>NC_053155.1:193025234-193382734 GCF_016835505.1 Polypterus senegalus
AGAGATATCATCAATACAGCTTTGTCCAAAGTCTGCTCAGACAAACAAAGTATAGTTGAACTTGAGCTCTGTGTGGCCATTTGTTATGTATTTCCATGAAAAGACAGGTTTAACCCGATAATTAACGGAAGACATCGAGAGACGAAACGAGCAACTTGCGCCCCGGCCCCTGACCAAAACAGTAATGTGGGGCATGGGGCATCTGAAATACTGGTCGGGGATTGGTGTGCAACAAGTGTCAGAAATCATACCAGACAGCGCAGCGCGGACAGTTTTGGGCTTGATATAATATTTAATTGGGGGACCCCCTGAAGCTGGACCTGGGGGCAGCTGAAGTCTGTCTCAGCAGGAATAGGCAGGAACAACACCCAGAATGGGTGCCAGTCCATCTCGGGACAAATGCACATAACCCAAAGATAGTCTTTACAGTCGTGCATAATTGTGACGAACAGATGTGGCAGTAAAACTACGCACTCCAGAAAATGTTGTTTCTTTTGGGTTGTTGCATATTTAAGAATAATATGACACAGGGGTTAGAGCTGCTTTTTACGGATCGTGTGTCGTCGGGATCAACAAGTCCGGATGTTTTCCATAAGGAGTTGGCACGTTCTTAAACTCCATAGGGGGGTTTCTTCAGGGTGCTCCGATTTTCTCCTCATCCCATCCAAAATCGCGTTCTTTATGTTAACTGATGGCTTCGTATTGGCCCTGCACGAGTGATTACTGATGTTTTGTTCTAGTCGAGATAGTGCGCCTAATGCTGTCACGTTAGGCTTCATTGCTTTAATTTAAGTTAAATGGCTACAAGGTTGTTCATAAAAACGTATTTTTAACCGCATAGCTATAAGCTGTGTCTTAGGTATGCTTATTCATTCAGGGTTCATCATACGGCACGTACTTTTTCAAAGACACAAGAAACTTCTTAGACAAAATGTAGAATTAGCCGTTAAATAAATGTAATTTTACCTTATATAAAAGTGTACACACAGATCCTATCATGTCCTTTTGAGATACGCAACATTTTATTGTAATGTAATTACTTGTTTATGTAGATGACGAGAGGGCTCTGAGAATCTGAGAAAAAACATTGTAATATCTGAGAAGAAATACTGGGCCCCAATAACAAATCGTGCATAGCATAACACAGGCAAACTTCAGAGTCTAGGCTTCACTAGACCACGTTTATTCTCACATCACGTATCCATGTACATCGTGTGGCACCACCCGACACGGCTCATTCGTGCATCCTTCGACAGGAAGAGGGTGGACCCTCAATGTCTCCTGCGTTTCCGCGTCGCAGTGCTCAAATCCAGCCCCAATAAAGTCCTTCCGCTTATGCAGCAGCAGGCGATTGAGAAGTGTTGCATGGTGAGGACACCAGTGGACACCACTACCCGTCAACGGAGTGTGCAGATAACTGGTTGGTGGCTTCAGTTTGATTAGCTGTCAGTTTTGTGTAAAGAAAAAAAAGTCGGGGCACAACACCTTGGATTCCGTTTTTGTAGTTACAACGGACTCTTTACGGTTCAAGTGGAGATTGTAGGTTGTGAAGGAAGCGCAAGATGTTTACAAATGTTCGATATTGATACAAAGTCTAGACACGGGCATTTTCTTCCCTAAAAATCAAAATGGGAGACGTGTTTTGTCAATGATTGAACTGACTACTTAAGGCAGCTGTCACAATGTAGTTGGCTCCTCCACTGTCCAATTTCTTACTTCTGCTCGACAAATTTGTCTTACTGTTGTCAAAATGAAACTGAGCAACAGCCACTAATAAAACAATTACTTGACTCTTAATGACACGATGGTTGGTCATCATGAGACATGCTATGAGCTAATAACACATTAAAATGGTCTGTTAATTAGCAGTTTAGAAAACGTCTGTACCATACTTAAGAATCATAACCTGCCTCCACTACTCCATAATGCTCAAGTGTTGTTAACTTCATGATGGCCTTCTGCAATGTTATAGTGTCAGGTCCAATCTACACACTTCCTCATATCAAAATAGAGTCAAGAGTAGGAACTTCCACAACAGGCAGAGCCAGTGATAGGTTATTTTGCAACCCTTATTTTGCAACCCTAGGCCAAGCTTATTAGTGCATCAACCGACTGTTCGGTAGCTAACCATTGCGTCTAGGCAAATATCTAATTTGCCTTAATGGTGGTGCCAGCCCTGACAACAGGTACTGACATTTACACCTCTTAGTATGCTGGACTGATTAAAATCTCTCTTTCGCGGATCAATGTCCTTGATTTCCATCTCACAAACATTGTATAGGGTGGTCCAGATCTAATTATGCAATTTTCATTACACTATAACTTATTAAGTTTATAACATAGAAAATCACCCGAAAAGTCTAATACCATTGCAAAAGTGTGCAAACTGACGACATGAAGAATCATCTTTGTGCTGAACTGGAATCATCCCCGCATAAATCAAAGTCATCCAGACGATCTGGATCTGCATAATTAGATCTGGACCACCCTGTATTCAGCTCCTGCACAATGCAATGGCTGCTTGTTTAGGCAACCGATTTTTTTTCTTAAACTGGGATTGATCTGATCATATACTTCAACTGTTTCTTATCTTTGAATCCCTTTTAAATTCTTTGGAAGAAAATTTCCAGAGTGTTAAAATGAAAATACACATTTAATACGCCTTTCCAAACCAAGACCAATACTTTTCCGGAACACAGCCTGAAATTTAGATGTTGTGTTCTCTTTTTGAAAATCATATAAAAGATTTCTTGAGATGGTATATTGAATAAACTTAATGTGCAGTCCTAAATCAGTTCAGCTGCTAGTCTAATATCCAATGTCTTAATCTTGCACAGTTTGTTTAATGAGATGTTGGAAATAAAAATCAAATTTGATAATCTTACTTCCAGTTCTGTCATAGATGTTTTCTTTTTAATGCATATTCTATCTGAATTACATAGAGAGTGCCCATAACTGAGTGGTGCAATGGCACACTGGTTAGCATTGCAACTTCAAAGAGCAAGTATTCCTGGTTCAGTTCTCACATCTGCTGGTTGTGTGTATGAACTCTTCATGCTGTCTTTGTCTTTGTGTGTAATTTCCTCCCACGTCCCATAAACATTTGTGTTAAAATAATTGCTGGCCTTGTGTGAGTGTGGGTGTATGTGAGAATGGGCATGAGGTAAACTAGTGCACTGCCCACAGTTGGGTCATACCTTCATTACTGAGCTGGGCTTCAGGCTGTCACTACCATGACCTGAGTCTCAGTATTTTACTTTCCTACAGCTGATTGAGTTGTTTAAAGTAAAGCTTTATATTGTTTTTTCTTCTTTAATATTCTGTGCTACTTATTGATTTTTCAAAGAATTCACACAACCAGGACACCATAATAGAAAAGATAAAAGACATGTGTTTCATGTCGCTTATTTAAAAAAATCATGACTAAGAGTATACACATAAAAGAGATATTCAAACGATTCTTTCCTTGTGGACAGCAGTGCACAATACAGACCTTGTCAATATGTTTACATATGGCAGTCTGCACTCCTTTGTACTTAACTTCATTACTGAACACTGAACACGTGTTGCCTTCCTGTCCCAGATGTTGAGATCTTTATCGCAGTCAGTTTACCAAATCCTCTCAAGAAGACACCCCAGCATGGGCACTATTGATCAGTCACATTAGAATACATGCTTTTTTGGACCAAAGTATGACAGAGCTTCTCCTATCTTTAGGAGGCAGGCATTCGTTTTAAGTGCAGAAAACAAACAACTACCTGTTTAACTTAGAGGCAACATTAGTTGACATTTTGGTTATAACACATCTGGTCGATAATTTTAATGCCTGAGTTCATATTGGCATATTCAAAGTCTTCTCTAAGCTCTCATCATGATGGTTCAGCAAGAATGCTGTCTCTCTTAAAGCTTCTGGTTCATCACAGTCTTTTAAATGAAAGATACTAGCTAGAGTAGTACCAATGTCTACATGTTTTAAGCCAGTATTTTGCCAGTTTTCTACTTTTTATGGTCTAATATGCTAAAACCACAATGGTGGTAAGCTGCTTATCAACAGGAACGAGTGTTGCTGAAAATACACGCTACATATTTACGTTGATATCAAGCTGTTGGCTGTCATGCCATATTATCTGTTGTAATACACTTCTATTTCTTAAACTAACTGTTATGAGTAAATTATATTTACTTTTTGCGAAAGAAGTGGTTTGTCTGGAAATTTCTGTCTTTAATATTTTCCACACCCACACGCCATTCTTTAAGGCTGATCTATACTTCTGCATTGCGCTGCACCACAGGGTCATGCCTGAGCACTAGTTAGCAATGTTTGTAGCGTATAAGAAAAGAGAATGATCCACTAAAATTCAGGCAGTTTATGCCCTCAAGTGTCACTGCTCCCCTTGCTACAAGTTTGCTCAGTTGGCGAATGTACTTGTGCATCACAATTTTAAAATTTTCATACATTAGCCAATTTCCAAATTGGAAGACGAATGGTAATGTATTTTAAGAAATACATAGTTACCAAACTGGCCCATCAGAGTAGTAAGAGTCTCCTTAGGGTTTGCGTTAACATGACGCATAGTAACATTTTTGATTTTTTCTTGTAGACATCTAAGTTTGTCTCAAGAGGTGCCTAAAAGAAGTCAGTTTGAAGAAAGTGTTATGCATAATAGTAAAAGTGTTATAATACTGTACACTTTTTCAGCTTCGGACATTGTTATTTTAAAATTTTGTCATGATGTTTACTAAAATGGATACTATGATTATGTTCTGTTTTAAAGTTTTTCTCAGTATTCTAAGGGCTTTTTCAAATAAATGTTTGGCAAGTGTGGTTGTTGGGGTTGAAAATGTCACTTCTATTATAAAAACTTCAAAAATATCTGTGTCTTTTTCTGATACCATTTTTAATTCCATTTCCACCATGTTATTAAGTTAATAAGTTACAAAGGTCAATTGCAATGTGTGCTGTAACCATTAAAATGGCTGAAAAGTTCAGCCCTGAGAATTTTCAAGCTTTCCAAAATTGAATAATAATTGAACTTATCAAGTTCATTTTGTTTCGGAATTACTGGATGTGGACTATGACCCGGACACAGACAGGCAGACACATTTGAATCACCCCACACACGTTTATTATACATTCTATTATTTACAATTCAGTGCTCACAAACCCCTAGAGTCCCCAAAGTCCTGGCCAACACCACACAATGCCTTTACTCTTCAGGCTGTCTCCACGTCTACTTCCAGACCATGTCCTTCCTTCTCTCCCGACTCCAGCCCCGAATGAAGGGAGGCGGCCCCTTTCATCCACACCTGGATGTGCTCCAGGTGCTTCCTGGCAGTCTCCCGCCCACACGCCCCAGAAGCACTCCAGGTGTACCTGCTCCTCTTCCCCCCATCACTTCCTGGTGTAGTGGAAGTGCTGAGGTCATGGGCTATCCAAGGCATCCCGGCCGGGTCGTCCCCCCAGCCATCTGCGACACTGCCCCACCATCAGAAAAGACTCCTGAGACTCCTGGGTCCAATCCGGCACCACGGGGCCTACTCCTTCGGCACCCCCTCTGAGGTTTTCGTGCCCCTTTGGTCGGAGTCAATCGCACCTCCGTAGCCTCCATCCGGCCAGGCGGCCCATCCCATGAGGGCAGGTCCCCAACGAAGCAGGTCCTACTGCACATCCGGGGTCCGGTCCTGCAAAACAAAGAAACACAGCGGCAGAGCTGCTGCCTAGACACCCTCTCCTGGCGTTACTCCGTGCCACGCACTGGCAGCGCTTCCCCTTCTGACCAGCACCCCGCAACTTGCCTTTTCGGCACCCCCTCTGTGGGTTCCATGCCCCTTCTGTTGTTACAACAGACGAGACCGCCTGCATTCCTGTTCTCTCCGCTGATGTCCTCGATTCCCTCTTCCACCGCAGAGGGTGGACAGCAATCGGGCGTGAGCCTTATCGGAGGAACCGGCATTCTCCCTTCGATTCCTCCCTTTATTCTTGGACGCCGTGACGGTCTGGGTCTGTGCATGGCAAATGCTCAGATCCAGCCCCATCTGCGTCCATGCAGAGTGACGGGAGACCGCTGCGGGCTTGGAGTGCAGGGCGCTAGGACCCAGGGCACTCATCAGCCCTCGCCCTGCCAGCCACTGTGATCTCTCTCCCCTCACTTCATGCACAGCACTCACCGCCGCATCCACTGTCAGAGAACTGCGTACTCAATGCCAGCCATTCACATCACGGCCAATTTCGGCGGACTCTCCTTTATGCTGTACGGGGTCGGCTGTACTCACCGTCCCCGCCGTACCTCTCTGGCCGAAGAATCCAGCGACGCGTCGTTCTGTCCACTCTCGCAGCGGCTCCAGTGATGCGACCGCCGTCCTCTCCAGCTCTAGCAATTCTGCCCAGGGGGCAAGCAGCACCTGCAACAATTGCTGCTCTGCGGACTGAAGGTAGGCCTCCAGCTCCGACAGAGCAGCCGGCAAGGACAGGAAGTTAGCAGACGGTGAGCTCACCTGTCTGTCAGCAACACACGCCGGCGATTTACTGTGGGCCTCTTCCTCCGGTCCAATCGGGTCTCTTCCCGGCACGTGATGGACATTCCTTTGTCCCACCACTCTCCAGTCATCAGTCAGCACAGACGACACACTGTCCAATTGCATGCCTGTAACGGGGTGGGACTTCCGGTCCGCGGCCATCTTAGCTCTCGGTGACGAGTTGGCATTCTGAGCTGCAGCATCTCTCTCTCCGCAGCCCCTGCTGCTACTGCTGCATCTGGAAAGCCAAGCGGAGCAGCGCGTGTCTGCCACCGACGCAGATCCGGGCAGCCCCTGCCCGCAAAACCCAAAACAAACTCAGCCCCCCAGGGCTGGCTGCCGGCGAGCAGGGAACTTACCTCCCAGGTCCTGTCTGTCCAAGGCAGCTGCCTCGGCATGGCCTTCTTCAACACCACAACGTCCCGAGCGCCTTCAGTGGCAGCACGCTCATGGGAGCCCGCTGTACTCCTGGAACACCCGTCTCTGGTTTCCCGCACCAGGTAAGGATCCGACCACGTTCCGGCGGTGGTCTGTGGGTTCTCCTTTCTTCTTGGGGCCATGAGCACTCTGCACCCACGGAATGTGTGCTGGGGTGCCTGCTGCTCCAGGCCGTCACAAGATTATTTTGTAACAGGGCTCCCTGCCTTGGAACAGGTGAGAAGTCCCATGTGGGATGCCATTGTGGACTATGACCCGGACACAGACAGGCAGACACATTTGAATCACCCCACACATGTTTATTATACATTCTATTATTTACAATTCAGTGCTCATAAACCCCTAGAGTCCCCAAAGTCCTGGCCAACACCACACAATGCCTTCACTCTTCAGGCCGCCTCCACATCTCCTTCCAGACCTTGTCCTACCTTTTCTCCCGACTCCAGCCCCGAATGAAGGGAGGTGGCCCCTTTTATCCACACCCGGATGTGCTCCAGGTGCTTCCCGGCAGTCTCCCGCCCACACGCCCCCGTGTGGCTGAAGTGTCGGCTGTATCCCCAGAAGCACTCCGGGTGTCCCTACTCCTCTTCCCAACAGCACTTCCTGGTGTTGCAGAAGTGCTGAGGTCCAGGGCTCTCCAAGGCATCTCGGCCGGGTCGTACCCCCAGCCATCTGCGACATGGTATAAAGGCTTTCTTAATTTGTTCCATCATTATGATTTATGTCTTCGTTTTTGATGACAGATTTAATAGATGCAAATAACACTTATGGAACCAGCTTGCTGTTGACAAACATTTCTTGAGGCTAAGGCTCTGTGCTAGTTTCTGGAAGGTCCCCAGGTTCAAATCCCATTAATGTCAGAAGGGATCCTTCTGCTGTGCCCTTGAGCGAGGCCCCTGAAAATTGCTTCGGGGTGCTGTACAATGGCTGACTGTGTGCTCCTGTTCCCTTTTAAGTTCACCTGCTTTTAAATGGGAAAAAAAGACCAAAACCACCAAAAACTCTTTCAGAAAAACAAAAAATTCAGTTTGTGACTTGTGAGTCCCTGTCTTACACCCCAAAACACAAGGCTGAGTCTCAGTACTTTAGCAAAACCAGCTTTATTCAGCTTGAAACAGGAACAGCATGGATGTTTATTGTAGCAGGACATACACTCTGTTATACACAGGCAGGCAGGGTTTCAGCCAAGTAATAATGTTCCCTGCATTTATAATGTTCTTTGTATCACCCATTGATGACCAGCACTTATTCTCGCCGAGTCGCTGCAGCGCTGGGAGTCTGCAGTTGCCCCGGCAACAGGTATGCTGTCTTCCACAGATGCAGCCAACACACTTATGGACACTCTTCAGTGTGTCATCCCGTTGGAGGGAGTCCCAAAAAAATTTAGAAACTTTATATCTCCCCCCTCAGCTTTGTCCATACCGGGCAAAGCGACCATCCAAGTCGGGCTCAGCTAAGTGGAAGAAAACATCAGCATTGGTGTGTGCAGCCCCAGGATGGTGGCAAACATCAAAAGCAAAAGCCTCCAAACTGATAGACCACCAAGTTAGCCGGGCGTTCGTATCCTTTTGTTTGTACAACTATTGTAGCAGGGCGTGGTCACTCACCAGGGTGAACCACCATCCCCAGAAATAGTAATGGAGTGCTTCCACCACCCACTTAATCGCTAAGCACTCCTTTTCAATAGTCAAATAATTACGGTCCCTGTGTAACAGCTTTCTGCTGAGAAACAAGATGGGGTGTTCTTCCCCCTCAAAACATTGTGAGAGCACCACTCCTAAACTGAAAGCGCTAGCATCTGTTTGCAGAATAAATTCCTTTGAAAAGTCAGGATTACGCAGAACCGGGAATGATGATAAAGCGGCTTTCAGGTTCACGAAAGCTCTCTCACAGGCTTCTGTCATGACAATACTACGATTCTTTCTGACGTTTCTTGTGCACAAAATTGTGAATGAACCGCCTGATTCCCAGTCATTATTGAAATCGACCACATCGTCAAGATAGGCACCTGCGTACGCGGAATTGGGATGCAGGATCTGGTCCATCATTCACTAAAAGGTCAATTGTACACCATGGAGACCAAAAGGGAGTGCTGTAAATTCAAAAAAAACATCCGGTCTTCTCAGAAATAGACTCCTCAAAGGGAACCTGCCAATAACCCTTAGTGAGGTCAAGCTCATCCACATGCAGCATCGGATATGCATCAAACTTGGAAAACTTATTCAAATGCCTACAATCAAAACAACTGAACCAAACCTTCAGATTTTAAGACAAGTACAATTGGACTTCGCCATTTGCTTTTGCTTGGCCAAATAACAGCTAATCAGAGCATCTGTTGGACTTCCTCATATATCACTTTCCTTGTTGCCTCTGTTAGGCTATACAGGGGTACCTGTATAGTAACACTGGGTGGAGTGACAATCTTGTGTTCTGCAATTGTCATCTGGCCAGGCATTGCTGAAAAGAAGTTCGAGTTCCCCTCGATCAGTGATAGCAATTCCGCTTTCTGTGTGTCAGTTAAATCATCCCCAATAGCGACCTCAGTCTGGGAACTGCTGTGGCCATGACCAGGACTTTGCGATGGTTAAAAGATTAACATGTAAAATTTGTACGGATTTACGCCGCCTGGGAATTCTGACTTTCTACTTCACTGGGGACATACGCTCTTCTGCACTGCCAGCCCTTGCCATTCAGCTCGATATTTATGTGGATCAGATGGGATCAACACCAGCACGCGATCCCCCTTCTTAAACTCGCAGAGTTTAATAGTCTTGTCATAATTATGCTTTTGTGCCTCCTGCTTGCACTGCTGATGTTTCACCACAATAGAGGACAATCTGGCAATCTGCTCTTGCAGCAGAACGACTCGGTCGACAAACCTCCACCAAGTCCCTGTCCATTCATTCCGAAAAATGTCCAACACTCCGTGCGGTCGCCAGCCAAAAAATAGTTTGAAAGGACTCATCCCAAATGATGCTTGCAGGGCTTTCCAGACAGCAAACAGGAAGAATGGTACAACCGTATCCGAGGAAGTTGGATTATCATGGGCTATCCACTGAATCATGTGTTTTAGGGTTTTATTAAATCATTCAGTCAGGCCATTCGTCTTCAGATGTTCAATTTGTCTGAGGCCTTATAAGGGGTCTGTCAGAGCAGGTCACGGCAGACTACTCAGAGGTTGCTACCAGAGTCCAACAGTGCCGAGAATTCTCATTTTGCCAACGTAATAGAGACCTTAAAATTGTCCTCCTTTAACATCTTGGGGGAAACTTGCAAGCCGCATATCTGGGCCAAACCGATAGTCATTGTTTGTGCAGGTGGGAGGTGACACTCCCAAGCCAGATGTCCAAGTTGATCACAGTAAAAGCAGCTGCATTTAGTACGCACTAGGATGTTTACACTCTGGCATCTTCTACTAGTGGTGCTGGTGGCCCTGAAGGTTTTTGCTGGCTGGATCAAAATCAGGTTTTTAGGTGACTTGTGCACCCTCTAGTCTGCGTGTCAGATCCATCAGTGAGTGGACATTGTTGCATAGCATTTCATCATAAAGGCTCTTGTCTATCACTGACAAGGCTGCATCAATAGAGAGCTTCTCCACAATGCATTCAAAAGGGTCTCTATGGATCCAGCTTTGAATCAGGTCCACTAAGCCTTGGATCTGTCCTTGTACAGTGCAGTCCAGATCAATATGCCACAGCCAAAACTCGAGCCCCTTAGCCACCGGGCTCACAGCCATGTGGAAGAGGATCTGTTGGTTCAGGTAGTCATAATCATCAAGCCTTTTGGCAGGGAGGTTCCATACTGTGGAGGGCTTCCCAAGTTAAAAACGGGGCTAAAAGCGCTGCCCAGGCTCCCCTGTCCCAGTGTATCAATGTTGCCATTTGTTCAAAGCAGAATAGGAAACACTCAGGGTCTTCTGAGGAAGCCATCTTTGGCAGCACATCTCGTGGCTGCACAGGGGCAGCCACCGGAGCCTGGTCTTGCTCTGGGTTTTGCTGTATTTCTTGGGGATTGATCGGTGCAAGGATCCCACTTCTGGTACCATGTGACATGTGAGTCCCTGTCTTGCACCCCAAAACATGAGGCTGAGTCTCAGTGCTTTTTTTTAGCAAAACCAGTTTTATCCAACTTGAAACAGGAATTACACGGTTATTTATTGTAGCAAGATCTACCACTCTCTTATACACAGACACAGCAATCAGGTAGGGTTATGGCCAAGTATTACTGTTCCCTAAATTTATAATGTTCCTTGTAACACCCATCGACAACAGGCATGTATTCGCGGTGAGCTGCAGCAGCACCGGATTGCCCCGGCAATGGATATGCTGTCTTCCACAGATGCAGTGATTGCACTTCAGGATGCTCTTCAGTGTGATGTCCCATTGGGGCGAGTCCCAAAAGAGTTTAGAAACCTTTCAAGTTGTTTAAATTGAATGTAAAAATGAATCAAATAATTAAATTAATAATTCAAAATATCAAACTGAAAATACAGAAAAGTGCAAAACAGCTGAAATATTTAAAGAAAAGTTGCAAAAACATCTTTGAAAAGTCTGTAAATCTAATGAACAAAAAATCTAAATGTTAAAACTAAATTTAAATAAATAAATAATCAGAAAATTACAAATCCTAATTTGTCAAAAGGCTACAAGTCTTACAAAATGGGAACACACCAAAAGGGAGCAGCCACTGAATGCAATTGAGGACTTAATCCAGTTGAGAATGTAATCCAATGCCACAACAAAGTGGCTGTGGCAGCACATACCTTTTAAACAGTTAGACTCTTAGGCCGAGTTACTGTAGATTGAATTAATGCTACTCCTGAGAGTGTCCTAATTCAAAAAGGTTAAAGTATGGGAGCAGGAAAATAAAGAAAGCACAGAACAAAATGTGTACAAAACAAAAGATAAAGATAAAGAAAAATAATATAAAAAGAAAATTCTAAAAAATATTTGTCTTCTGTGTAAGGTTAAAGACTTTAAATTGGTTACTAGCTTGTAAAAATTCTGCTGCTTGGTTAGTGGTAAACAAATTCAGCAACCTTGACACAAATCCCATATAGTCTTGAACGAAAATTATTTGTGAACTTCTCACTCCCATTAGGTGTTGCTTAAACGACAATGGTCTTCTTTAACGATTATATCATATTACAAACATACCGTGCATAGCTGCTTGTTGAGCTCTATAGTCCTGGACTCTTTGGTTGCAAATTTAGATGGGCAACAAACACTCTTTATGTTACCCTACTACTCATGCAGACCTGCCCAAGCCTCTTTTGATATTCTAATAGTATGTTTTAACTAGTTTTCTACAGTTTCAACAGGCAGAAAAGTGTACTACTTTGCAGAATGTTGAGGAGGAAATAACAATACCACTTTATATTATTAGAAATAACATACTTTGAGAAAGCTGACTGATGATGTACCTGTCACAAGATAGCAAGTACTATAGATTCATGGAAAAGTCGCCAGATTGGTACAAAAATTTTCTGAAGCACAGAAAATAACAGGATATACCACAAGGTTCTTTTTCCACAGGCACTAATCTTTTTAATTTATATAAATGTTTAGATAAACATGCAAAAAGAGTACGTTTTGATTTGCCAATAACTTCAAATGAATTAGCACAATAATCGTAAAATCACTGACGGTGGATATAGATAAGGTCCAATTTGGACAAATTGGCTAATGTAGTTTCAAGTAAACACATGTACATTTTTTATAACAGGAAGCAGAAGTAAAAATACATGGAAAGACTCCAGAGATGTGAAGCTCTCCTTGATAAACAGACTTGGGAGATGTAGTGAGGTGGAAACACAGCAAGCCCACTGCAAAAAGGAGACACCTTCCAAGTCAGGAGCCCAATTGGTCAGTAGAGTGAGGAGAGTTTTGCTTTAGTTTAACTGGCTAAGATGGTTTTACCCTGTGCTCTGAATCCAGTTAACCTAATTTGCATTTAGACAGTGAATTACTCACAAGTGACATTACTACTAATACTAGTGGACTCATCAATGTCCAAACCCCTTAAGAAAATCAATGATGAACTCCCTTCTGTAACATTATGTGAAGTTTTCCACTCTGTATTAAAAAGACATTACAGTGCTAAAGAAAGTTTAGATAAATGCTATAAAAGTGATTTTCAGGATGGTAGGTTATTAGCTAAGATGAAAGTCTGAAATTACTGACAACAAATTAAATGAATTTAAAATTATGATGGGGACATACTGTATGTAAGATGGAAGTCAACTTTCACTATAAAATAAGTTAGCAAAAAGCAAAATTGGGCACACACACAATCTGGCTAATGATTTTGGCTAAATATTATAAATTTGTCATGTCAGAAAATACTGTATTTCTTTATCCAGTGAGTTGGTGATACAAGGATCAAGCTATCAAGTTAGGTACTTCAGTTTGCATATTTGGACCTTCTAAGGTCAATCTAACACTTATGATGAAATAGGAAGTGATGGGCTGTGATTGGATGGTTGTTCCATTCCTCTTACAAAAGTTTCTATTGTTCTTATGATGTCTTCTTAACAGACCAAGTCACATCTCACTCTTCTAGTGTCCTTCATTGGCCACATCAGATTACTGTGGTCAGCATGCATACAGTTTTATGAGATTTTGTACAAATCATAACAACTTCTTATAAATTAAATGTACTGTGTTTTAATTATGTTCATTAAGTATTGGCATAGTGTTAGCAATGCAGTGAAAAAAGTGAACAAATGGCACTCTTTAAAATGGTTCTTTCGTGTCACTTTATGATTTTTAATTGGGTCGTGTGGTTGTCCGTAGAACCATTGCTTGACAAAGCATCATTTCATTTTGTCGGAATGGTTCTTTGCATATGAAGGCACAGTAGCACAATGAAATCACGTTCAAAGAAACAGCTGAATTAAGTTGATTTCATTTAAAATTAACATGTTTATGTGCGTGACTACCCTATATTTACATAAAGATTTGCCCTTTGCGTTGCATTGTGGTCTAGCGATCTCCATACTTATGTACAGTTGAAAAGAAAGTTAAAGACTTTCAGTAAATTCATTTTTTCCAAATGGCTTGGGTTCTGTGTGGTTGTGGAAGCTGATTTATTATATAGTTGTTTAATGTTGAAACACTGGCAAATTTGTTGCCCACCCTACATCAGAAGAGCATTCTTTTTTCCTTCGATACAACTGAATCATTAATATTAAGATTGCATAGAAAGTGCAATAACCTAAAATAGTAACATCTAAAATTAGTTTAAGTTCCTTCCAGTGCCGTTATATGAGGTACACAACCAGCTCTTCTTCTGCCTACTTTAAATTGAGTTTGTAGTGACACACAACTTCTGTCATTGTTCCTGATCTCACTGGATTGAGTTAACTCTCAGGTGCTTATCGCTCCCTCACTGGGAGTGTTTTTGCTTGACTGTTTCTGATTCCCTCCTGAGAGGAGCGAAGAATATACTCTGAGGTACCTGAAGTTCCTTGCCTATTTCCCCTGATTTTCAATTTTCTCCTGGTTTGGGCATCATATTAAGGTGGAGTAAACTGTAACAGCATCTCTCTTTCTTCATCTTTTTTTTCTTCTTCTCCCCCTCCTCCTCCACCATCTCCTTGCCAGTGATCAAAAACCTTGATAATTCATGCTCATCAGGCGTGGTTTATGTTTTGCCATCAAGTTTTACAATTGCATACCCTTGCTAAGGTCAATCACATTTTTCAGTTCTGGGTTTAGTATTTGACTAACTATAAGGTAGAAGTTTACATTTTAGTCCTGTATTTTTACTATGCAAGGATTACGTTGGTGGTATTTATTATTATTACCACCTCAGAACTATTCATGGTATTCAAATGGGTGCTTGGTATATCAGATGTGCCAGGGGCGACGACCCGGCCGGGACGCCATGAAGGACCGGAAGAGGGCGTGCACCCGCCTTGGATCACGTTGGGGCCACCACCCTGGTTGCTTTGGGGGCCACGTGTACAGAGTTTAAAGCTCCACCCTGTAGGGGGCGCCCCATGCCTTTGGAGCCCTGGACCTCAGCACTTCTGCCACACCAGGAAGTGCTGGGGGGAAGAAGAGCAGAGACACCCAGAGGGCTTCTGGGAGAACAGCTGGCACTTCCGCCACACTGGGGTGTGTCAGCGGGAGATTGCCGGGGAGCACCTGGAGCACATCCGGGTGCGGATAAAAGGAGCCGCCTCCCTTCATTCGAGGCAAGTGTCGGGAGTGGAGTGGACTGAGCTGGAGAAGAGAGAAGGAGGCGGTCTGAAGAGAAAGACATTGTGTGGCCAGGGCTTTGGGGACTTTGGGGGTTTGTGGTGCACTTTTGAACTGTATATATTTGTAAATAAACGTGTTTGTGGGTGAAATGAACGTGTCCACCTGTCTGTGTCTGGGCCAGTCACCACAGGTAATAGCATGACACCCACGTAGGTGTCAGCATCAAGCAGTATATGAACATAAAACTATCTTTAAAAAGCATTCACCCCTTAAACTATTTTTACATTTTAATGTTTCAGATTCTAAAGTTACAGTATATTAAAGTACACATTTTTCCAGCTCATCTATAAAACAGGGTACTTCATGCAAAATCAGAAGAAACAAATTGGAACTTTTTCAACAATTTCCTGAAAAGGAAAAATCAAAACTGTGAGATTTTAAACATATTCATACCCATAATAGAGATAAGCAGGTGCAGCTTACTACGTTACAAACTCATCCAATTTGTTAATGACCTGAACTTGTGTGGGAAATGAGAAGATCATCTCTTCTCAGTTAATTTGTAGGATAAATACAATATGTTAGAGATTTTCAATAAAGCAAAACAAAATGAACATAAAAGGGCAATGAAAACAAGGCAGGGATACAGCAATAGAGAATTATACTTATGGGGTTGTGGTTAAGACCATTTGAAAGACACTGAACATACCTTGGAGCTATGGGCAGTCCCTCATACAGAAGTGGAACAAATATGAAACTACTGTCAAAACTGCTTAGGTCAGACAGCACTTCTAAACCAAGTCATTCACCAAGGCTGGCTGTTGTCAGAGATGCTACTGTGATGTCGGTTGTCACTGATTGAGTTGCAGATGTCAGTAACTGTGATTTCAGGGAATAATTTCAGTTCAATAATGCCCAAGGTAGTGCACAAAAAAGGCCTTTAAAAGAGTTGAAAGGAAGAAGCTTTTACTGAATAAAAACATATCCTTGCTCATAAAGAATTGGCAAAATATCACTTTGAGGATGCGGTAAATATGTGGCAGAAAGTGGAACTTTTTGTCTTGAAGACTAAGTAGTATGTGTGATGTAAATCTAATACTATGCAACAGCCAGGTAATACCATCTCATTGTAAAATATGGTGGGAGTACCATCATATACAGGGATGCTTTTCACCAGCAGGAACAGGCAACAAGGAAAATGGTTGCTGCACAATACAGACAGATTCTGGAGTAATCCTGTTCCCTTCTGCCAGAAAGCTTAAAATGGGGATGGAGTTTGCCTTTTGGTAGAACACTGACCTAAAGCACACTGCCACAGCAACAATGGAGTGGCTTACAATGAAGTAAATTGATGTACTTCAGTGGCCCAGTCAAAGTCCCTACCTTAACCCAATTGAACATCTATTGTGAGACCTAACAAATGCTGTTCACCACCGCTCCCCAACTAACCTGGCACAGCATGAACAATTTTACATGGAGGGATGAGCCCTATTGTGCAAAATGTGTTTATCTAAATAGACTAATAGCCATGAGTGCTGGCTCAACCAAGTAATACACAGATAGGGAAACATACTTACAAAGTACTGAGATTTCAGTTTTTGGAATTTAATTTCTTTATAGTTTATACATTTATTTCTTTTTTGGCAATATTGTAAAAAAAGTGTGAATGTTTGATTTACCTACAGTGGGCTGGCGCCCTGCCCAGGGTTTGTTTCCTGCCTTGCGCCCTGTGTTGGCTGGGATTGGCTCCAGCAGACCCCCGTGACCCTGTAGTTCGGATACAGCGGAATGCATAATGGATGGATGGATGTCTGATTTACTAATAAAATTCTGATTTCTGAAAATGCTGACCGTAATATTATTTTCCAGAGATCCATTTTCCAACGCCTGTGCGTCTTTGTCCATTTTAACCATTTGTTTTCTCTACTGCAGATTATTTGCTGATTATTTGGTGTGTACTATTTAAGGAGGCAGCCAACCGAGGACCTGTAAGGCATCTATTCCTCAAACTACAGATTCTGCTGTATTTATTCTTTTGTGCACTTGTGCACCTGGACTTTCTGCTTCTTTTTCTGCCTTGGTTAGGTCCAGTTCACACTCCTTTTTTAAGATACTGCACACATTTGTATAAAATCTACAGTCTACAATCTGTCACATGGAATAATCTTAATTTCTCAAAACAACAATAGGATGAAAGTTGTTTTGTTTTGACCATATCGACCCCAGAACTGAACTTTGGGAATTCCAGCACTTGCAACTCATGGAAAGATACCTCACTTGATTTATTGAACAGAACAACGGGATTCAGCTGTACTAACATGATGACAAAGATTTCTCTAAAAAGAAACTAGTATTTAAACATGATTAAGGGTGAGCTAACAGAGTTTACCATTAGGACACTTAGGTGCTGGTGCCCCGTCCACAGATTATTTTTGTCTTGTGCCTGATGCTTACTGGGATAGGTCCCAGCCTCCATGTTATTCTCTAAATAAACAGGTTTTGAAGATGCATGCATAAATAGATGGAGACTGAAGTAATGGCTGTGAAAATGTGGATTTGCAGGTATAAATTATAAATCAGTCATTCAAAGCAATAATAACTGTTTGCAACATTAGTAAAGCTTGGCTGTATGTTTAAATCAACTTAATTTTCACTTGATAAAAAGTATAAAAAAAGGATCAATTTCTAAAAAACATCTAGGAAATTCTAAATTTCTGAATGCTAGTGTCCACCGGGTATATTTGTAAAATTGGTTAAGCAAAGAAAGCAAAGGTGAATGTGTTTCTTAAATGTTGACCCCATTATTATTGCTAGCTATCCCATGAGTCTTATGCACTGCCTCTCTATCAATTCCTCTGCTGTCATGAGTTGTGAATTTGTTCTTTTTGGGTCCAATTGGATTTCTGTCTTTGATGGGTTGTAACTCTGAATGCTGTCATGCCTGACTCATCCTCTTGGTTCAAAGTGCTTAAATTATGAAGAAATGCTGATAAAGCTGGAGGTAAACAACAAACCTTTGATTTTCCTTTGTGTTGCACTGGACTTCCACCCTTGATCAAGCTTTACCCAACACTCCCCAGCAAAAGTGCCAGATACTTCTTTTTATTTTACAGTACATAAAATCAGTACATAGTGTTTTGAGATTTTTTTCTTTTCAGGTCTGATTATATTCCGGAATTGTGATAACTCCTTGCTGGGTAGTAACCACAAATGCTGTCATGTTTTACTTGTCCTCTTAGTTCAAGGTTGACAGTTCAAAGTGCTTAACTAATGAAGAAAAGCCAACAAAGCAGAAGTTAAACAACAATCCTTTGACTGTCCTTTGTGTTGCACCTCACTTCTACTTTCAATCAAGCCTCACCCAACACGTAAGTGCACAGTATCTTCCTTTTATTAGTACAGTAAATAGAAGCAGCATGCGGAGTTGACCGGAACAGTAATGATAAGCTCTGGTCATTTTGATGACTAGTCTGGCATTAATCTGTTTAGATGTTTTGATTGCTCTGAGCCAACAGGTGGCACTTGTGTGCAAACTGTAGTACACGGTAAGGACAACAACCACTGAGACCCCCAGAGTGAAAATTATGGGTTTCAAAGTAGTCTGTCATGTCCATATTATTCCAGAGAGCAAATATCCCAAATTTGGTGTAGATCGGTCAAAGGATATAGGATTGTGTGGAGAAGATACCGAGAGACATTCTATTTTATACAGATAGATAAAACACTATGTAACTGCCTTGTCATCATAAAGCATATTTTTTTACATTAAATCTTTTGTTTCATCTGTCCCACGGGGGTGGGGGCGTTGGGGTGGGGTTAAAAGGTCTAAATACTTTTTGTGGAAGCAGTGTGCTTCGATTATTGACAAGCACATATTGTTTAATTAACACGTTTACATTTTTTATGATTTCACCCACCACTTCAATGGCTATGCAGATGGTATTAAAGAATAACAGATTGTCAGGAGCCCTTAGAAAATCTTCTGAAATGGGCGAAGGAAGGATTCACCAGGGATATGAAAACAGTGTCATCGCACGTACTGTCAATGGCCTCAGCAGTATAAACAGTGTAATGCACCTGTAGTATAAACAGCACCAGACATTGTGAATATTTCAAACATCACAGCAAATGCAAATCACAGCAGCTTTTGACAGGCTGTTGTGGATAAATTGGAACCTGCAAAACCTCAGTAGTGTCTTTTCTTTATTGGTGTATCCAATTATCTACTGCCAAGTAATCTGTTGTCCATCTCAAGGTTATCTGCCACATTCTTGAATTGACCGTTGCTTAATCCTTTAATATTGCTTTTTTTCCTTATACACTAAAATCAACAAGCTCTGCATAAAAATATCTCTTAAATGAACAGTGTGTGAAGCCCAGGATGCCTACAGCCTTGGCATTATCCCTTCCTAGTGCATCAATTGTCATGTACTAGTGCAATGAGGATGCAAACAAGACTGGTGCAAAGTGCTTGTGTATTTTATTCCAAACAGCCAAAAAGCCAAATCATGTTCAAAAGTGTGGTGCAGTTCAATAAATATTAAATAAAAGAAAGTGTCTTTGTGGAAGTTAAAATCATTAAATAAATTCATCCAAAAGAAAAAACAGTGTTGAAACAACAGAGTTAAACTCGGGTTAGTTTACTTCATTACTTTCTAAGGTCCAATGTGTCACTTTCTCCCATCTCCTTTGCTTACCCTCTGGGTTTGCTCAGTTGAAGGAAATGCAGGTGAATGCATTCAATCATCGATGGCTTCTGTCATAGCCCCCTCAGCTGGTAAAGCAATGGGACTCCCAAAGCACAGCTCTATCATCCCACCACTATCACACCTGAGTTCGGCATTTACTGCCACACCTGAGATGCCACACAGAGAAGTAGATCAAAGCCATCGGCCACTTTGCTGTTTCCAGTGCTCAGCAGAAGTGACCAACTTCCAGAGTGTCATTACTCTCACTTCTTGCAGGGCCACCCAATCTTTTTGCCTCCTGTCCTCTGCACTGGGTACCTTGTGGAATCTAACTGATTTTCTGGTGTAAAAGGAACACAGCATTTCAGAAAAAGAACATCATACCAACAGTAAAATATGGTGGTGGTAGTGTGATGGTCAGGACCTGGAAGGCTTGCTGTGATAGATGGAACCATGAATTCTCTGTCTACCAAAAATCCTGAAGGAGAATGTCCGCCAATTTGCTCCTGACCCAAAACACACCAGCAAATCCACCTTCTTCTTTGGAGTGCTTTTGACCTGAATCCCTCTGTCTTCATGCTATTTGTCTGTCCAAAATTCCTCCAGAGCTCAGACCTTATACTGCTAAGGGTACCAGTTATTAGGTTCAGGGGCAATTACTTTTCACACAGGGCCATGTAGGTTTGGATTTTTTCTCCTAAATAATAAAACCATCATTTAAAAACTGCATTTTGCCTAATGGTTAAATGTGTTTGATGATCAGAAACATTTTGTGTGACAAACATGCAAAAGAATAAGAAATGGAAGGGGCAAATAATTTTTCACACCACTGTAGTGAGGTGTTTGCCTTAACAACCCATGGAGTGTCAATGAGGAATGGCTGAGCTAATCACACTTGCATGCAAAAAAGCAATCAGTCAGTCATGGGACACCCCACAGCCACATAACTTTCTACTGGTGTGTGCCAACACCCCTAAACGCCTGATCCACACAAATTTTATAAAATTACACAATGCCACAGACACCTAACATGCTTTACTACAGAGGGTCCTGGATAAGTTTAATCTGTTTCAGTGATGTTGATATTTAAATGGATTTCAACTCAGTTCACCTTAATGTTAACCAGACAGAACTGCTAATTGTGGGATATCAAGCACACCTCATGAAGCTTGAAACCTGTTAAGTCATCCCATGTTGGTCTCCTATTGGTGGACAATAGCCTGCATGTTTGTTCACACATCCCTGCTGCAGTTAAGACTTTCTTTATAAGGAGAAGTATGATACTTTTGAAGTTTGTTATTTTTCATATTTTACTTATACATTCTGCTGTCCAAGAAACATCAGCTGTTAAGTGAAGCACTGCTTATATATTTCAGATAAAGTATCTTCTCCAGTAACTTGCAATGGTAGTCTATGGTACACTGGTGAAAATGTAAAATAAAAGCTTTGTAACTTATCAAAAGTTTCCAGTTTCATAGTACAGTACATGCCTTTGGCTTTTTTTCTGATTTATGTTTATAAAAAATACAAAGTTGAAGGTAATTTGTTTTTATCATAGATTCTTGGCAGTATCATTCCTCAGACAAGGATACATACAGTGGATTCAGAATGTATTTGGGCCACTCCACTTTCTGCACACTTTATTATGTTGTAGATTTTATTTTAGATGAATAAATATGGAATTTTTGCCTATCGATCTACACCTAATAACCCATAATGATAAAGGGAAAACATGTTTCAGATAAGCTTGCAAACATATTAGAAATCAACAGCAGAAATCTCTAATTTAGATAAGTATTCAGTTCCTTTGCTTTGGCACTCCATATTGTGGTCACATCCATACTGATTTCTTTAATTATCTTTGAGATGTGCGTAGAACTTGATTAGACTCCATCTGTGGCAAAATTAATTGACTGGACATCATTTAGAAAGGCACATTTCTATGTTTGTGTATAAGGCCCCACAATTCACACTGCACATCAGGAGCAACACAAATCCATGAATTCCAAGGAATTCTCAGAACTCCACAATAAACCTAGAGTGAAACATAGATCAGGGAAAAGGTATAAAGCTATTTCTAAAGCTTTGTGTGTTCCTATGAGCTCTGTGGCCTCAATAACTGTGAAACAATAAAAGGTTAGATTCGCAAGAACTCTTCCTAGAGTTGCCAGTTGTAGCAGTAGGGGGCACTATCGCTCCCTTGAACCCTCAGGTACCACGCCAAACACCAGGTAAAAGTGACACAATAATTATCTTTATTATAATAATGTGCACTAAGCACCCTCCACTCCACACTACTCATAAATAACCAATCACAATAACAAATCACAATCCTCCACTGCCAGACGCGTTGCCCTCCTACCACCCAGCTCAGCTCAACGCTCTGGTGTTTCATTGTCCTTTTTATAGTCCGCGACCCGGAAGTGCTCCTTGACCTGCAGTCTATGTGACTTCCTAGCACTTCCGGGTCAAATCAAAACTCTTCTTTCTTTGTCAGCCCGGAAGCACTTTATTCCTTCCGTCCTCGTGACTGGCAAGTACTTCCGGGCTGTAGGAAAAGCCAATGTCTCTGTGCCTCCCTGCAGCGTCCCCTGGAGGCCCCAACGTTATCCAGCAGGGCTGTGCACTACAACTCCAAAGACCATGATGCCCTGCTGGAATTCGGGGCATCTCCACATTGCAGGGAGGGCTCCATCTGGCGGCTTGGGGGGCTTGGCCGGGATAAACTGCCGGGCATAGTCCACACAGTCTAGTCCAAGTGAGCAAGAAGAGCCTTGGTCAGAGAAATGACCAAGAACTCTCTGATCACTCTAGCTTCAGAAGTTGATGGGACTGGCAAATCTGTCAGAAGGTCAGCCATGTCAGTAGCACTCCATCAATCAGGTATTTATAGAAGAGTGGGTAGAATGAAGTTACTCTTAAGTAACAGGCCACTTGACAGCCCACTTAGAGTTTACCAAATAGCATTTAAAAGATTCTGAGAGCACGATGAAAAAAAATCTCTGCTCTGGTGAGGCAAAATTTGAACTGTTTGGTTGGACTCCCAAGTACTATCTGGCATAGACCAGGCACTGCTCATCACTGGCCTAATACCATACCCTGGTGAAGCATGGCATTAGCAGCATCATGTGGTTGTAGTACTTCTCAGAGGAACTGACAGGGAATCTCATCAGTATTTTGGGAAGGATGAAGAAGCCCAGCTCCAGAGTGTACACAACCTCAGACTACAAGAACAATTCATTTCAACACAACAGTGACCTAAAGCATACAGCCATAGCAATGCTGGAAAAGCGTTGGGGTGAGTCTCTGTATTGAATTAAGTGTCTGAATATTTATACAGTATGAATGAAAGGTTTCAGTTTTTGATTTTTAATAAATTTACATACTTTCTGAAAACATGTTTTCACTTTTTCATTATGTGTTGTTGAGTGTAGATTGATTGGCAAAATTGTAAATTTATCCATTTAAAACTAAACCTACAATTCACTAAAGTTTGTAGAAAGTGAAGGGCTCTTAATACTTTTATGAATCCACTATTTGTGTTTGCTTCTCTGTTCACAGTGACTGTGGCATTGGTGGATTTCTGATGTAAACAACAGCCATGCATAGTGCAAATCTTTAGCACAGGAGTTGACTATGATGAGGTAAACACATGCCTATAGCTGTTGAGCACAAAACTTCGTATTTTCCAGCATTTTCAGAGTCTGTTTCTTCCCATCTTTGTCAGATGCTGAACTCCTTTGTCTCCCTGTTGCCCTATGTACTCTATCTTTCTAAAAATACTCTCTTCAACAACAATAAAGTATCTAAAGAAGACAACCAGAATACAGCCTGTACAGTTTTGACATTCACCAAACACAGTGATTACATTACACCTTGTATGGCTCATCTGCTCCGTGTTCCTTTCAGTTGCAGAATTATCTATTAAATTTTGCTAACAACTTAGAAAGCTGTTAACCCCAAAATATTGTTGTATGTCTTAGAAAACTGCCAGACAACTAAGCCTTTCTGGTTCCTGGTCTTCTCACTTTCCTAATATTTAGCTTTTTCATCCTACTTTGTACATAGGTTTGTGTATGACATTCCATCTATTGTATTAGTCAAGTCAAGGATAACAACTGATCCCTCTTCTCCATCTTTGTGGAATTGATCTTAAACCACGGTACTTATTTACAGTGCTACAGCTTTTCTAGACTTATTTTTCCATTTTTGAATGGCTGCTTTTTCATATTATGTTTTACCCAGATTCACCTTAATTCTGTCACTATTCTTGTTTCTATTTGTGCTATTCACTGAATGTTTTTTTCAGGATACTGAACCTTTTTTGTTAATTGCTGTAGAATAGAATGGAATAGAAATGGCACTATATGAATTAAACATTAATTGAATCTTGATTATGAAGGCAATTAGTACAGTAGATTGAGGCTGTTACTTTAAAATGAGTTCATCAAGAACATGGGGACACAGTTGGAAGCTTGTTAAGGGTGAATTTCACATAAACATTAGGAAGTTTTTCTATACAAAGAGAACCATAGACACATTGAATAAGTTACCATGTACCGCAGTAGACAGTAGAACTTTAGGGCTTTCAAAACTAGACTTGAAATTATTTTGAAAGACTTAAGTGAATAGAACTGGCGAGCTTTGTTGGGCCAAATGGTGTGTTGTCATCTAGATTGTTGTAATGTTCTAATGAATGATTGTTACAATGTGTACGTATACTGTTCATTAAGATATTTTTCCAATTTCTCTCAAACTGGCATTGTAATTTTAAGTGACAGATATTTAACATATGGAAAGAAGAGAAACATGAAATTGAAGCACCTGGTTAAAGGCCCCTCTTTAAAGAAGATGTGTGGTATTATTTGGTGAACTGTAAGCTAATCTCATATGGGTGTCAAGAGCTTACATTGAAATGACAGTGATTTTAAAGCCTTTGTAGATGAAGGAAGTTAAGTACATGATTGGCAGTAATTCTGCATAACCACTCCCCTTTTGCAAGTAATGCTTTTAAGTTTTAGGAGATTAATCCATTTAAAAGTCATGCAGGCAGGCAGTACCAGGAGGCAAAGGCATTAAGAATTTACAAATATATCAGCCCACCTATGACCCATTTTTGCCAACTACCAAAATGAAATGCATTTATTCAGATACTTGCCATTATTTTATTTATTTTGCTTTATTGTTTTGAAAGGCTGTCTTTATTATGGTATGCAGTGGTGTGAAACTTAGGGCCTGTCTGAGATTCTCAAAGCTGTAAACACACGGTTACATTTTTTTGTTTGTTTGTTTTACAGTACTTTATATCAGTTTTATAGATTGAATTACCAAAGAAGAATTACAACAAAGCAATCCGAAATACAATGCTACATTTAATTCAAATCAGATACAACATCCTCACATTTATTGATGTTGATGGTAATAAGTAAGAAAATTTGACTCACAAAGAAAGAAAAAAATTGAGGTGTTACATCAGCTAGCACAGATTCAGCATACTTAATTAAGACAATTATTAATTTGTGTATGGGAAATTATAAAGAAGCTTTAAAGAGTTCCTTCTAATTTTAATTTGATTTGTTCTTTATAATTAAAATAGAACTTTCTTTTTAGAACAATTAAATTAAAATAGGACATCCTGTGCTATGGTAGGTTGGTTGAGACTCTTCCAGTTGAACAAGATAATGCAACATGCCAGCAATGTAGAACAAGTTATCACAATAAGTTGTTCATTAAGTGATGAAATCCCATTAGGTATTACTGTGAATAGTATTGTATGAGAAATTATTTAAAAAGCTATCTGAACAATAAATGAAAATCTTATTTTGTAAGGTCTTAATGTGGGACATTCACAATGTGGCAGGAACCTGAAGAAAACATTGACAATTCAAGTCTTGATTCTGGTACATTTTGGACAATCTGAGTCAAGGGAAATATGTGTGAATTTTAAGTTGAATTAGACCGTAATTTGCACAGATTGAATATCAATAGCCAACTATCATTCATTATTTGAAATTCTAATTGTAAGATTCACATTTCTAACTATAACTCAGATTATCTAATTTTTAGAAAATTACTATAATCTGGAGATGCTGCATATTTATTCATTACTGCAAGATATTTAGTCTCCATAATAAATATTAAAAGATTAGTAACCTTGCCTACATCTCTTTAAACAAAATCTTTAACTAAACCTGTAGTACAAAAATGGAAGGATATGTTTCAGATAGGGGTACTTAATGTATGAAAAATATAGTCAATATTAAAGATAATAAAATTACTAGTACTAAGTGACTTACACAATATTATGTTATATAATTGGCGCTTTAAAGATGGTGGGAATATTACATTGTCATGAAAAGGTACAATTGATAGTAACAGCACAGCCTTGACCATTCTTCTTCACTTGTTCCATATTTTGAGTGAGTGTTGAACCTTTAGATTCCTGTTTATTTGACAATAATTGGTATGGATGTTATAGTGGAAGGAAAAAGGGTAATGATTACCCAGGGTCCACTGAGTGGGGTGGCCCTCAAAGCCTGGAATGAAAAGGATGTGTGACAGACATGGATCACGAGGAAGGGGCCCACCGAGACAGTTCATGTATAGAGCCCAGAGTTCTGTGCTATACCCCTGGTAAATGGTGAGTGATGCACAGAGCAAAGCATTCAGAGAGGAGGAAGGATTCCCTCTCCATGGCTAACCAATCCACTACAGTTTCATTTTTTCAGATTCTTTCCACAGTCTCATGATATGGATATTTATAACCCAGTAGTAGACTTGGAACATAGGCAGTGCCATAGACCCTTCTGCTTTAGATGTCTGAAGAATTGATTTTTTTCTTATCTGTGGCTTCTTTGTGCTCCAACGAACAGTTATTATTTTGTTCTATTTTCTAAAGCAGCATTTGTTATTACATATAAAGATGTTATAAAGAAATAAAGAACAAAGAAACATAAGAAGGACTAGGATCCCAAAGGGAAAGCTCTATTTAATGCCGTTATGGCAGGGATTGAGGAGTGTGTCAGATCTACACTGGTGTTGCCTTCAGCAGTATTCTTAAAGGGGGTCATCCAGATAAAGATGTCATGATGATGGTTCCTCAGGCTTATAAAGTGTAATATCCTGCAAGGGGGCAGATGAAAAGTCAGAACCCAGGAAGTTAATGATCCTCTTCTGCATCATTGACTTCCTGGTTGTAGAGAAAAAAGATATGAGATACTGTCCAACCTCCATATTCTTCCCTTGAACTGCCTTAGAAATCCATGTGTCTAGATCACATGTATGACAAATGTTTTCAAAAATATTTAAACATTTTGGAAGAGTGTTCATTGCAGTAATATAAATTCTCCCAACTAAAGTAAGAAGAAGACCTGACCAGTTAATAACATCTTGTTTTACACTTTCCATCAGGTTGATAAAATTCTGTTTAAACAGGTCTTTAGATCATTGTGTAGTTATGATTTCTACATACAGTATGTGATCTATTATACAGTAAGACAATTAAAGAAAATAAAACAAATGAAGCTGTTGTGCAATTCTGACTCAGAGGAAATAATATGTTCTAATTCAAATAAATCTTGACCTCTGAGAGTTCATGAAAAGTAACTATAAAATTGATAGACAAATGTTACAAGAAAAGTTGGGATGACACAAGATGCCTTATTTATTGATGGTGTTGCAAAAGAAGAAGGCATAGGCTGGAATGGCAGGAAAGTGTCTTTCTTCTGAGTGCCTTCAAATGATGACAAGTTCCTGCTGTTGAGAATTATTAATGGGGATAGACTGAAAGGGGCTTGTGGTAACCTTAAGTATTTTTGGATTGGTTGTTTTCTGCATGACAATGAGTAAAAGAGAAAAACAATGTGAGCTGCTATGCAACCTTTAAATTCACCTCATGTACATCTCACATTAGAAACCAAAGTAGTCAAATCAGTGATGTGCATGTGACAGTTATGATTCATGACATTTCAAAAATGTACATCTCTACAGGTAGGTACATTTTTCTTCCAGCTTAAGATGGTGGATTTGTGGGTGTTGAACACTGGAAAATTATTTCTCTTCATTATTTCCTTTCTACAATGTTTAGTGATTAAAATCTCTTTTTTTTTTGTTTTGTTGAATATTTACCATGTCGCCATTTTGTTTTCTTGTTATGCTACCAGGGGCATAGCTCTAGAATGGGATGTAATTATACATTACAAGTGCAATGTTATAAAAGTCGTTGACTAAGCTTTGGCATCATCTGAGATTTCACCTAAACAAAAGAGTTTCATACATGTAATTTTCTTGAATTTTGGACTTGATTACTATTGCTATTCCTTTTAACTTCAATTTCTGTTAAGTGTTTGGGCTTTGACAACAGCTATCCTGACTTCCTGCTTGTTACCTGTATGTATTTACTTTTCTGTACATTTCCTAGTTTATTTAAACTTCTTTTCTGACCAGGTTTTACTGGCAGAACAGGGAGTTTGGATATGTAATGTAAAGCACTATATAATCATTAAGTTTTCCTTGTGCAATTCCCAAAGTCTTTGATTCTTCATGCAAATATATAATGAGGCATTCTTTAACAACTGAAAAAATTGGGAGTAGTCCCTTAGACTTTTTCATATACTCAGATATGGGGATGGATATTTGAGGAGTAAACCACAAGACAATGATTATATTTTTATATCACTAGGGGGCTTTGCCCCTGCTCGCTTTGCTCACCCAACCCCCACATGCACTATGCCGCATTGTGAAGAGGGGGGCTGAACGCACCCCAAGGAGACGTGGTCATTCCTCCGAAACCCCTTTTAAATGGTGATACAATTTTCTACCTCCTCTTTGCTCGATCAGCTGCTGGATTGCTGCTGCTGCTGTGCCGCGTGATCTGCATCTCATGTGGAGCTTTGAAGCCTGTACAGTAGCTGTCCTTTTGTCTCACTGCCTTGTCTCTCTTCTCCCCCAGACATTGTTTGATCTCTTTTTGCTGTTTCGTAATTTCACTGAGTAATATCTACCGTTTGTTTGCACTAATTTGATCTTTACTATCATTTTTTTGGGACTTTCGAATTTTCCTACTTCCATTATCTCTAACCTGCTCTGCATGTGTATCGCACCAACGTTTGTGAATGTTTTTGAGTTATTTACGGTGTTTTTCTTTGTCATCTACTTTTTGTCTTTTTCCGGCCCCGGGCCTGGTTAAATCTCTTGGCACAAAGTCTAGTCTCATGGGACGTGAAAGTGTCTTTCTGGGAAGGTCAGGTTTCGTCTCCCTGAACAGGTCTTATCTTGTCCCATTTTTTTTATATAATAGAAAGATGTACATTAAAGAACTATCAACAACAAATCACATCTAATTAATTATAAATTGAACAATTATTATAAGAGTAAAGTTGAATAAATCAGACTCTGCAGCTGCATGAATAAAAGGTAAAGTACCACTTCTGGTTAACGGAAAAAGCCCAAAAGTTGACAGAAATCTACTGTAAACAAGCGCTATATAGCGCCCGACCCGGCACAGACTTACACAGAGGCACGTGTTCACACTCAAAGGCTTTTTATTTCTTTTTTCTTCAGCTGTGTGACACGTCTTCCCCGTGCCACACAGCCCAAACACAGTTCCAAAGCACCAAATAAAGCACAACACCAAACTTTCCTGTTCCACCACTCCTCCCAGGCAACCTCGTCCTCTTCCTCCCGATTCTGGCCTCGATTGCTGGGAGGCAGGCCCTTTTATGCCCCACCCGGGAGTGATCCAGGTGCCTGACCAGCTGGTCTTAATTGCACCTCCGGGTGGGACTGATAAACTGTCCAGTGTGGTGGCTGGCTCTCTGCAGCACCCCCTAGCGGCCACCCCATCTCCCAACCGGGCTGCTGTGGTGGACTCCATGTCCCATGGAGCCACGGGGGAGATTGAGGAGGAATCCAGTGCCAGGGAGACTGCCCCCAAGCGCCCCGGGGGAGGTATTGCAAAGTCCATGATGGCTCCCCCGGGACGTATGCATCAGAGGCGTCCCGGCCGGGCATGGGACCCGGCTGTCCGTCACACTACGTTTTGTACCTAATATTTGTATGCAAAATTTGGTTGACAAGTTACCATGTTTACATACACAAGCACACACACACAGCCATACAGACACAATTCCAAAAAATTTTATTTCCAGATTCAGCGTGGTCTAAAACGTCAAGATTCATCAAAATCTCGAAATGGAATTTTTGGAGGATTCCAATACTTTCCTAAAGTTTCAGTTTAGTATGGCAGCCAGAACTGATTTAGTTTAATTGTGTTCTCAAGGTACTATAATAAAGCACCATTTCAAATCCAGAATTACGTCGGAAGCTGTAAAGAGGACTGGTTTATTGATCAGTATTACCACTACTCTAGCCTTATTGTACTATTTAGAGTTAAATACTTTTCTGACCCATTCTCTCATTTAATCTATGCCGATCATTAATATTTAAATGGGTGTCCTGTTAGAAAGCAGTATCTGACTTCAGTGACAGCAGGTGCAATAGCACTTAGTTTACAAATTTATTTTTTGGAACCTTGAAACCAGCTTGTAAAAGGTACCGATTACTCAAAGTTATTTTTTTCTTAATATTGGTTAATCTCATCTCTTTCAATTGCTTTCTGAGTTTTAATTAACACCTGAATTTTATAATGCTTTCATTAAACTGTTAAAAGTTTCACATGTTGACCCCTGCCACTCCTAATATCTTAAAAAGTTTAAATGATTAAGGCAAAGGTAGTTCTCTCTGAATCTCCTTCTTACACCCACCTTCCCTCCCAAAAGACCCAGCACTTCACTCCACTCAGCAGGGTACATTAAATATGTCTTCCTTTACAATTACAGTGGTATAGATACTTTTCCCTGACCTGTAAAGAAACCTGGTACAGCTAAAAATAGCAATCTTCAAAATTATTAAAGCTGTAAAAGTGCCAAAAAATTGTATCCCTGACAATGTGGAATGATCACCCAATACCAAGTTCACATTTCATAATGTAAAGCAGACCTTAACAACAGCCCCTGTTCTGTTTGCCTCTAACTTTTCCCCATTCTTTACCGACAAACATCTCTGAAAACAGCCTGGGCCTAAGGTTAAGTCAGTCTCTTAATGGAAAGGAACACCTGATGATGTGTCTGAGGCAGAAACTGTTGGACCAAGAGACAAAATACAGCACTACAGCAAAAAAGTGAAACTCTGGCAATCAAATGGGTCATAACACAATTATGTTGTTACTTCTTGTGCTGGAAATCCATTTTGTTGTCCAACCATGCTTCACTACAGTGAGAGGTTGCGCACAAAGACATGAATCAGTAAGTTGCCTAGTGGATCATAGTTATACAGTAGTGCAACTTCAAGATCTTATACAGAAATTGAGACTCTTCATAAATGCTGACACTCTATCTCAAGTCCACGACTTCTGGGTCAGATACTTCCTGATCTTTATGGCATGCCTGAGGTGGGGTGGGGTTGCATGTCATATGTCAGGAGAAAAAACCTCTTTTGCTTGCAGACCAAAGGCTTTCAGGGGGAGAGAACTTCAGAATGACACAACAAACTAACAATTCTCTACTTCTGCCTCCAGCCAAGAACACACAGACCAAAATGGGGAGCTATGGCAACTAAGCCCCGCCTGTCTTTCTGTGGCTCAAGTTCCAGCAGCTCTATAAACAGATGCAGAACAGTCTAACAGACTTTCAAGGGATCCCGGCATAGGGTGTTGTCAGGAAGAGCCTGACCGAAGTTATGAATCGAAAGCCATACAAGGTTTTTGTTTATTTATGTCCCAAAAATTAAATAGGGAAACTTGCACAACCCCAACTTTCCTTCATTTTTCTGGTAAAGGTGACAGTATATACAGTATATAGTGATACTAATAATTAATATACTATATATTAAGTTTGCAAGTATTAACCAGATAACTATATTATAACAATACTTAATATTAGCTCTAATTTTACAAGAATACACTGTGCTAATTATGATCTAAAATGTTCTCAGACAAACGACAAGCAAGAGACTAAATAAACAAATAAACAACAAAAGAAAGTATGGCAACAATACTAAAGTTGCTAATGAGTAAGATACCTAGTACAGATTACTAAAATGTACATTCAATTAAGTGTTTCACATATGTCTAATGCCCTAACCAGTGCAAGTATGGGAGTAGCTATTTTATATGAGTAATATGCTGTATACAGGTATGATTTAACAAAAACTGCAACTCTAAAATTATTATAAAATTACAATACTAAAAAACTTCAAATATATAGGTTTTAATGTTTCTTATTAGTAATCCTAATGTATATAATAAGTTAAACACATGTACAGAACAATGTTAATGTATGAAATTAGTGGCATATAATAAGAAAATACTGTTAATTTGCAAATTTTGTTTTAGCAGTATTGAAAGGATGTGTAGTGCTGACCAAAATAGTGTCATTTATCATCAATATACAAAAAAATAAAATCCAACGTCTGTCTGTCTGTATGTCTATCCACTTTTCACAAGAGAACTACTTAACGGATTTAGATTTTTTCTATAATTTGCTTGAACATTTCAGTTGATTTTGCAACTTATCTTATCATGCTAAGTATCATAGTTCGGTTGTGGCACCAATTTATTTGCGCAAAAACTGAGGGGAGGGGGAGGTGGGACCTCAGGAGTAGGAGGCGGGGCCATCCTCACTCACGTGCCAGCCTCCGTTCGAGTCACTCTACCTCTCACCACATGTTGGCGCATACCTTGCCTCCACTTAGCTAGTGATACCTGTTTGCTCAGCAGACATTATCATCTAGAGATTGTTAAAGAGTAACGTTTGACATTTTTGAAAGACAGATCACAGCTACGCGTGTTTCAGAGGGTACCTGCTCTTTAGCAGAGATATCATGGCCATGTGCTCTTCTGCACATGTGGGGGATGCTTTCCCATCAGAGCTGAACATGATCAGATATAGTAGCAATGTTTGACTTTGGAGTGTACCTACCTTCCGCTTGGCCAGAGATGCCTTGCCTTTTTACATTTTTGGCAAAGAGATCATGGCTACATTGTCACCCCGATAGCAAAACCAAAAATATTGTATATCAAGAGGCCCTCATATGTGAAAGCTATCAATATAAATTCTTTTCAATACAAATTATTACTTTTTTTTTTTTTTAAAGTTTGTCCTGTTTTACTACTATATGGGCGGAGCGGCAGGGGACAGCTAGTATTTAAACATAAATGACCAGATTGTGGGGGCAACAATATTAGTAGTCAGGCCCAGGCTTTTCTTTCCCCAGTCATGCTTGCCAACTCATACTGTTGGATTCCAAAGCATTCTCAGGCCATCTGGGAGATATAATTCTTTCATCAGACCCTGGGTCTTCCATCTGGTCTTCTCCCACTTTCATCCTCCAAAGGGAGGCATCCGGGGGGCATCTGTATCAGATGCCTGAACCACCTGAATTGGCTTGTGTCAATGTGGAGGGATAGGGGCTCTACTCCAAGCCTCTCCCAAATTTCTGTGCTCCTCACCCATTCTCTAAGGTAGAGCCCAGATATCCTGTGAAGAAACCTCAGATTTGTCCATTTGACCTCGCAATCTTGTCCTTTCAGTCATTACCAAAAGCTCATAATGGTAGGAACATAGATGAATTGGTACATTGAGAGGTTTGCCTTCTGGCTCAGTCTCTTTTTCACAACTACAGATCAGTACAGCAACATCATAACTATGCTTGATGCTCCGATTTGTCTGTCGATATTACCATCTCTTTTTTGCTTACACATTAAAAAGACCCCAAGATACTTAAATTCCTCCACTTAAGTCAATAACTCATACACAAAGATGACAGTTCACCCTTTTTCTGCTAAGAACCATGGACTTACATCTGGATATGCTGATCTTCATCCCTACTACTTTTGGTTGCAAACCATCCCAATGCATGCTAGAGATCACAGTCTAATAAGGCTAACAGAACCACAGCATCATCAATAAGCAGTGGATAAGCAGTGGAAAATGAAATAAAATGAAATCAAATGTAAATCTGTAACAGTAACTATGAGTATTAATAGAACACTAGCAGTAAACCAGTTTCACGCTAGAGTGAGTCTAACTGTTAAAGTCACCAATTAAATGGACAAGACAGACTTGAGGTTCAAGTGTGATCTCATGGACTGCAATGAGTCAGAGGCAGTGGCGTTGCTCAAGGTCATCCCGTTCAGGGGTCGGTGCTTCAATTTGCTGCTCTCCAACATATCTGAATATGTTAACCTATTTAAACAGAAAATTAAAACGACGTATAGAGAAAAATTAAGATACATTCTTCATAGATTTATTCATATGTAGAGAAACTGCAATAATTTTTCACATATAATTATTTATAAGCATCAACTAGACAAAAATATAGTATAGACGCACTCATAAGCTGTGTTCTTATTATTAGATTAATATAATTACGTTGCAAAAAACAGAACCAGTGTAGTGTACAAGTGAGAGGTGGGGATGTTTTCTGTGCAGAACAAGAACACATTTCGATTGATAACGAAACAAAATTTTAAATTGTAAATTAGTTGTTTATCTTCCTAGAAATTATTATCGGTGTAATGTTTGTTTATTTTTGTTATTGCCTCATAAATTTCAACTGCTGTGTCTGATGCCGTCACATAAGGACAGTCTGAATATAATTTTTGAAGCATTTGTGGATAAAAATCAGAGAATTTTACTTTTTTCATTCATTAGTGATATTTTTCCAAACCCTGCTACTCACACATGAATTGTACTGAGCCTTTTGGCCAATAATGACGCCCCAAAAAATGTGCCGCCCGGGGCAGACCGCCCCCTCTGCCTGCCCCTAGCTATGCCACTGGTCAGAGGAGTACCCCTGTTCCTTGTTATGTAAGTTCTAATAAAAGGGTTGTCAACTTTTCACATCATAATTAGTTTTGTTGCTACCTTATGGAATTTGTGTTTGAGTAAAGCTAATGGAAAACTGCCCCACCAACCAGAATCTAGTCTAGTTGCAATTACTAAGGAAATTATAGGTGATTTAGGTGAATATTCTAGTTTTGACTGCAAGAGTGAACTTTGAACTGCAATGTATTTTGCCTTTCTAAACTTTGGAAGAATTACTACACATCTGTTATTCTGTCTTCCACTGAACTGCGTAGTGTGTGACATACATTATCTCTGACCTGTCCTTATTAATGGTACTTTATTTGATTCAGGAGAGTACATTTAAATGTAACACTTTGACTCAGATCCAGTGCATTCTTTAGTAAAAGGCTGACTTTCAGATTTGTATTTGTATTTATTATGTTATAGTGAAGTTGAATTGTAGTGTAATATTAATGCAAGTTAATTATGTGTGTGGCAAAATGTTATTATGTGGAATTTAAATTGTCTATTAGAGTTTATTAAAAATAAGAATATGTATTATAAGACAACTGGTGTAATTCTGGATATGTTGGAGGGTTAATATCATGCCCTGAGTTTAATTTATTGTTAATTCCATAGTTTATATAAGCACTAAAGAGGATAATTTAAAGATAAAATTGGTTACAAAACTAAGCAAAGGAAACCACATCTTTCTTAAGAGAATTCTTGTTAAAGATGAATCACAATTCTGAAATTGTAATTTAATAATTGTAACAATTGTCCCTCTAAAGTCCGTTCTTACTTCATTGAAGTGTAATAAATCCAATCTTTTCTCATTTTTCACTTAGTTTTTAATATTATGTATTTATTCAAGTAATAAGGTTGTAAAATCTTCATTTCATTTCTTATTCTTATTTTTATATTTAATTTTCTTCATCTCTTTCTAGAGCAGGTGCCCATCATCTAATGTTGCCAGGTATTCCAGTAGAGGAGACACAGTGAAAGTCACATCAGCATTCACTAGTTAATCATTAATTAACATTAATCAGATCTTGTAGCACCTGTTGTATGTATACCAAGTGTGTGCAGGCTGGATCCGTGTTAAACTGGTTAGGGTTCAAGGGCCCAGAAAAGAAAAATTTCCTGCCATTCACAAAGATTGGGTAATTGAAATCCCTACTAAGAAGTCATAGTGCCACACTCTACATTAAAACTTTGTTCTTGTTTATTGATGCATTTTTTATTAATAAGAGTGAAGTTTTTTTTTTATTTTAATGAGTTGTGGAATTAAATAAAATAATAAAACTGGGAGTAATTTGTAGCATACCTCAGTAATTATGCGAATAGTGGATGGTAGTTCTATATTTCAATTTCCTTTAATTGTATAAATTTGTACAGTGTGATATAATACAAATAATTTATTTGAAAAAAAAAAACAAGTTTAAAATATAACTATCAATTATATTCACAAATCCAATTGGATTTACAAAGTCGCCAAAACCAATTGAGCACCTATAAAGCTTATTATACAAAAAAACTGATTTTGTGACTACTTGATATTATATTGTGTGTACAACATATTGCTCTTGTTCTCACAAGTTAATAACTTGTGCACACAATATATATAAAGCTTGTGTGCACAATATACAAGGTGGTCCAGATATAACTATGCAATTTTCATTACACTTTAACTTTTATAAGTTAATTACTCCGAGCCTGTATCCAACTGAATGGAGGACAAGTGGAACATTACATGGAAAATCAGTGAATTAATTTAATGTAAGTCTATTTTCGTTTATTACAAGATATTTCTAACAATTCTTTTGTCTTGTATTGTTTTCTTGCATTGCGTTAAAAGTTGTATGATTAGATCTGGACCACCCTATATAATTTGTGACCATAAAATTAGATCTTAAATAGCCCAATACAGTCTTATTGGGTTTAAATGATACAGCATTGCATTTGTATGACATATTTTTTTTAATTAGATATTATTGCATTAAGGCTATAACACAATAATTATTGGGCGGCACGGTGGTGCAGTGGTAACGCTGATACCTCACAGTAAGGAGACCTGGGTTTGCTTCCCGTGTCCTCCCTGCGTGGAGTTTGCATGTTCTTCCCGTGTCTGTGTGGATTTCCTCTGGGTGCTCCAGTTTCCTCCCACAGTCCAAAGATATGCATTGTGCTTGGTGTGTGTGTGTGTGCCTTGTGGTGGGCTTGCCCCCTGCCTGAGGTTTGTTCCTGCCTTGCGCCCTGTGCTGGCTGGGATTGGCTCCAGCGGACCCCCGTGACCCAGTGTTAGAATATAGTGGGTTAGACAAATTAAGCAATATTATGTTTAAACTCAGTAGCAATGCAATGAAAAATAAGCATTTTTTTCTGCTTCACACCACATAATAATTAAGCACCCAAGTACAGTGAATAGTTTTAAACTGAATACTGAAGAAGGCACATTTCAACAGTTTGATGTTTAATAAAAATTGACAATGTCAGTCTACAAATCCTAATCCTACCTTTAAGCCACAGTAGAAATGCATCCTCTTCGGTATCTAAAATCTTTCAGCATTTTCATGTCCAAAAAGAAAGAAATTTATGATAATTCCTTAATGTTTTTTATAACTAATAGGATATCTCAAGTGGGTACTGTTGTTTGAAAATGAAAGGTTAAGCACTGCAAGAATTATATTTAGTTCAAGACGACGTAGTGACTGGACAGGAGGAATTTTGAAAATCAACTAAATAGAAAGTTTTACAGTTTATGAAGTGTTTTTTACAACTCTGCTAATAAAGAGTCAGTACAATAAAAAACAAAGAGAACAAAATGTATGATAGTTGTATTGGTTTATACTATTAATAAATATTAACCACATTTAAACTTAAGTATTTCTGATCTTTTCCTTTTCCATCAGAAAGAGGTATCTATAGCCTTTTTTGTATGGTCTTTCTTATTTTCTTTATTTAATCTGGAAGATATGCATTTTACAGCCCACTCAGCTTCTTAAGCATGTCATCAACTATGTGCATAACTTGTTTGCAGATCAACACTTTCAGTCTGGCTGGATACAGAAAGACATTGTGAAATCCTTTTAAACACAGTGTGTGCTTTATGTTATTACACATTGATTGTTATGTTGCATGTTCCACCTGTGGGTGGAAACTAGCCCTAAGTCTAGTAGTGCCCATGCAAATGGCCCTGTAAGATTTGTCAGAAGGGAGGCAGAAGAAAAGCACCTATGCAGGATGTCTGAGGTCTGTATTTATGCTGTTTGCCTTTCAGTTGTTCCAAAGAAATATCCAAATAAGAATTGCATTGTACTGAGCATGCATGACAATAAGCTTGTATTGTCCAGGAAAACAGAAAATTCATTTATTGAGTTTAACTAGGAGATGTGTACAAATGGCAAACCAAACAAAAATAAAATAAAACAAAGTGACTGAAACCCAGATGAGAGGAAAAAGTCACACTCAAGATTCATTCAAGAAGTGAAAAACCAGGCAAAATATAAAATGAATTACAAAGAGATGACAATAAAGATTTTAAAGGATTTATTTGCAGTTTGGGTAAAGCTAAGTGCAAACATTGACATTTTATCCCATCTGCTGATGAACTTGGGGTCATGATCCTGGAGACCGCATCACTAGAAACTCTTCTATAGGAAAAGGCTATAGTACTTCAAAATTCAGCCCTGACAATGACAGATATGACTCACACGCTGCACTTTACTAAGTGGTTTCAGCACTAAAGTCAGAAAAATAATTGGATGGTGTATGCTGCTTGGGTTCTCAGAGATCTTTTTTGTGGTCTCTGTTTGCTCATTCAGCTTGTATTTCCTTCTTAGCAGTTTCTGAAGTAGTTTCCTTGTCACTTGTTTTAAATGCCAGTTAGGTATGTGTGGAATGTAACATATTATATGTAAAGTATATTAAATATCTTCTAGCCAGTGTGACATGTAGGAGGTGCCACTGAGTCCCCAAGCCCTCCAACACGCCAACACCAACACAAGTCTCAGTTCAAAAAATAATTTATTTTAAAAGATTGCTTCACAGATGCAAACCCAGCCACAGGGGATGCACAAACCAGTGTGTTTCTTTATGCCGATTCCAAGCCTGGATAAATGGGGAGAGTTACATCCGGAAGGGCATCCAGTGTAAAATTTTGCCAAATCAATATGCGGACACGCCCTGCCCGGGTTTTGTTTTCTGCCTTGCGCCCTGTGTTGGCTGGGATTGGCTCCAGCAGACCCCCATGACCCTGTAGCTAGGATATAGCAGGTTGGATAACGGATGAATGGATATGCGGACAACAATACAAATTTCCATACCGGATCAGTCAAGCCCCCGGTTAACAACGACCGTCACCAGTACTGTTAGCCAACAGGGTGCTGGCGGAAATTTGGCTACTGTTGGCCGAAGAAGAAGAAAGAGAAGAAGAGGGGGAGACGTGTCCAGAGGCAGGAGGAGAGGAGGAAAGTAAAGAGAGTGGAACTAAGGGTAGGAACTTTGAATGTGTGACAGTATGACTAGTAAGGGAAGAGAGTTAGCGGATATGATGGAGAGAAGGAAGGTTGATATATTGTGCGTGCAAGAGACTAAATGGAAGGGGAGTAAGACCAGGTGGATTGGAGGTGGATTCAAATTATTCTGTCATGGTGTGGATGGGAGGAGAAATAGGGTAGGAGTTATTCTGAAGGAACAGCACATCAAGAGTGTTTTGGAGGTGAAAAGAGTGTCAGGCAGAGTAATGAATATGAAGCTGAAAATTGGAGGTGTGATAATGACTGTTGTTAGTGCATATACACCGCAAGTTTGGTGTGCAATGGGTGAGAAAGAAGATTTTTGGAGTGAGTTGGATGAAGTGATGAACAGTATACCCAAGGGACAGAAAGTGCTGATTGGAGAGGATTTCAATGGGCATGTTGGTGAAAGGAACAAAGGAGATGAGGTGATGGGTAGGTATGGTGTCAAGGAGAGGAATAACGAATTTCAGAGGATAGTGCGAGGAGAGTGGGTTGAGCAGATGGAAAGAGTACTTTGAGAGGCTGATGAATGAAGAGAATGAGAGAAAGAAGAGGTTGGATGATTTGGAGATAGTGAATCAGGAAGTGCAACGGATTAGCAAGGGGGAAGTAATTACAGTTATGAAGAGGATGAAAAATGGAAAGGCCGTTGGTCCAGATGACATACCTATGGAAGCATGGAGGTATTTAGGAGAGATGGCAGTGGAGCTTTTAACCAGATTGTTTAATGGAGTCTTGGAAAGTGAGAGGATGCCTGAGGAGTGGAGAAGAAGTGTACTAGTGAAGATATTTAAGAATAAGGGGGGTGTGCAGGACTGTAGTAACTACAGGGGGATAAAATTGATGAGCCACAGCATGAAGTTATGGGAAAGAGTAGGGGAAGCTAGGTTAAGAAGTGAGGTGATGATTAGTGAGCAGCAGTATGGTTTCATGCCAAGAAAGAACACCACAGATGCAATGTTTGCTCTGAGGATGTTGATGGGGAAGTTTAGAGAAGGCCAGAAGGAGTTGCATTGCGTCTTTGTGGACCTGGAGAAAGCATATGACAGAGTGCCTTGAGTGGAGCGTGGAATTGTATGAGGAAGTCAGGAGTGGTAGAGAAGTACATAAGAGTTGTACAGGATATGTACGAGGGAAGTGTGACAGTGGTGAGGTCTGCGGTAGGAGTGATGGATGCATTCAAGTTGGAGGTGGGATTACATCAGGGATCGGCTCTGAGCCCTTTCTTATTTGCAATGGTGATGGACAGGTTGCCAGACGAGATTAGACAGGAGTCCCCGTGGACTATGATGTTTGCTGATGACATAGTGATCTGTAGCAATAGTAGGGAGCAGGTTAAGGAGACCCTGGAGAGGTGGAGATATGCTCTAGAGAGGAGAGGTCAGTGGAATGGTGAGGATTCAGGTAGTAGAGTTGGTGAAGGTGGATGAGTTTAAATACTTGGTATTAACAGTACAGATTAATGGGGATGATGGAAGAAAGGTGAAAAAGAAAGTGCAGGCAGAGTGGAATGGGTGGTGAAGAGTGTCAGGAGTAATTTGCGACAGACAGGTATCAGCAAGAGTGAAAGGGAATGTCTACAGGAAGGTAGTGAGACCAGCTATGTTATATGGGTTGGAGACAGTGGCACTGACCAGAAAGCAGGAGACAGAGCTGGAGGTAGCAGAGTTAAAGATGCTAAGATTTGCACTGGGTGTGACGAGGAAGGACAGGATTAGAAATTAGTACATTAGAGGGTCAGCTCAAGTTGGACGGTTGGGAGACAAAGTCAGAGAAGCGAGATTGTGTTGGTTTGGATATGTGCAGAGGAGAGATGCTGGGTAAGTGAAGGTTTATGGATGTGGTGAAAGAGGACATGCAGGTGATGGATGTAACAGAGCAAGATACAGAGGACAGAAAGATATGGAAGAAGTTGATCCACTGTGGCAACTCCTAACGGGAGCAGCCGAAAGAAGAAGGAGCTTCACAGGTAATGCACAAACACAGCACAGACACAATTTCTCTTTTTTTCTTTCTTTCTTCCTCTCCTTCCTCTCCTCTAGGTGAATGTTGTCTAGCTCCTCTCCCAGCTCTGATTTCCTTGGATGAGGTCAAGCGGCTTCCTTAATGCCAGACCCGGGAGTACTACTGGTGTTACCACAATGCAGGCTGGAAGCACTCCCAGGTCAGAAAGAAGTTCCTTAAAGTGGAAATATTCTGTCCCTGCAGCTCCCCCAGGCAGCACCCATGTAACACCGCAGGACTGTCTAATGGGACAGCAATTCCCAGCCTTCCCTGCGGGTATCCATGCTGGCACTGTAAACTAGGAAGACTGACATTTATTGTATCAAGGGAGCAAACAGCACTTGGTCTTCCCTTGTACTTAAATTAAACTGGCCTCCCGGCCAGTTAAGGAACCTTGGACCAATCCAGCTAGAACTCCAGCCCAAGCCTCATGTCCATTACATTGCCTCTCTCTGAACTGAGCCTTGTAGAGTGAGGCGGCTAGTCCCATGAGGGTTCCAGTCTTCTGAACAAATACTGCATACTCATAATACTCCTGTCATCTGCCAGGAATAGATCAAACAAAGTTATTACTTTTCTGGTTTCCCTGTACGCTTTGAAGGGGCAGTACCTGCAGCCATGCCCCAGACTATGGCAATCGAAACACCTGATTTCTTTTACTGGCCATCTTGCCCTGCTTGTATGGAAGCAAGAGGGAAAACAAGGCTTGTCTGTTTGCTCTGAGAATCTGGGTACTACAGTCAGGTATTCAAGTCTCTTCTGTTACAGTAGTAACAAGAACATTCTTGTGCTCGATTGTTAGTAGTGATGTGGTTCTTAACATGGCTCTCCTTTTCACTTTGCAGTACATAGACTGTCTGGGATGCTCTATGGATCAAAGATGAGCCCCTTACTGTCTGTGCCCTTTTAGCACAGTATTTAGGTTTTTAACAGTCCGAATAATTAGGACATAGGTGTTGATACACCAGATCTTTTTTCTTCGTCTGTCTTACCCTTCTCTAGGTCCACTGTTTCAGCGGTTATCTCACTGACCATTGGTCCTAGTACTGAGATTTGAATTGTAATTTCATCGATTGTTGGATCAGAAAACTCACTTACTTGTACAGCTAAATCTAGTGTGGATAACAAGCTGATCCATTTACATCTTACGTAGTTTTCCAACGCTTGCCATTTCTTTAGTTCCCCTTAAGGCCACTCCCAGGGAGTTTAATCAGCTGGTGAAGTTCATTAAATTCTTAGCTACTCAGCTGTTGCTCTACCTAGTCCAGCAATTGTCAGGCTGGGCTTTAGGTGTTTCCATCTACCCGCTGTGAGTCTGTTGCTAGGCGCTCCACTTGTGCATGCTCTGTTGCAGGCACCAAAGGAGTAAGGAAGTTTAAATCCATAAGGTCATTTGCACGACTAATCTGTTCCACTTCTACTAATTTATTGAGGAAATTCAGAAACTTATTCTGGAACTCAGTATTGTCCCTAGAAGATATGAAAGATTTACTCACCATCACTTTTTCTCTTGATGGTTTTCCTGGGAATTGACTTATGTCCTAAAGGTTTGAGCTCCAGTCACCATCATGAGTTCCCCAGAGATCACAGGGTTTGGGCATGTGTCCATCATCCGCAAATAATGGGGCAAGGCTTTCATAACTAGAGTGGCTTGTTCATCCATTGTAATTCTCTTGTTCAGGTCCGTAGCTTGGCACCGAAGTGTAGCAGGACAGTCCCATGGTATGTTTAAACCAGCGTGTTCAAACTGTTTCTAAAAAAGTCACTGAGGCCTTATTGTACGTTTCCATCTTGGGGGCTTCCCACACCAACATAGAGAGAGCTTTGTGATGGGTGATCTTATAGGTCACTTGGTTTTCCCTCTCCTCAGGCATACCCATTGATAGGTGGGATGACCAGAATTCAGGCTCCCCAGTTCTCTTCCACTCCTCTTGGCTGATTTTTTCTCAATTATAACAGCTAACAGTCACGATTAATATAGAAGTTTTTGGTAGTGTTTGGGTGTTTTGATCACAATAAATATATTTGATGCAGGTTCCCATCAAACCAACAGCCAGAAAAATCCTGCTGACTACCCCAATGTGCCCTGTAGCGTGCACCCAAGCCCTCCAACACACCAACACCAACACAAGTCTTAGTTCAAATAATAGTTTAACAAATATCTTCACAGGTAATGCACATGTGCAATTCCTCCTATTCTCTTTTCCTTTCTTTCTTTCTTTCTTTCTTTCTTTCTTTCTTTCCTCTCCTTCCACTCCTCCAGGTGAGTGTTGTCCAGCTCCTCCCTCTGACTCCAACTCCCTTGGATGAGATCGATTGGCTTCCTTTATGCCAAACCCGACAGTAATTCTAGTGTTATCGCACTACAGGTTGGATGCATCTCTGGATCAGATGGAAGTTTCTTAAAGTGGAGATGTTCTGTACCTGCATGTCCCCCTGGCAACACCCATGGAACACAAGGTATGTTGGAACATTGAAGAACTTCAACTGTTTCAGTTCGAGCAAACAGAAATTAAAGCCAATGTCATATTACATAACTTCTGGTCTAAGTGCACATCAAACTTGACAACTTACTTGCTGATCTCATTGCTTAAGCATGTTAGATTGCATTACTGGAAATTGTAAGATATGTCAGATTATGCAACTTCCAGCTCAGTTTCTTATTTGTAAGGTATCACAAGCTGGCCCCTTTTTCTGACAGTCAATGACATGCTGCCTGGCAAAGCTGATGCTGTATTCAGTGAGTTAAGTTGGAATCTTAGTCTTTCTTTTTATTTCCATTCCATCGTAGAATGTACAACACAAGTCATTAGACAGATGAGCCCCTTCTTCTTGAAAGGTGCAAAACACTTGCATTTCTTATTCTTTGTCACACATTATATGAATTGTTCATCCAAGTGAGAGCTCATTGGTTGTCAGCTCTTGCACACTCAGAGCCCACCACTACAACTTATGACAAAAATCAATCTTTTTAGAGTAGTTGGACTGAGTCACAGGGTATGTCACATTACACATTGACGATAACAGATTAAGATTATGCAAATAAAGTCTATGACTGAAAAACACTAGAAAAGATGTATAATGTAAAACGGAATTAAGACTTAACTGAAGTGTTTAAAATTGTGAACAGAATTATTGATGTGAATCCCAGTTGTTAATTTAAAATAACTTCTTCAACAACAACACAGGGACATTAAAACGTGTTAAGAGCAGATTTCACACAAAAGTTGGAAAGTTGTTTATCAATGGACTTGATGCTATTTTGAAGATATTAGGTCAAAAGCATGGACTAGCTATGTAGGGCAGAATGGCCTGCTGTCATTAAAATGATTCCAGTGTTCTAAAATTATTTTAATAACAACTAAGAATGACAGTCCACATGGATGGGTATTCATGGACTATGCAATAGCCGCTGATGACTCCTTTCCAGATGAGCTTAACATCTTCTATGCTCATTTTGAATCAAACAGCCAGCAGAGTCACAGCTTCAGCGGGTGAGCAGGCTGACAAACTGTCCATAGATGAAATAAGCAGTTCTTTAATGAAAGTAACCATTCGTAAAACTGCATGTCCAGATGGTGTCTCTGGTTGTGCATGTGCTGATCAGTTGGCAAGCATATTCTGTGACATCTTCAATATGGCCCTTGCTCACCTACTTTAAGATAACTAATAAAGAAATCTACAATCACATATCTAAATTAGTAGCAGCCTATGGCAGGCACTCCTCTCATCAAAAAGTGTTTTAACTAGTTGGCCATATATCATATATCATATATATCATATAACATATATCAAGTCCACCATAATAGGCACACTTAACTTGCCCTAGTTTACCTTCTACACAGACAGATTGCTTCCTCACCCATTCATGCACTAGACCACCTTACATTTACTTGATGTTGCTGACTATTCAATTTCTATTGATGATTAGTGGCTCAGAATTCAACACCATCATGCCCCTGAAGTCTGCGCCAACATTAATAGTCTCCTTGCCTGAAAACCATTCACCATTCATGTCTTCCTCACTATTAGTTCACCAGGCTGTAGAAGGCATGTCTTACTTTGAACACAAGACCACCCCAGGTCTTGGTGATCAATCCTTTGCCATTTTTTCCATTTAGGGATTATTGTGTTTCCAAGCATCATGCAAATCCTCATTATCACTTCTGGTGATGGTGCAACAAAAGCAGGTCTGGTTCTTAACAATAAAGCTATAGCTGAAATCAAGGAGAATATGTTACTCTCTGAATGGTACAATAACAACAATCTGTCTCTCAAAGTAAAAAAAAAAAAACTAATTGTAGATTTCAAGGGATTTTGAGGGGACGGTCATCCTACTGCCATTAATGTGGTTGTTGTGGAAAGAGCATGTAGGTTTATATTCATCACCAGCGAGGTCTCTCTTTCAACACAAATTCTCAATAGCACCTTCAATTTTAGAAGGGGCTGAGGAAAGACAATCTGTGTTTTCTGATCCTCACTAGATCCACTCATGCATCACACTCTGGTATGGAAACTTCACTGTGGTAGACCATAAGGTCCTTCAATGTGATTTAAATGGTCCAGCTCAAAGATGTCAAATTTAGATATAGGGCAGCCTTGGGAGCTATAGGTCTTTGTTCCATCCACTTTCCTCAATATTAACCAGTTATAACTTTTAAAAATCTTGCCTTGATTTTAATTGACTTCCTTTTTAAGATTCAGAACCCTTGATTATTTCTTTTTTCACAAACCAACAGCCAGACAACAGTGGGACACAAAGTGACCCAACTGTGACCTACTAACTTGATCTCTTTTGCACTTATGTGTACATTATAAAATATCTTGTTTCAATAAAATATCTGAAAAGAAAACATGAAGGTCTGATTAATGCCAATCTACTCAGGTCCTTCAAATATCTGAATGATGCTTTTGGGCAAAAAAGAAAATTAACCATTTTGGAACTGTCTGGTGTGGTAGAATCAGGGCACTAATAAGCCAAAGAATTAACAAACATGTTACAGGCACAATGGGCAACACGGTGGCGTAGTGGCAGGTTCACTTCCCAGGTCCTCCCTGCGTGGATGGTGTTCCGGTTTCCTCCCACAGTCCAAAGACATGCAGGTTAGGTGCACTGGCAATTCTAAAATGTCTCTAGTGTGTGCTTGGTGTGTTTGTGTGCTCCCTGCAGTGGGCTGGTGCCCTGCCTGGGGTTTGTTCATTCTTTGCGCCCTGTGTTGGCACTTCAGTAGACCCCTGTGACCCTGTAGTTAGGATATAGCAGGTTGGATGATGGGTGGATGGATAGTTACAGGCACAGTAGAAAATTAGCCTCTGACTGAGAAAATGGTTGGAGGGAGTTTGAGACTCCTAAATTAGGACTACATCCACACTACTACAACCCCAATTCCAATGAAGTTGGGACGTTGTGTAAAATGTAAATAAAAACAGAATACAATGATTTGCAAATCCTTTTCAACCTATATTCAATTGAATACACTACAAAGAGAAGATATAGAATGTTCAAACTGATAAACTTTATTGTTGTTTTGCAAATCTTCACTCATTTTGAATTTGATGCCTGCAACACGTTCCAAAAAAGCTGGGACAGGGGCATGTTTACCACTGTGTTATATCACCATTCCTTTTAACAACATTAGATAAGCATTTGGGAACTGAGGACACTAATTGTTGAAGCTGTGTAGGTGGAATTCTTTCCCATTCTTGCTTGATGTACAACTTTAGTTGCTCAACAGTCCGGGGTCTCTGTTGTCGTATTTTGCGCTTCATAACGCGGCACACATTTTCAATGGGAGACAGGTCTGGACTGAAGGCAGGCCAGTCTAGTACCCGCACTCTTTTACTACGAAGCCACGCTGTTGTAACACATGCAGAATGTGGCTTCGCATTGTCCTGCTGAAATAAGCAGGGACGTCCCTGAAAAAGACGTTGCTTGGATGGCAGAGTATGTTGCTCCAAAACCTGTATGTAACTTTCAACATTAATGGTGCCTTCACAAATGTGCAAGTTACCCATGCCATGGGCACTAACACACCCCCATACCATCATAGATGCTGGCTTTTGAACTTTATGCTGATAACAATCCGGGTGGCACGGAGGACACGACGTCCATGATTTCCAAAAACAATTTGAAATGTGGACTCGTCAGACCACAGCACACTTTTCCACTTTGTGTCAATCCATCTCAGATGAGCTCGGGCCCAGAGAAGCCGGCGGCATTTCTGGGTGTTGTTGATATATGCCTTTCGCTTTGCATGGTAGAGTTTTAACTTGCACTTGTAGATGTAGCGACGAACTGTGTTAACTGACAATGGTTTTCTGAAGTATTCCTGAGTCCACAAGGTAATATCCTTTACAGAATGATGTTGGTTTTTAATGCAGTTCCGCCTCAGGGATCGAAGGTCACGGGCATCCAGTGTTGGTATTTGGCCTTGTCGTTTACGTGCAAAGATTTCTCCAGATTTTCTGAATCTTTTGATGATATTATGGACAGTAGATGATGAAATCCCTAGATTCCTTGCAATTGTACGTTGAGAAACATTGTTCTTAAACTGTTGGACTATTTGCCCATGCAGTTGTTCACAAAGTGGTGAACCTCGCCCCACCCTTGCTTGTGAACGACTGAGCCTTATGTAGATGCTCCTTTTTTTACCCAATCATGACAAACACCTGTTTCCAATTAACCTGTTCACCTGTGGAATGTTCAAAGCAGGTGTTTTTTGAACATTCCTCAACTTTCCCAGTCTTTTGCTGCCCCTGTCCCAGCTTTTTTGGAACGTGTTGCAGGCATCACATTCAAAAAGGAGTGAAGATTTGCAAAACAACAATAAAGTTTATCATTTTGAACATTAGATATCTTGTCTTCGTAGTGTATTCAATTGAATATAGGTTGAAAAGGATTTGCAAATAATCATTGTATTCTGTTTTTATTTACGTTTTACACAACGTCCCAACTTCATTGGAATTGGGGTTGTACATTTTTGTTTAAAGAAGCAAACATTAATCTCCATCTTCACCTTTCATCTACACTACTCCAGCATTTTTAACCTCTGGAAGTGGAAAATTTCAAAAATGCTCTCTAGTGCTGTACACTTCAGAAAATGTAGATGGCTGAAAGCATACATTTTCAAAAATGTAGACTCTAATCACACTTTAATTTGTTCAAGCTTATTATGTAACCCCCTACCTGATTAGATCCTACTCTTTACAATGTTTCATTCCCTAACTAGTCACCTTTCAAGGAAGAAATATTCCAATATAGCAAACAGAACAGTTACTTACCTGCATGCATGAATGCTCCATACATGAAAAAAAGGCAAATAATTTACCGGTCGGTACAGCTCTACAATAAATCCCAAAACCAGTGACATAACCATCCTTTCAAGGAGGACACTTCCTCTTCCTGTATCCACCGATGCATACATGCCCAGTGAAGGTACTGTATATGGTCATTTTAAAATGGATGGAAACACTTTCCTAAACAATGTGAAACACTAATGTGGACTAAGATTGGCTTTGTTTGAAGACAATTGGATGTAACCTAATTGGTCATCTGTAGGCTCACTTTCTGTCTAACTGTTTGGCTGCTGGTTAATGAAAAATGCAGATGATTAAGGCAGGAGTATCAAAGTCCGATCCTGGAAGGCCACATTGGCTGCAAGATTTCATAGAAGCCACTTTTTTAATTGGTTATCAGCTACAATTTGACCAAACTTTTTCTGTCTAAATTTTAACTGAGTTGCTTTTTAGAACACATAACCCTTAATTGTTTCTTTTTTCCCTTAACCAGTGGCTAAATAATAATTCTATGAAAAGAAAGGCAATAGATGACCAGATAACTTGGTCCCATTTGTGCCTATATGTTCATCATACAATAAGTTTCATTAAAATATCTGTAAAGAAAAATATGAAGATCTAAGGAAAATTGACCTACTGTAGTCCACAAAATATTTGGATTATGCTTTCATAATAATAAAAAAAAAAATTGGCTAACAGTTTTGGAAATACCAGATAAGACAAAATTAGAGAATTAAAAGACAATAGAATTAATAAAGGTTCATTAACAGCAACAATTGGCTTCTAATTAAGCAAATGTTTGGAGGGAATTAATTGACCATTCAGGAACTTAGTCAGAGACCTCTGAGTTAGCTTGTTATTTGTTGGCCATATGTTAAATAAAACAGAAAAGTGAGGATATTGAGTTTCAACGAAAGGGCCAATTAAAACTGATGCAAAAGAAGTACAGGGGGTCCTCGGGTTATGACAAAGTTCTGTTCTTACAACAGTGATGTTACTCAAATTTTGGTGTAAGTCGAAACACACCCTAGTCTAAGTCACTCACCTATCCTAACACATTTGCAAAATCATAATCCAGAACATAAAAACACAATTAAGCCACAGAAAAAGGAAAAGGACATAAATATACTGTATTGTACACTGTATTGTAGTAACAGAAAAAATGACAAAAAATGAGTGTAAACAAATTCCTTACTTTTATTCCTTCTGATCTCTTTGCAATGCCTAATTTCATTTCCATCGTGATGGCTTTCCTCTTCTTCAAAGCACTACCATCTGAAGACTCTGACCTTCATTTAGGAGCCATTATAAGGGCCAAAAAGTCACCAAACAAAGCAACACAAACGGAACAATAGTGCCGCACGCAACCAAACTAGATCGCCCACGTATTCTGTAAGTACGATGCTAACGGCGTAAGCCAAAACACTCACATCTCAATTTTTTTAAGTTTGTATGGGAGTGAGTGTTGTAAACTCAAAACATCGTATGTCGAAACATCATAATCTGAGGACCCCCTGTATGTTCAATTAGACAGCAGCATCTGGTTATTAGCTAAGAAAGAAATGATTGATTGATTGATTGATTTGTTGGTTGATTGCTGGATGGATGGATGGATGGATGGATTGAGACCTGCTGTCAGTGTAGCCCTAGATTAAGGATTCTTAGTCTTTAAAAGCAAGTAAAAAAACTATAGCAAAAGGAAAGTGTTCTATAGGGTGGTCCAGATCTAATTATGCAATTTTCATTACACTATAACAACATGCAACGCAGGATGTTGGAGGAATTTGGACCACCTGCAATGCATAGGAACACGATCTCCCAAATGAACGAAATGTTTGACCAGACTGGTAGCAGCAATCACCCAAAATTGTATTGTTTTCCTGCATCGCATTAGAGCTGGAACACCCTGTATTAGCATGCAGTTCATGGTTACTAATTTAAAAACTATTTGAAACTAAAACTTGCAGCAACTGTGGCCTTTCAGGTCTGAGTTTCATACCCCTGGCCTAGGTCAATATTGGAAACACATTCTCATTCATTCAAGACATTTATTACAATAGAAACCTGAAGGAAAAAGCTTTCCACCACCTGAGGTTCAGTAACAAGTTGTTTACCCCTTCACACCAGTCATCCAGCATGTGATATCAGCATTTGATGCAGGAGCACAAGGCTTACTAACAGTTTGTATCACTGGACCATTAGACTGTTGACTTGCATGGTCCTCTCCTTGACCTCTGACCAGCTTCTTGTATTACTGACTGTTACTTGTTCAGGTTGGAAGATATTACAGAGTTTTTATTTGTTTATTTATATATTTAGAATCTGCTGTTTGTATGTGTATTCATATTGCTATTGTTTATTGACGTTGCTTTGTTGTCATATACTGTATGTCTGTTGTGTCCTACGATGTATTGTTCAATTTTGTTTCCGCACCAGCTGAAATAACAAAAAAAAAAAAAAAATTGGTTCATTGTCCTGTTAAAGTTTAATTTCAGTAGACTAAACTTTACAATACATTTTGGTCAACAGAATAGGAGTGGCGTCTAAAACTGTTTATGTGATAGCACAACTTGAAAAGGATTTCTTACAGTCTTAAGTCTCACAACACAAAAAAGACGCTCTTTCCGCATATTCAGAACAGCTCTTATGCGTTTAATTCTTCACAACAGTCTACAGTTCCAGTCTTTGAGAAGAAGGAGGAGGATCGATTTGGCACGAACTGCGCAGAGCGCGGCAACTAACGGCTTCAACAGAGGCGCGTTTTCATCGGGGATTCTTAAAGCAAAGGCGGATTTCTTTAAAATGTAGATTAGAGAGTCGACTTAATCGCATGGGCTACACGCAGATGATTTGCAGGGCACGTAATAACAGTAAAATTAGGCTTGAGTGTCGGGTGGATCGAGGAGCCTTAAGAGGTTTATAAGCGCAGCGCCTCTGTTAGTGCCGGTACTAATGCGCTCCGCTCAGCGGGTGACTGACAGATTGAATCCAACACATGGCGAGAGAGGAACCAAGCAGCGCTCGGTTTGCATGACGATGTGACTTTATCTGCTACCCCCATCCATCCATTTTTGCACCTTCATCTATACCAGTTCTGTAAGTAGGGGTTATCATTTAGATGTGGCTCTGTAGCTGCAAGAGAGCGCTAGTTTTCCGGTAATTAACAATTATTTCTACCATCATCCTTCTTGTTGTTTAATGAAGTCTATAAAGATGTGTTTAATTAATCAACCAGGAGGTTCAATCAATCGCTCGTCACGTGAAGGTCTGTTTCTTCTCGTTGAATGTCGCTCTGGCTTCGATGGTTTCGTTTTAATTAGCTGCATATGGATATGGGTTATGCTGCGGTTAACGCAGCAGCCTCAGTAATCTACGGACGTGGCTTCGCTTCACAGGCCGGTCACCGAGGAGTACTCTTATATTCTCTGAGCACTCCGATCCCCCACAGCCTCATACCAAAGACCCAGCATGCCTTAGCAACAGTAAACGTGCCCAATTAATGTGCCTCTTCGCCGAATAGACGGCTGCACCCTAGATCTTATCAGAAAAGGCATACTGTGGGTTTATTTGTAGACGTCTGTACTGCTGCGAATTCGTGAATGGCAGAAGAGCAAACGTTTGCCAACAGGATTCCGTTTGATTAAAGACCTAAAAGGTTGGATTTATCGGCGATGATCAGTCATTAGTTCAAACAGTGACCTTCATTTGATGTTATCCAGCGCCCAGAGCAAAACTGAGGCACACATTTCCCGTTAACACTTCCCCAGGGATCATTTTGGTCCAAAGAAGCCAATGTGTTAAAGCCTCAAACAGTATGGGAAGCTCATTTTCCTACTTCACCTATCCTGGGTCGTCCGTGTGCAGTTTGCACGATCTTTCTGTGTGTGCGTGGGGTTTTCTCTCACATCCTCTCTCAACATATTGGTCACAGTGCATGTGAGTGGACCTTGCAATGGGCAGGGGACTCATTTCAGGAATGTTTCTCTATACTGTACGCCCAGTGCTGCCAGAAAAGGCTCCAGCCTCATCGACTCTGAACAGGATTAAGCAGATCTGAGAATTCGATGTTATATTGTGTGCTGAAAAGAGATATCAAAGTGTACAGGGTGGTCCAGATCTAATTATGCAGATCCAGATCGTCTGGATGACTTTGATTTATGCGGGGACGATTCCAGTTCGGCGCGAAGACGATTCTTCATTTTATCAGTTCGCACACTTCTCGATGGTCCGGGATTTTTTTGGGTGATTTTCTATGTAATAAACTTAATACGTTATATCGTAATGAAAATTACAAAATTAGATCTGGACCACCCAATACATCCTATTTATAAACTCCTGGTAATCCTGCTGCCCGCTCTGGGCGTGTACACATTGATACCTGCAGTACTAAAGAGGCAGCTCGAGTGTGGGCGGCGTCCATTCTGCACGGTCTTGTGAAGTAGGAGACGTCGGTGGTTAGCGCTTTTGCCACAATGAGTGCTCGAATCACTGGAGTTTTCTTTAATCTTTTCCCTCCGTTGGCTGGTTATGGTTCAGTGTGGTCCCATGTCTCGTAGGAGCACCAGCAGGGGACAGATTTACAGCCTATGGTAGCGCCCTTGTCAAGAAATGTATCGCATATATTTAAATCGGGCGGCATACTTGGACTAATCAGTTAGAAATGGTGAGCCCGTATATTTTCTAATACTTCATGGTAGCATTTACTTAGATTTAGTAAATTAATTATATTGTTTTCTTTGAATGTATTGTAGGCTGCTGGCACCCATGATCCTAATACCTAATACCAGCAAACGTGATAGTTTTGAAGATGAATACCCAGGAATGAGTTACTTACAATATATTTTACCATATTTCAAAAGGAATTGAATGCATTGCAAAACATAGAAAATTAAAGCAATACAAAATGAATACAAGAGAACAGATTGATTGCAGAGAAAGGGTGCAAAAAATCACCTTTTACTGTAAATTTCTGATTAGTTATACATTCATACCTTGTATTTCTCAGTTATCAATTACAAAGCATAAAATGCCACATTGTTAAGCTCCCTGTATTACGATTAGTTGTATAGACAGCTGAATAATGTTATTTTTGTGGTTTTATTTTTATGGTTTGAACACAGTAAATAATAAAATACAGCATATACACCAGAATTAGTAAACAAAAGAGAACAAAAACTGATTTGGCTAAAGATAAAAAGAGTGGTCTTTCATAAGAGGACTCTTATAGTCCAGGACCAGACTCTCAAAGGTCTTCATGATGCATGGGATGTAAGGTGAAGACTCCCCTTATTTCTTTGGAACAGGAACAATGCAGGATGGTTTCCACTGCAGGGTGCCCTTTCTGGAGCTTAGTAGCAGACTGAATAGGTGACAGAGGATACCTCAAAGTTGGTCAGCCTTAAGGTCCCGTGGACTGACTCTGTCTGGTCCCATGGCTTTTCCTGTGTGTAGTCTCTTATGTTGTCTCCTCACTTGGTCATCAGTTATGTATGGCCCATTGATGTTCAGAGATGGACTCATCACTGGCTATACCGGTTGAAGTGGTAGTTGTTGCTGATGGAGTAGGAAGGGTGTATGGAGGACTTCATTGGTGGAAGGTGGCAGTGGAAGAATGTAAAATCTATTTTAAAAATAGTTCAGGGCATTACCTTTGTCCGTATTCCCTTCAGGCTCCTGAATCCTTGATTGTTTGAGTCCAGTTATTTTGCCTAATATAGTCCAAGCATCTTTCATATATCTTTCATCACTTTTAATGAATTACAAAGTTATGAAAATACTTAACATTTTAATTAATTGCTTTATCTTAAAAAATTAAAAAAAAAATTCAAATAAGTCTAAATTAAACAATGAAAACATTAATCCTAATGTTAGAAAAATACTTCATTATACTGTAACCAAAGATTAACTAAAGAGCCAAGTCTGAAATATAAAATAAAAGAATAAAGGCTTGATCAAACCTATATTAGGATGCATATACGTCCGACGATTATGGTGAGGAAAGTGACCAGGTGATGAAAAGGAAGCCAAAAGACCTATTCAAAATGAGTAGTGAAGGACCAAAACCTGGAAGAGCCCGAACTGAACAACCAATGCCAAGAGATAAAATGAAAATCAAATGGTGGCTCAGTAAGTGTTCACTTCCCAGGTCCTCCTTGTGTGGAGTTTGCATGTTCTCCCCGTGTCTGCCGGGTACTCCAGTTTCCTCTCACAGTCCAAAGACATGCAGGTTTGATGCATCGGTGATCCTAAATTGTCCCTAGTGTGTGCTTGGTGTGTGGGTGTGTGTGTGTGCCCTGCAGTGGGCTGGCACCCTGCCCAGGATTTGTACCTGCCTTGCACCCTGTGCTGGCTGGGATTGGCTCCAACAGACCCCCGTGACCCTGTGTTAGGATATAGCAGGTTGGAAAATGACTGACTAATGACTGATGTCAAAGCCAGAAACAAGTCAAAACCCAAATAACCATCCTACCACCATGGCCTTCTTGAATAAGAAGCTAACTACTGCTAAAGCTTGTACATCAAAGGATAAAGTGATATGCGATCATCACTAATTTATAATGTCAGGTCTTGTGACATCAGAAGGACAACGGACATGGTCACGTGACAAAATTCAAGATGGCATCTCATCAGTAAAATACAATGAAATAAAAATAAACTTTGCCAATTTTGAAATTGGAAAGTACACATATAAAAACACCAACATAACACAATATTTCCATCCATCCATCCATTTTCTAACCCGCTGAATCCGAATACAGGGTCACAGGGGTCTGCTGGAGCCAAATCCAGCCAACACAGGGCACAAGGCAGGAACCAATCCTGGGCAGGGTGCCAACCCACCGCAGTAACACAATATTTACATGGTACAAATGCTAATTATGACAAAACCCAACAACATCCAAAAGCATAAATAGTCAAAAAGCTACAAACCACACTAAGAAAAAAACAAAAGGAGAGCCAAAAATAAGAGCTGTCAAAGACACAGTATTTTAGCTGTGGCAGAAGGTGTCTTAAGTAGAGCTCTCAAATAACTGCTCATCTAATAAAGGAAACAGCTGACAACTCTAAATGAGTAGGACTAGGACAAGGGAGAAGAGTCAAACATCCATCCATCCATCCATCCATTTTCTAACCCGCTGAATCCGAATACAGGGTCACGGGGGTCTGCTGGAGCCAATCCCAGCCAACACAGGGCACAAGGCAGGAACCAATCCTGGGCAGGGTGCCAACCCACCGCAGAAGAGTCAAACAGCCGAAGCAAAATGTATACCAGAGTTCAGTATGGAAGGGAGTAAATTACAAAAATGAGAACAGTGAAAATGACAAAATGCAATCCTGAAGTTAGTCACTAAGTAACCTAACTTGCAAGTTTTTGTGATGTCAGAAAAAGACACAGGCAGCCCACACATACTTCACAGCACAATGTGTCAGAATTTGAACCCTGGAATTCACAGCTTTAAGGCAGCAGTGTTAGCCACTCTAAATCAAAGAACTGAATATGTTAATTTTATATATATTTTATTAAGCGTTGGAAATCAATGACATTTTTGTGAACGCTTATATTAATGTTAATTATTTTGTTTGATACTATCTAAATTGAAATTTGAAGGTGACATTCTTGTCATTCGCAGTTCTTCAAAAAATAAAAATATTTCGTTTCAGATGAATACTTCAGTAATCAGCAGATAAGCTGTAGCTTCGTCTTTTCCAGGTTCCCAAAATTTAGCAGCAGTTGAACTGGCAAGGTGAGATCCAGCATGAGTCAAAGACGAAACAAATGGAAATCCATAAGCCAATCATTTTAAAAACTTTATTCAAAGTTCAAAGAAGAACTAATGACAGAAAATTTCAGGAAAAAAGTTATACACACAAAATAAAAAGGGAAAAAGTTTATTCTCAATGTTATTAGGATCTTAGCTTTCTCTTGTTAAGTTCCAGTTTCTTAAATGCTGAACATTACATTTTAATTTGAGTACTAGGGTGTTGTACTGTGTTAGCCATTATGAATGTAGAGAAAAAGTCAAGCAAAATGACACCTTTTATTGGCTAACTGAAGGGGCCTGAGTTGCCTCGAAAGCTTGCATATTGTAATCTTTTTAGATAGCCAATAAAAGGTGTCATTTTGCTTGACTTTTCTCTACATTTTAATTTGATATATTGTAATATAGAGACTAGGCATGGGCTGGCATTCCAGCCAGGATTGTTTAAGGTTCCTTGCCTGGCCGAGAAGCCAGTTTATTGGAAAGGCAGAGGGAGACCAATTACACAAACTATTTGCTCCCACAACACAATAGGTGTCAGTTCTTCTGAACTAAGATGCCTGCATGAGAACCCGTGAGGCAGGCTGGGAACTGTAGTCTTGTAGTGCAGCTCTGCATTGCCCCATCTGTGCAACCAGGGGGAACAGCAGGGACAAATTGTCCCCACTTCAAGAAACCTCCACCTGACCTGGAAGTATGTCCAGCTTGTAGTGTTGTAAAACAGGAAGCATAAAAGAAGCTGCTCAGCCTCATCCAGGAGAGTTGGAGTAGAGAGAGGAGATAGACAACACATGCCTGGAGGAGTGGAAAGAGAGAGACAAGGAAGAAAAGAAAGGCAGAGAGAATAGGAGAAATTGTGTCTCTACGGTGTTTGTACATCACCTATACAAATATTTGTTAAAGTAAATTATTGTTGAAGGATTTGGGGGCTCAGTGATGCCTCCTACATATCACAAGATATACATATTAGCTTGTACGGGTTAGGGTAGAACCTTCTATTATTTATGAAGCATTTGTTCTATATAGTAATATAAAGCCAAACATCTTAATGTAACTAGGTAAATTCTTATATGAAACTAAGATAACATTAACATATTAGAATGTCTCTTACACAATCATTCATGGCAATCAAGAAGGACATCAATCAGGCCAGTTGTTTTCACCTAAGGGAATGTTCACTCTTTGTCATAATATGCTACACACTGACGTATTTGTGGGCATGTCACCATCCTAAAGGGGTAACAAGGAATGATTCTGAGGTAACACTAGAAACATAGAGCTTGTTGTCCTCCACTCCTCTTCCTCCTAGAAGATTTTCTATAATCCTACATGCATCCTGCCATTAACACCACCATTTCCAGTCTCAAGGATATTAAAGACACTGAAAGACAGCTTCTTGATCGACCATTGAATGACAAAGTTACACGAGAGTGACAAATACAATGACTTCTTATTTGATTTCTTTATTTGCATAGCCAGAATAACTCTGAATGTGGCAACCGGTGCAGACCCCCAACGCTTTTTAACTAATCTATTATTATTTATTTTACAAAATGCAGAGTATTGCTATAATAATCAAACAAAAAAATCACAATCCACTTAAAATGGGGCCACACACCTTTAGAATTTATTTATAATTTATTATAAATACAGAATAACTTCAAAATGCAGAATAATATCTACAGATAAAACTTCACAGCATGGCCATTGGCATATTATAAAATATAGATTGGTTGGTTATTTGGAGAGCTAAAAATGTTCTCACTTACAGTATGACATGACCATAATGAATTCAAAACGGTATATTCTTTGATCCCTATGTGTTGTACTTTACTCAATAGTTTGTTTCACATATAAAATCTGTAACGAAGACCCCCAACTAGAAATGTGTAACAGACACCACCATATTGCTTGATTAGCTTTTGTTGAAAAAAATCTAACAATCAATTTATTTAAGGCTGCATAATTAGAGAATGCAGTTTAAGAAACCGTTTGCTTTGGGCATAGAGCATTAGACTGGCATGTCCACTTATGATGTGAGTAGACAGCAGGTTGTGCCACTTGTTGGCTTTTTTCATATGGATTATGTCACAAAATGCTCCAAGCATCAGATCTGCAAAATAATAACAATAGACTTAATAGCCTCGAAGAAGTTTGGTATGGGCACAAGTAAACAAGTAGTGTTGGCAATGACTCATGCCTGAATTGGGCACAGTCCAGATGTCACATGATAGGTTTCACATTGTATAACTGACAGATGTGAGTGGCCAACCTTGACAGACCTCAAAGCTATTAACTAAGATTTGATTGAGAAGTGAATGCTACATCGATGCCAGAAAGGGCACATCATACCACAAAGTCCATATTTTACAAGTGCTTTTGAAGAACACAGTACAGAAACCAGTATAATGAAGGGTGCATGCTGATAGAATTGTTAACTAAAATCTACATAATTAAAAAAAATTGAAACAGACTTTAAACAAGAGTCATACACCTTGAGAAAAATAAATATTCCTACATACATTCACCCATCTATTCATCAGTTTTCATGCCATCATAATTCTGTTTAGAGTAGCAACAGTGTAACTCGCAAGGCAGGAGCTGGTTCAGGGGGTGCCAGCCATTCACAGAAGACAAATATAATTTATTTAAAGTACATTGCTGCTTATAAAACATACAATGAGATAGGAGCAGACAGAATTTGGCACCATTATATAATGATTCTGTAACCATTTGTGTGACTAACATGTACAGTTGTGCTTAAAAGTTTGTGAACCCTTTAGAATTTTCAATATCTCTGCATAAATATGACCTAAAACATCTTCAGATTTTCACTCAAGTCCTAAAAGTAGATAAAGAGAAACCAGTTAAACAAATGAGACAAAAATATTATACTTGGTCATTTATTTATTGAGGAAAATGATCGAATATTCCATATTTGTGAGAGGCAAAAGTATGTGAACCTCTGATATTAGCAGTTAGTTTGAAGGTGAAATTCGAGTCAGGTGTTTTCAATCAATGGGATGACAATCAGGTGTGAGTGGGCACTCTGTGGTATTTAAAGAACAGGGATCTATCAAAGTCTGCTCTTCACAACACATGTTTGTGGAAGTGTATCATGGCACGAACAAAGGAGATTTCTGAGGACCTCAGAAAAAGAGTTGTTGATGCTCATCAGGCTGGAAAAGGTTACAAAACCACCTCTAAAGAGTTTGGACTCCACCAATCCACAGTCAGAAAGACTGTGTACAAATGGAGGAAGTTCAACACCATTGTTACCCTCCCTAGGAGTGGTCGACCAACAAAGATCACTCCAAGAGCAAATCGTGTAATAGTCGGCGAGGTCACAAAGGACCCCAGGGTAACTTCTAAGCAACTAAAGGCCTCCCTCTCTCACATTGGCTAATGTTCATGTTCATGAGTCCATCATCAGGAGAACACTGAACAACAATGGTGTGCATGGCAGGATTGCAAGGAGAAAGATACTGCTCTCCAAAAAAAACATTGCTGCTCATCTGCAGTTTGCTAAAGATTACGTGGACAAACCAGAAGGCTATTGAAAGAGTGTTTTGTGGACGGATGAAACCAAAATAGAACTTTTTGGTTTAAAAGAAAGGCGTTATGTTTGAAGAAAGGAAAACACTTAATTCCAGCATAAGAACCTTATCCCATCTGTGAAACATGGTGGTGGTAGTATCATGGTTTGGGTCTGTTTTGCTGCATCTGGGCCAGGATGGCTTGCCTTCATTGCTAGAACAATGAATTCTGAATTATATCAAAGAATTCTAAAGGAAAATGTCAGGACATCTGTCCATGAACTGAATCTCAAGAGAAGGTGGATCATGCAGCAAGACAACGACCATAAGCACACAAGTCGTTCTACCAAAGAATGGTTAAAGAAGAATAAAGTTAATGTTTTGAAATAGCCAAGTCAAAGTCCTGACCTTAATCCAATTGAAATGTTGTGGAAGAACCTGAAGCGAGCAGTTAATGTGAGGACACCAACCAACATCCCAGAGTTAAAGCTGTTCTGTACGGAAGAATGGGCTAAAATTCCTCCAAGCCAGTGTGCAGGAATGATCAAAAAGCTGCAAAGGGGGGTCACACCAGATACTGAAAGCAAAGGTTCACATACCTTTGTCACTCACAAATATGCAATATTCTATCATTTTCCTTAATAAATAAATGACCAAGTATAATATTTTTGTCTCATTTGTTTAACTGGTTTCTCTTTATCTACTTTTAGGACTTGAGTGAAAATCTGATGATGTTTTAGGTCATATTTATGCAGAAATATAGAAAGTTCTAAAGGGTTCAAAAACTTTCAAGCACAACTGTACCTCACACACAGCTTGTGCAACTCACTGGGTCTACAAGTTAATAACTAAAATGCAAGCTGCTCCTAACAATAAGGGTTCCTTCCTTCTGGTTCTTTCAATCAAAGAGGCAGCACTGCTCTTTCCTTTTAGTATGATTTACCTTCTTGCCTACTTGATATACACCAACACATTATCTCCTGCAGCAAAATATGAATTTTAGTGGGCTAATTTAACTACCTTGTTCACTGCCCTACTTCTGTATGTGTCAACATTCCCAACAACAGAGCAGAGTAACCCATTTTATTTACTGAATCTAATAAGAGATTCTGTTGTGGATCCTCTGGTGTAGTGGAGGTTTCCTGGATTTTGCTTGGATTGATATTTGTCGGTGTCAGAGCTCGTGGAATGCCGGTGGATATGCCACAGATCTATGGAGTTGTTTTGGATGGCATGGGATAACAGTGCTATGAAGCGCATTTCAACTGGTAGGATACAGTAAGACATGGACCAGTGGAAGTGATGTAGTGGCTGGGTCATGTGATGGCCACTCAATTAAAAAAGTGAGGTGCACCATTTCTGAGGGAGCTGTGAGAAGACAAAGAGATGGAAGATAGTTAATAATGTAACCACTAGCCCGATCAGGTAGATTAGGTGTACCCATTCTATTTAAGGTGAGCCTTCAAATTGACTATATGATTAGGGGAGTGGGGAGACATAATTTTAATTATTTGCAGAAACAAAAAAAGAGATTCAAAAAAAAAAAACAACGGTGCTGAAGATGTTAAAGAACTGAGGCCACCTATTCACTCTTAAATTTTATTGCACCTCAAGATTAATTTTTTCAATCATGCATAGTAATGAGGGCACCTCTGTGATCATTTCATTTATGGAACTGTTCCAGCACTGAAGGCACTGTGCACACTTAAAGATTTTTGAATGGACAACTACAATTGTTTAGCAAGCATGTTTATACTTGGGAAATTATCCCCTCATACCTGGTCTTATGTTAACTCACTGGTCCTTGATTATGACTATCAGATGGCAGGTGTTCATGGCTAAGGTTGAGGACATCTGTTTATTACAGAGTTAAAAGATTATTAGTCATGTACGAGGAATACAGTAAGTCAAGGTCAATCCTAAAAAACGCTGGAGGACTTGAAACAGTTTCTTTGCCCGTACCTTCCTATGCAATACTAACCACTAAGCATTATTCGAAGCACTAAACATCTCCCAGTTTCAAGACTCAGTTCCACCCCAACAACAGTCTATACTGAACTTCTTTTAGGGAAACATGTTAAGGCTGGCTAGTTGGCCTATACCTCCAGCACAATTATTTTAATTCATGCACACTTTTGTATCTATGTACAATGGATCTGTCCTCTAGTTGGCCTCCATATCCAAAATGGCCTCTGGAGGGGCTTTCATTTCATGTGCAGGACACAGTAGTTCATTAAGATTCTTCCTTCTGTCTCCTTCCATTTTAAACAAAAAGAATGTCAGGAATGCTCTGGCCATCTCACAAAGGCAGGCGCATGTGCAACACACTCCCCATTGCTGGATTTTCCAGATGAAAAATGAGTCACAGGAATGTAGCGTGACATGCCACGCTATAAAGAACAGAGGGCAGGCCAACCTTTCACTGGTGTGCATATCAGGAATGGCCAAGAAAACAGAAGGTGTAACGGAATTATATATATATATATATACTAGCTGATTACCTAGTGGCTTCGCTCACTGAGTGCAAGGGTAAAATATAAAATGTAGTATATACATTTTTAAACAGTAAAACATTAACATGTAACAAGTTAAGATACATTGAGCAGTACTGGAGTGCTTTCGGGTAAAGTACATTTTAAAGGCGCTATAACACAACAGGTAAGTAGCACTAACAGCAGCTTAAATGTATTTGGATCATCTCTTGGTAGCAGATCCCTTGTCAAAGGCGCTACACAACCGCTGTGGTATAGAAATTACATTTTCTATGCCATCCTGCAAATTTCTGCCTGACAACCTTGCACTATGTGCCTGGGATTTAAGAGAAAAATTATTCTGAGAAATATGGACGCTGCCCTTCCATGCTTAATGGGCAGAAGGTCCAAACAATTCCCAAGTCCAAAATTTAACATGAAGAGGTCGGAACATCTTCTTAGATGTAAACCCTCCATTTTCTTAAAAGAATTTATCACAAAAGCAACCTTGAATGTTGCGGGGTTTTAGTGACCAGAACTCACTTTAAGGGACAGTAAGTAGTCGTGAAGCACAATTTACAAAAAGAGTCCTGCTTTGATGGCGCCGATTACACTTATTTGCAAAGATTTCCACTCTCCCAGGAGCCGACGTGACACTTGAAGTGTCACAAACAGTGCGAGAAGAGAGGACGCTGCCTGAAACTGCGAAGCTCTCGACCCGGTGGAGGAGCCTGACATTCCGCGCCTCCGAGCGTCCACTTTGTTGTCACAACCCCTCGCCGCTGAAGGCGGCATCGTCTTCACATTGTTTACAGCTAGGCGCAGTTAAAAAGTAGAAAGACGCAAAGCTGTTTTCCTCATCTCTTCTACTATCAAATACTGCCAATTAAAAAAAAGTTATAATGTGGCAGTTTCCGCAACAGTCACGTGGATGAATAAATAAAACTTCTCTGTCAGAATGTGCCTGGCGGAGAATGGGTCAATGCTGGAGTCCAGAGAGGAGGGCTGGGAGAGGGCGACGCGGGGCGCACTTCTATGGGATAGATCGGCGTGTTTGTGTTTACTTCTTTTTAATATCGGTAATGTAACTCTCACGCAAATAATAACAATTCATAAAGTCGATATAAAAATGGCATCCGCAAACGAAGTGATTAGTTTCTGTATTATGTTCTGTGGTCATACATAATTTCCGCTTCGCATGGTCATACGTAATTTCCATTTCAAACGCGGAAAGAATTTTATATATATAGATATATATATTATTCAAGTCTAAATCATAAGAGTAGACAAAATGATTATGAAGAAAGGTGTACACAAAAAATATCATGTGAAGGTATCCAGAATATTTTACAAGAAATAAATTTCAGAAAAAGGTCTGATATCACAACAAACGCTCAATTAGAGGCTTAGTTTGAGGCAAAAAGGACAATGCAAGAGCATTAAAGACCCAGCTGAGCTCCTTGTTGTGTTTCCTGTGCCCCTCCCATCATGTGACTGTTGTATAACTGACATTACACAGCAACAGAGAAAGTGGAGGACTGGGGCAAACTGCAGAGAAGAGAAGTGACTAGGGCAGAACACCAGCCACATTCTCACAAAGACATGACAAATAGGGGTTTAAAGTTACAGAAGGATTAAGTAAAGTAGTAGTCACAGTAGAATTATCATGTACACAAAATACAGTGAAATTCTTACTTTCATGTCCAACTATGCAACATATTGCCAGTCTTTGACTCCATTATTAACAAGAAAAAACATGTAATTCCATGTCATTTAATAGAAACCAAAAATCAGCTTACCAGTTGCACTTTTTTCCCTTCATGGTTCACCATGTTTTTGTGGTGGAGGGGTTTGTGTGTCCCAGTGATCCTAGGGTCTATGTTGTTTGGGGCAGTTGCTCCTGGTAAGTACACCTAAGGCAAATTGGTATTAGGTAAGGGATCAGACTAAGTGTGGTTCGTATTGACCTTTATGAAAGGTTTTATCAAGGACCCACTAACATCACCCAGAAAATGAAACTGGAGTCAGGCCTGGAATTTTGTTGTGAGCTACTGGTGGTCAGGCCTTTACCCATGGGGAATGGCCAGGCACAGCCCAAATCAGCAATGGCCATTCTTCAGTGGGCCAATCACCTGTAGAACAAGTCAAAAGGGTCTGGTGCATTGTTGTTTAAGTGTCATTTGAAGACATGTCCCTTGGCTCACTGATCCCCAGATGCCCAAACTGACTCAGGGACATGAAATGTGACTTGTCTGACAGGGAAAGAACCCAAGCTAGTGTGGGAGGTGGAGAGATCATGTCTACCACCATCATTGCACATCACGGTCCCTGAAATCAAACTCTTGGAGGATTGTTGGATTTTTTTTCCACTTTAAAGCTACCCAGGATGAGAGGTGTCGGGTGGATGCCCCTTCACCCCATCTCCCAAAGTGGAGCATGACAATGGCTGTTCTGAAGCAAAAACTCAGATTTTGGAGGAGTTCAGGGAGGCCATGGAAGATGACTGTTGGTCACCCTTTCATCGATTCTGCAAAACTGTCAGATGACTCAGGAGGGGGAAGCAGTGCTTGCTTATGCTGTTTACAGCAGGGATGGAGTGCTGTGACTTCACCTGCGGATACAGTAGGACAGTGAAAGGATCACTTTGAGGATCTCCTACATTTCAACTGCCACACCTTCTTTAGAGGAAGCAGAGTCAGCATACTCTGATGGGGACTCACCCATCACTGGGGCTGAGGTCACAAATGGCCCTGGGGATGGATGATAATTGCCGTGAGTTTCTGAAGGTTCTGAATGCGGATGGGTTTTCTTGGGTGACATGCCTTTTTAACATTAGGTGGGGGTTAGGAGCACTGCTTCTGGATTAGCAAACTGGGGTGGTGGTCCCTATCTTTAAGAAACAGCATCAGAGGGTGTGTTCCAGCTGTAGAAGGATCATAATCCTTATCCTACCTGGGAACACCTATACCAGGGTTTCTGAAAAAAAAGAAAAGGAGGGTCTGGCTGTTGGTCAAACTTCATATCCAGTAGGAACAGCATGAATTGCGTCCTAGTTGCAGGACACTGGACCAGGTTTTTACCCTCACAAGGATTCTGGAGTGTTCATGGGTGTATGCCCAGCCAGTCTACATGTGTTTTATGGACTTGGAAAAGGCATACATTTGTTTCCTTTGGGGTGTCCTATGAACGGTGCTTCTGGAATATGGAATGTTGGGCTTGCATTGTAGAATACTATTTGCTCCTTAAACTTTTGAGTGAAAGCTTGGTTCACATTGCCAGTAGTAAGTGAAACTCACTCCTGCTGAGTGTGGGACTCCATTAGGGCTGCTCTCTGTCACCAATTCTGATCATAATCTTTAGGAGAGAATTTCTAGATACAGTTAAGGAGTGGAGGGTGTTCAGTTTGGTGTCCTCAGAATCAAATCTCTGATTTTTGCAGATAATGTTGCCCTTTTGGTTTCATTGGACTGAGACCTCAGATGTACACTGTGGTGATTTGAGTGTGAAGTTCCTGTGATGAGGATCAGTACTTTCAGGTCTGAGGTTAAGGTTGTGGATGAGCTGCTGCCTCAAGCCAAGGAGTTTAAATATCTCTGGGTATTGTTAACGAGTAATGGAACAATGGAGCAGTAGATTGACAGGCAGATTGGAACTGTGTCCACAGTTATGTAGATGTTGCACTTGTTAGTTGTGGAGAAAAGAGAGTTGAGCTCTCTTAATTTAAATTTCTTAATTTTATCGGAGGAGCTAAAAGTAGAGCTGCTGCTCTTTTACATCAAAAAGAGCCAGTTGAGTTGGTTCAGGCATCTGATTAGGATGCCTCCTGAACACCTCCCTAGAGAGGGGTTTCAGGCATGTCCAACTGGGAGAAGGCCTTGAGCAGACACAGGACATGATAAAGATATTATATCTTTAAGCTGACTCGCGAGTGCTCAGTATCCCCATCACCCAGAGGTGCTGGAGGAGGTAGCGGGGCGAAGGCATGTCTGGGTATCTTTGCTTAGACTGTTGCCCCCAGCAACCCGTACCTGGATAAGCAGCAGAAAATGAATGGGTGGATGGATGTTTCCATATCATTTGTTCAGTTATGATGCCAGTCCCTACTGAAATGTGACCTTATAGCCTGTCTAGGAACTTAATCTTTTAAGTATGAAAAAAAGTTATCATCAGTACAACCCATTCATTTATTGTTAGACTAGTGAGTGAATCATCAAAATGCACTCTGCAGGTCTTGGATGATGGTAACCAAAGAATTATGTTAACTATCACTGAAAGTCTCTAAGGTGAGATTTAAAGATGCTCATATTTATTGAACATGAACAAGAACACCAGGGGGTGGCACGGTGGCGCAGTGGTAGTGCTGCTGCCTCACAGTAAGGATGCCCGAGTTCGCTTCCCAGGTCCTCCCTGTGTGGAGTTTGCATGTTCTCCCCGTGTCTGTGTGGGTTTCCTCCGGGTGCTCCAGCTTCCTCCCACAGTCCAAAGACATGCAGGTTAGGTGCATTGGTGATTCTAGATTGTCCCTAATGTGTGGGTTTGTGTGTGTGTGTATGTGTGTGTGCCCTGTGGTGGGCTGGCACCATGCCCAGGGTTTATTACCTGCCTTGTGCCCTGTTTTGGCTGGGATTGGCTCCAGCAGACACCCAGTGACCCTGTAGTTAGGATATAGTGGGTTGGATAATGGATGGATGGAAGAACACCAGGACAACAGATGGATGCAGATACTGACAAATATCACTGAAATTTTGGTAAGTATTCTTTACAAAGAGAACATTAGACATGTGAAATAAATTACCAAAAAACTAGTGTAGTGAATAGTAATATTAAAGAGTCATTCAAATCTTAACTTGAAAACAGTTTGTAAATATTAGGTGAATCGAAATTTGTGAACTTTGTTGGTCTGAATGGCTTACACTTTATGTTGTGTTCTTCTTAACTTTAGCCTTTGTTTATATTCCAGAAGAATTTATTCTACTGTTCTGATCCACAGTTTATTTTCATTCAACTTCTATGGGTACCAATAACTGTATTGGAGTCACATAAGCACCAGTACTCTAATCATAAATAGATCAGGGGAACCAGGGGGTCCCTCTTGGAGTTTCAAATGCTGCCCAATACTTCACTTTGATGGGAGTTTGGGGTGGATGGGAATCCCCATGAATTATGGAGTGCTTATATATTCTATATTCGAGCGGAGAGTGGTGGGGGGGATGTCTCCCTTGGAGTTTTGATATATAATTCAATTCAATTAGAGAGCGGCATTGGTGTCCTGCTTGGGGTTTCGGCTGCAAATAAATGCATACTTTTCATCATAGATCATTGATGTGTTTCATATTTTGTCAGGTTAGGAACCGCTCAGAATTTAGTTTCACTTTCATTGTTTACTGTTGTTTTGCTTTATAGCTTGCTATTTAATTTTATTTTAAAATTATCATGACATCATTTTGTTTTTTAACGTGTGTCACCATTTTGGCTACCCGTTGTTATAAGTCAGAGGTCATGTCATGTCAGATCCTCAGAACTACATTATTTAAGTCAGCACTACATGTGTATCAGTGTCCAGGTTTGTAGATCCAAATCAAATATTTTTTGCAAGTACCTCTACTTTTTTGAACTATTGGTATTTGGACCTCTGTTCAGATTCTAGAATTTAACTTTTTGATTATGTATTGGACTTTATCACCCAGCTTTGACCCTGTCAGGTTTCTTTGAGGTATGTTTTCATTTCCTTGTCCCTGCTAGTTTCCAAGGCTGTCATTTATTCTTTGTGTGTCAGTACACTGCTTACTACAGACCTGCATTGTCTGTCTCTCCCCAAAGGTGTTTTGTTGAATTCAGATCTAGTGCCTGCAAAGGCCACTGAAAAACACTGAACTCATTGTCATGTTCGTGAAACCAGCTTCAGAGAATGTTTGCTTTGTGACATGGTGCATTATCACGTTGGAAGTACCTGTTTGAAGACAGCTAAAATGTGGCCATGAGGGGATGCACATGGCCAACAATTGTACTCAGATAAACTCTGGCATTCAAATGATGATTGATTGTTAACAGGCTTAAAGTATGTCAAAAAACTACCACCGCCAGCAGCCTGGATTGTTGACAAAAAGCAGGTTGGGTACATGGATTCTTGCTGTTGGTGCCAAATTCTAACTCCACTATATGAAATTGATATTCATCACACCAGCCGACACTTGGCATTGCACACAAGTGAACTTAGGCTTGTATGCAGTCGCTAGACCATGGAAACCCATTTCATGGAGATCTTGACATGCAGTTCTTTTCCTGATGTTGCTTCCAGAGTCAGTTTGGAGTCCTATTGTGAGTGATGCAGCAGTAGGGCAAGCGATTTTTATGAACTACGCTCTTCAGCACTCGGCATTCACACTCTGTTAGTTTGTGTGGTGTACCAATTTGTTGTTCAGCTTTTGTTGCTCTTAGACACTTCCAAATTCACAATAATAACACTTACAAGATCTAGCAGAGTAGAAATTTCATGTACTGACTTGTAGCATCCTATGACAGTGCCACATTTAAAGTCATTGAGCTCTTCAGTACAACCCATTCTGCTACTAGTGTTTGTCAATGGAGATTGCAAGGCAATGTGAGTATTTTATGCACCTGTTAACAGTGGTTGTGGCTGAAACATCTGGACTCAATAATTCCGAGAAGTGTTCACATACGTTTGGCCATATATTGTATAGTGAACTGATGCCAGTTGTGACAAACTAGGCACCTGCCATTCATTGTTTGATTGTTTTTTTTTTTACACAAACAGTACATGAACTTGCATTTCTCACTAGTGATTAACAAAAGAGAGACAGATATAATTAATTAGGTAAGTTAATGTTAACATTAGAGAAGCCTGCACACATAAAGAAAAAAAAATCTGGTTTGGCACCATCACAATTTTCATGCCAAAAACACCATTGTTCAAAACACAAATCCAAACAAAAAAATTGAAACTAATGTGCTGTCCTTTGTGCTACTACAAAATATTGAATAGGGAGATACCGTTTTTTACAAATGGCATTTAGAAAAGTTATTGGTTATCAGTACTTTGGGAGGTACATTTTCTTGTCACGGCACAGGAGATATTGAAAAATGTACTTACTGCATTTGAATGAATAGCAAAAGTCAGAACTTTGACTAAAAGCATTTTTCTACATTGCCATTCATTTTCTTGTATCATTTGTGTCATGCAAAACTAAATAGTTCAACTGTAATCTTTTTTAGTTCCACACAGACTTTAGAAATCAATTTTCAACTATGTAATATTAAACCTTTCTTTTAGCTGAATAATAATAATAAATCCTTGGTTGCTCAAAATAGCAGATCACATTATAAAGAAGAGAAGAAATACTGTTTCCTCAGACGGAGTTAGATCGTTTTAATCTGGTCACGCCTCATGCTTCCTAACTTTATTTCTCAGAGCTCAGGCTGCGGGTTTTCGCATAACCTGCTCCCAGAAGTGAATGTACATTTCCGTGCTAATGCTGTGCATGACGGCTTTGTTTTAACAGGTGTTTGCCTTGCCAAGGGCTCTTTTCTCTTAAAAGGGATTTCTGTGAAATGACAGGGTCTATTTAAACAAAGCAGGTTCTAGAGGTGTGGATCAGACACAGCTGACTTTTCCCCACTCCTTTGTCCTCTCATTGCTCTTTCACTTTTCACCTTCTACAAAAAATAGATTTAAATGTATAAAAACATGCCAGCATTTGAGTACAAGTAAACATATTGTTCTTACTTTAGTGGTTCATCTTTCAGTTAGTTTTGAAAATCAGGTAAGTTAGTGATTATTTACAAAGATAAACATGTGCTGAAAAAAGAAAAAGGCATTTCAGAAATTTGAAAACTGATTAATTTAATACTGAAAAGAAAGACTTTTTACAAATACCTGGTCATGCAAGTGAGTTTACCACAGACCTCATGGAGTCGCATTTGTAAGGAAAAGACAGGGAAAGAATTTAAGAGTTGAACGGCCACTCACATGCTTGTGCTTTTCCTGTCCAGTCAGGAATCCAATGACCCAGATAAAGAACAATAGCCTTGTTGGAGTGCCACCTACCTGAAAATATGGTATATTCGATTTGAACTGGGAAGTCAAAGTTTCCAAAATGATAGCACAGGTGGAACCACCTGTTAGGCATTTCTGTCTAACATACCTCTGACAGTTCCTCCTTGCTTGATGAAGGGTCATCAGCTGGGAGACACTTTCACTGATATTTCACTCCTTTAATCCCAGAACATCTCAAGGTAGTGGAGCAGTGGTAGGGACATCTCTTCAGCCAGCTCTATTTTCCCCATACTTTACCCTTTCTTCTGAGCCAGAGGCAGAAGCTCCCTTTTTCTGCCTCTTCCGCCAGATCTTTAAGTGCCTTCCGCAGCATTGAGCCTGTAATTCCAAGGGACTTCAGGAACCTCTGGGAAGATGTTCTAGTGAAGCCTCTGCAACCCTCTACTCTGCTTGCGAGCATGCATTTAACAGTTCTGCATACTTTGCCTGTTTCTCTCAAAAGCAGCCTCCATCCTGTCTTCCCATGGAACAGTCAATACGGCCATAGTGATCATCTTAGTAGTGGTGGACCAAAGCACAATTTTTGGCTGTAAAGAGGTTAAGGTGATCTTTTGTTGGTCAAGGTCATCCTTCATGGTCCACTCTCCTCCAGGTGACAGGATGGACCACATCCTTGTGCTGTTGTTCTGAGCCTTGCACCTTACCTAACAAACTGGATCAGCCACAGTGAGTGAAGTTGCCAGTATGGCCCTGTTTACTTCCGACCTGTATGCTTCCAGGATTCCAGCTAGCTTACAGAGGACCTGGTTGTGGCAGCAACTATGTAGTGCTAATGCTGCCATGTGGCTAAAGAAGATATGTCTCAAAGACGGGTTCGATGAGTCACAAGTTGGCAGATCTCCTCCGAGCCATACCAGAGGTGCAGGTTCCAAGGACTCAGCAAGGTGTCATAAGTGGTCATGATCAGGAAGCTTAACCTTGATTGGGGCATCCTCCACATATCAGTCCATGTGACTGTCCTATTGATCACATTCTCCCAGGTTGTCCATATTCCTTGTTGTTGCTGACTTACAGCTCTTATCTTGTAGCCCCCTGCCTCCATCTTCACAACCTCAGAAATCACCAGGTCTTTCTTCTCCTTCTTTGAGGCTTTGGACCACAATTTATGTGATGTTCCACATCCAAGAGTGGCCCTGCCTAGCTGCAGCACTCCGACTATCTCCTGGTGTTTTAGTCAGTTAATAGTATGGTCTACTACCTGCATTGCATTCCACTTGTGTTATGGGCGAAGTTCCATTTTTTTATTTTAGATAGACTTGAACACAAGCCTCACCTTCTCCTGTATGTAGCCCCAACTGGTGGGTTGTGTTGTGTTGGAAAGACATCGAGGAAGGCCTAGTCATTTCTTGATGTGGTTGTTGGCTTTTAAGTCCATCTTGTTGACTGCTGAGGACTTGATATTGCCCAGCTTCAGGGGCCATTTCAGGCATGTGTATATGGTGAACTGATAACACTACACCTTGATTTACCTTAATAAGAGACTGTGGTCAATCTTACTCAGGCCATTTGAGAGCTGATATGTAACAGAGGCGGCTATATGCCTATCAGACAGATTGGTCAGCTAAAAGTGAGATCTTCTCCCCATCAGCTGTAAAAGATATGCTGTTATTTCTAATCCCTTTCTGGATTGAAAGACTACTGGATTTGGCTGCATTTACTTCATATGGGTCCAAAATAGCACCTCCTCAAGCCATTTAAGAACTCTGAAAATGCATGATGCAGTCTGAAGGAGGGTGGTGATATCATCCATATAACTTCTAGTGGCTGGTAACTGCTGGCCTGACTGGGATCTGACTCCCCAGACCATCTATCTGCCACCAATTAGGAAAATCTCAAATGCTGTTGTGAAAAGGATGTGCGAGGCATAACAACACATTTCTATCCCTTTCTCCATCTGGTGCCAGCCAGTTGAGGACTTCTTTTTTGTGTAGCAGACTTGGAAATTATTGAAATAATCCATTAAAAGATTCTGAATACACACTACTATGTGGAAGAAACTGAAAGCAAACAGGATGAGCTGATGGGCAACCAACCCATAAGCATTTTCAAGGTCTAACCAAACTAAGTGGAGATCAAATTTTTTGTGTTTGGCTGTCTGGATTTGTTCCCAGATCATTGCATAGTGTTCCACACAGTCTGTAAAACAAGGGACCCACACCTTCTGGCAACTGGGGTCAATATAGTTGTTTGCCAGGAGGTAGCTAGTCATATGTTTTCCCACTAGTGAGAAGAAAATCTTTCTTTTAACATTTAGTAAAGCAATTACTCTGAATTGAATTTTGTGGGAATCTTTCTCTTTTGGGATAAAGGAGGTAACCACTCTGCTCCAAGCTGATTGAATGGATTGCATTTTCCAGGAAATTACTATAAGCCTCCACTGCCTGGGGCAGTTTTTATACACTGTACCTTACAAGGTACACCGTATTGGTTCAGGTGCAGATGCAGCTATCACACATTCTACCCCCTTTTACTTCAGACCATTTGGGGAAAGTTTTTTTGAACTGCAAGGAGGGATCCTGTGGGTAAAGCACATACCCTGGTAAATCACTGAGCTAGTCCTTAGTGTATTCCTCCAGATCCTTCCCAGCAGTTTGTAGTGTCCCAGTCATCTTATCTTCCAGCAGTACACAAGCATACTTTATGTGGTCCCAGAAAAATCTAGTCCTTGCTTTCACTTTGCAACTTCTAAGTTTCCTGGCCTTTTCAGCTCACTTCAGATGTGAAAGCCTTAAATTAATCAGGCTCCAAAAATTCTTCAATCCCCTTTTCTTGGTCATTGGCTTTCCTCCAAGACATCACTCCTTTACCAGCTGGAGAACTTCCTCAACCTTTTCCACTTTGTTTGAGAATGATCTTCTTTTGTGGCATCTCTCCAAATCTCTCCTTACCTTCCTTGTAAATGATGTGACCCAAGATGTTCAGTTTAGCCATTATGCTGCCACATATCATATTCTGGAGGGTGGTATTTAGGCTCTGGTCAAAGTCTCTTCATGCATCTTTGTCGCTGGCTTTTGGACACATCACTTTGGGTTTCCGGGTTATTTTCTGTGATGTTCTTCTTAGGAGCTCCCTGATTTATCCATCATTGAGGTGCTCCCGTTAAGGGCTGTGGTGGCAATATTGCAAATCCTACTGGGAAGACTGATGTTCTTTGCTCTTAACAGCTGCAATGGGTGGATCAATAGCACTGTGGTGCCTCAACCTGGCTGTAGATTTCACCTTGTCTGACCTGCTGCTGCAGTGCAAGCTTGCATCTGGATGCTGCCATCACATTTTACCTTTCCCTGATGGGTTTCACACCCCCCAGTAGGTTGACAATTTGGACCACCCACAGCTGCATACTCTGAGGATCCTTTGATCATCCATCAATGCCATGCCAGTTGTAACCATGTTATCCACCCTGATTGGTCCATCTTTCTTCCCCCCTCTTGGTGGACTAACAAGCTGTCTTTTTCTTGTTCTGCTTGTAGTTAGTTAGTGTGTCTTTGTAGCAGATGTTACAGTGGTGTGTGGAGTGAGTAACTATCCCCTCCACTCCTAGTGCAGTCTTTCCTGCTGCCGGCCAGTCTTCCCTGGCAGCCCTTCACTCTTTCCTGGATACAAACTGCCCTGTTTATATTAGTCACTGGTTAACCAGATTAACTAAATAATAGCACAGGTGGTACCACCTGCTGGGCACTTTTGCTTGACGCACCTCTGACACTGCCACCTTGATGGCTACAGGGTCATCAGCTGGGAGCCATCATTCACTGGTGTTTTGCTTCTAGTCGGACTTTTCAACTGGAACACCCCCTTAAATCAGATTTTCTACTCAGAATCTTAGGGCTAGTCTGTCAAATATGATTTTTTCTGACTTCAGATCATGCTATCAATCTAAAATTGAGACGTATATTCTGAATTTTGGTCAGAGCTAAAGTATTATATTTTTTATTAGTACATCAGTCTATTTGTGTCTCATTTAAATCAGTCGTAGACACAGTACTGTCCAACTTCTATACAAGGACATGTTGTTACATTCTTTGGATATTTAAAATACCACATAATTGTTGTTATCAAGTGCTATTTATTCCGATAGAGGAAACACAATAAATGTTTTCTTGGGCGTGTCCATATTGGTCTTCTGAATGTTTGCTGGAATGTGGTCAACTCAGATGTGATGTAATTCCCACATCCAATATCCGACTTCTGAGGTAAATGGAACACAGTATCAGTATCAACTACAAGCAAGACGGCATTAGTTGTTAACCAGGAGAACTAAAGGAAAATACCAGTGTTTTCTGGAAGCCTTCCAGTTTAACAACTCACTATATGTGAACTACAGAAGCCCAATCTTTTTCATGTTGCTCTTGTCTTTTTTGTTTCTTTAAAATTGCTTAATTATGTAAAAAAAAAAATGTTGACATCTCAATTAGTAGCATCCTGTCACATTTTAGTAAAAACAAAAAGCCAAGAATTATATCAGAATGAAAAAGTCACGTCATCAGTAAGCACAATGAACATATAGCAATATTTTTACTGAAATATGTTCCGATTAACAAACAAGGTGAGGAACCATACACATAAAGATGTGTGGTGTTGATGTTGTAACCAAAAGACAAATAAGGACACAGCCCAACCAAAGCTATGGGTAAAGGGTCAAGTCCAACATGTGAAATAAAGGTAGTGCCTTGAGTCTGGGACCAATTAATAAACTCCATGGAATTTAAACTGTTGGGTATAGGTCCCTATTTTTTTAAATGTGCTATAGTGATATAAATTCTTCAGTACCCATTACTGAGTATGTGAGAAAATAGTGTAGCAGAGTGCAGAGAGCTTTTTATACGGTAGGCAGAACTAGAAGGTGACTATCTGCAGGTGCTTCACAGTGGACTACAGAGAAGAATGAGAAGTTGTATACAAAGAATAAGGGACCAGAAAATGAGATGCAAGTCAAAAATCCTTGCCAAATTTCAAAACAATGTAGTTCCAGTCTTGGGGTACAGTTCCTGCTGGCTGTGAGACAACCATTATTGTTCAAAAACCAAATGATAACCAGCTTGTGGGACTGCTATAATGAAGTGCTTAAAATAGTTGGGAATGGCACATGTCAAATCTAACACATCAGACATACTGGACGCAGTTTAAATTCTGCATATAATGTTCAGACATGAGGTGTTTGAGAAGAAGGCAAAGCAAAGAGATAGCGAGAGAAGTAGGCTTATTATGTATTCATTTTCTTTATTATTTGTACAGCATTTGGGAGATCCTGGAAAGTATTGGGCAGGTTCAGATTAACTAAGAGGGTTATATAAAATTAAATTGTAAATCAGATTGGTACATGGTTAAATGGAAAAGTTTACAAATATCCATTAGAACAAACACAAAGAGTAGTTGTTTGGAAAAGCATTTAAATGGTGATTTACATAAATCTTAAGTTTGTAAAAGCTAAAGGGAAGATGCCAGACATAGTGCAAGCCTATGGCAAATCATTCAAAGATATCTCAGAATGAATTTTACATATCCTAAAATTCCCTTTACCGTTTAAGATAATTGATACTTTTTTCAGATATATCAGAATATGTTGCTTTACATTTTAAGATATTTGAAGTACATTTTAAGATATCTCAAATTGACCTTGCATACATTTTAAGCTATCTTGAAATAATTTCCAGTAAAATTATTTGTTCTTTAAATGGGACATTTGGTTTATTTTAAGATATCTTGAAATGTATTTGAAAACATCAAAGTGAGAAGAAAGTTATTTTGAGATATCTTAAAATCTATTTCAGATAACTGAAAATGGTCAGGAAGCTATTTTGAGATATATGAACACATATTTGAGACGGTATTGAAATGCATTGTAAATATCGGAAAATTATTTTCAAACAAGTTCTTGTCTTTTTAAAAATATCTTAAATTGTATTTCCAGACACCTTGAATTTTATTTCATGATATCTCAAATACATTTCAACATACCACTATTACATTTCCAGATATCCACAATGCATTTCAAGATATCTCAAAATAACCTCTTGCTAATTTCATGATAACTCAAATTCATTTTAAGATTTCTTAAAATAAACAGGAAATCCAATTGAAAATACAGACAATTTTACAGGAAATCCTTTTGAAATAGTTTGAATTGCATTTTACATATCTCAAAATGCCTATGGACTTATATTAAGATATCTTGAAATGTATTCACGATATCTCAAACTGTATACAGTATGTCCTTATTTCAAGATAACTTGAATTGTATATCTTGAAATGTATTTGGGAAATTAATAAATGAAAAGTGTATCAGTTCAAGATCTTAGATATTTTTAAAAACATTTCTGGATATCTAATCTTTTTTAAATTGCCTGCTCCAACATCATATGCCACATGTTATAGCAACACACAGCCTCATAATAACAGCTACACAAAATGGCTCCAATAATGTCACAAGAAAGACAGCAAAACATGTTTACAAATTTATATAACTTGACAGGGCAAAAACCAATGGTCTCAGTATCCATAGCCATCCAAACAGCACTTTGCCAAAATCACTTTGACAAAAGAAAGGAATATTTGATACTTGTGGTAATAAAATTTAGTTCAGCATTTAGTGTCATCATCCACCTGAAGCAAGTTATGAAGCTCAGAGCCTTTTTGCTAAAAAAATCACCCTTTCTAATTGTGCCTATAATATATTAAATAGGTGACCTTAGACAAGCAGACTTGGAGAACACACATTTCTAGCAATCTCATTCTCAACACCAGATCACCTCAAATTTGTGTGTTTAGCCCACTATAGTTCCTTTTGTTTATTTATGATTGTGTTGTACGACACAATGCAAACCATATTATCATGTTTGCTAATTACACAACAGCATGAAGACAGGTTACCAACAATGTCAATACAGCCAACAGTAAGGAAAATCATGACAGCAATAACTGTCTCTCAACTACAACAAAACTTCAGGAAACTTGTCCTTTTGACAATAATGTGGCTGCTATGAAAAAATGTGCAGTTTTTAAGCTAGTTAAGATCCCAGTCACTGAGGATTTGAAATGGTCAATTTATACATGACTTTGTCTGTTTAAGGTGGCTGAGGAAAGTCACTCTGCCACTCCACCAAGATTATCACCACAGTTGTACAGTGGAGAGCCTGCTGATTAACTGTATGTCTATTTGGTATGACAATGGCAGGTTAAAAGACTTCAAGGTACTACAATGGATGGTTAAAATGCAGTAAAGCCCAAAGACAGTACCCTCCATCACCTCAGACTCCATAAATCCCAACAAAAACTGTTTCGATGGCATGCAATACCAACATTTATTGCCATACTAAGAGTCTAACGAACAGTTTAGCTGTAAAAATACATTCTATAACAAGACATGCCACTGGTATTTATAATTCAGAAACATTTTAAAACTTAAAAAAGCTGAACACTTTCTCAGAGCACTTGATATATATATAAGTAGAGAAACAGAGAGAACAAGAGAATAAACTACAAAACTTGCCTGAAAGGAAGTCAAAAGACGAAACTAAGACATGATAAAGTTAAGAAGGGCTCTAACTGGCTACAAGAGAACTTCGTCAAATCTGATCAAAAAAACATGAATTATGATTACTTGGTGTCCTGGAAAATGGAGGTGCATTTCTTGTCTCCTGACTGGCATCCTGTCCTGTATTCTTAAATTTGATGCCCACCGGTGGGTCCCCAGCTCCTTGTGACTCTGTAATGTATAAAGCAGGTTGGACTTTGACTAACAAGCTATGCAGCCACCATTCAACAGGTAATGGATAAACCTTAATTGTTTTTTAGGAGAGATAGAGCAGATAAGTTCTTTTATTCTCCGTTTTATGCTTTTTGTTCATTCATCCTTTGTGCGCATTGTTGAGCCACAGTCTGAGGAAAATAATCAAACTAAATAGTTTTCTTCTTCTTTCTTCATGCTCTTGTGATTTTTCTCAGGGGTCATTTGTAAGCAATGTACATGGTGGTGATAAAATACTTTAAAGTATTTTTTATTGCATATTTTTCACTCTGAAGGCTTTCAGGTCTTTTACTAAATTCTAATATTATATAAATACACTCTTAAAAGTAACGGTTCTTTAATGGCACTTTATGGTTCTTTACTGCGTTCTTTGTAGAGCCATTTCTTGACAAAGCACCATTTAATTCTGGGAAAGATTCTTTGCATCTGAAGTTGTTCTTTTGTTCATTGAAAGACTTCCTAATATATAGAAAAAAAATTAAATCTCTAATGTATTTTAGGCTACCTAGAAGGATGCTAACAGATTAAGAAAACCTGGACTTAGCCTGTCTTATTGCATGCAGCAAGTGTCCTTTTCATGACCCATTGATATTTCAGAAATTGATTACCATCTGTTCATGGTTATTTAATGTATGGAGCAAGTTACTGATTTAAATAAATAAGGGTTCTTTCTGAAAACTTCATTTGCATGTTTCTTTTGAGAACCAAACATGGTGCCCCTATGGCATCAGAAAGAAGAACCACTTTGGCACCTTTATTTTTAAGAGTGTAGTGCCTGAGTGAACAAATAGCATATATTTTTTGAACTTATTTCATTTTTTAATGATCAAAGGTATCCAACACCACTGGCACTGTGTTAAAAAGTAATTGCCCCCTAATTAAATCAAACCTATTAAAGGGGTAATTAGAGTTACCAAATTGGACACAGCCAGGCTTGTTTACAGCCAGCCCTGCTTAAAGCCAAACCTAAATTATTTTAACTTTTACTCATCCATCCATCCATCCTCTTCCGCTTATCTGAGGTCGGGTCACAGGGGCAGCAGCTTGAGCAGAGATGCCCAGACTTCCCTCTCCCCAGCCACTTCTTCTAGCTCTTCCTGGGGAATCCCAAGGCATTCCCTGGCCAGCCGGGAGACATAGTCCCTCCAGCGTGTCCTGGGTCTTCCCTGGGGCCTCCTCCCGGTTGGACGTGCCCGGAACACCTCACCAGGGTGGTGTCCAGGAGGCATCCTGATCAGATGCCTGAGCCACCTCATCTGACTCCTCTCGATGCGGAGGAGCAGCGGCTCTACTTTGAGCCCCTCCCGGATGACTGAGCTTCTCACCCTACCTTTAAGGGAAAGCAAAGACACCCTGCCGAGGAAACTCATTTCAGCCGCTTGTATTCGCGATCTCGTTCTTTCGGTCACTACCCATAGCTCATGACCATAGGTGAGGGTAGGAACGTAGATCGACTGGTAAACTGAGAGCTTTGCCTTACGGCTCAGCTCCTTTTTCACCACGACAGACTGATGCAGAGTCCGCATCACTTTGGACGCCGCACCAATCCGCCTGTCGATCTCACGCTCCATTCTTCCCTCACTCGTGAATAAGACCCCGAGATACTTGAACTCCTCCACTTGGGGCAGGATCTCTCTCCCAACCCTGAGAGGGCACTCCACCCTTTTCCGGCTGAGGACCATGGTCTCGGATTTGGAGGTGCTGATTCCCATTCCTGCTGCTTCACACTCAACTGTGAACCAATTCAGAGAGAACTGAAGATCACGGCCTGATGAAGCAAACAGGACAACGTCATCTGCAAAAAGCAGTGACCCAATCCTGAGTCCACCAAACCGGACCCCCTCAACACCCTGGCTGCGCCTAGAAATTCTGTCCATAAAAGTTATGAACAGAATTGGTGACAAAGGGCAGCCCTGGCGGAGTCCAACTCTCACTGGAAACGGGCCCGACTTACTGCCGGCAATGCAGACCAAGCTCTGACACCGGTTGTACAGGGACCGAACAGCCCTTATCAGGGGGTCCGGTACCCCATACTCTCGGAGCACCCCCCACAGGATTCCCCGAGGGGCACGGTCAAACGCCTTTTCTAAGTCCACAAAACACATGTAGACTGGTTGGGCAAATTCCCATGCACCCTCCAGGACCACCTCGGTGACCTCAGTCCCAGAGATGGGGGAGCCCACCTCCGAGTCCCCAGGCTGTGCTTCCTCATTGGAAGGCATGTTAGTGGGATTGAGGAGGTCTTCAAAGTACTCCCCCCACCGACCCACAACGTCCCGAGTCCATACTCAAATTGCCAACAAAAAGATTCTTCAAGAGCATAATGGCACAATTAAAAGGAAATTTCTGTTGCAATACATGATAGATGTTGATATATATTAATCTGAAAAGGGACACAAAGCCATTTCTAAGGCTCTCTGACAAGAGCAAATCACACTGAGCACCATAATCTCTAAACAGAATCACTTTCAAGAGTAGAGAATCTTGTATGGCGTGGTCAGTCTGCCAAATATTCTCCAAAAGGCCAGCATAAATTCATAAAAGAGGTTAAAATAGATTCTAAAAACATCCTAACAACTTCAGGCTTCTCTTGACTTAGCAAAGGTGAGTGTGAATCCACAATTAGATAGAGCCTGGACAAAACTGGGCTTCATGGGAAAGCAGAAAGGTGATATTGGATTTAGGAAGTGGAGAGAATTTTCTTTTCTGCAAATGATATTGACCAGATTGTGTAAACACTTTTTCCTGAGCATGAACCTATGTGGAAGAAATATGTTAAGTCAAAATCATCAGACTCAATGACACGTTAGCTCTTGACAGCTCTACGTGTGACAGTATTATGTTTGAATAGGACAGATAAAATGTTCTATTGGACAGATTTTGTTGAGCAAGTAACAGGGAAAAAAATATTTGCTAGGGGAATAAAAACAATAGTCCTTGATTTAAAGTTAAGGTCATTTCACAAAATTATTTAAATTTTTGGCCAAAATTGTTAAAGAAAAAAAACAAAATTAAAGTCAAAACAAAGAAAACGCCAAACCAGAATCTTCTCTATAAATATCATTTCTGTTTATTGATTGAGCACTACTCTTTTATGAGGTCTTTCCTTTAGGAAGTTAAAATTCAGATGCTTGCTCAATGTAAGTAACCATCTTACGTATCATACCCACTATGGTCACAGGTCATATGCCAAATGCATCACATGACTACCCACTATGCAATTTCATAGTGACCAGAAGCATAAAATGGGTACTGTACCTCATAAGTCGGAATTTTCAGTGGATTTTCAGCTGTGTGTGGTAGCAGGAATGACTCAAGGTCGGAGCGAGTGGCATGAAATACCAAGAGAGAAAAAGCACCGCACAAGTTGTGATTATGGATGTATATACTTTTCAGCCAAGCAATCCAGGTTTGATTCCCTTCCATTACATTTAACACTTTCTTTAATAATTCATTTCCCTCACTATGTTTTTCATGGACCCATGCCACCCCATATAGGGCCATATTTATTGTATTTTGGGGATCTTTGCACAGGAAGGAAAAACAAAGAATGTCTTATATAAAGAAGTCTTGTGATATAAGAAACAGTTATGTACTAAATAAGACAAGTGTGAGAATAATAAAATGTGGTAATCTATAAATTGTAATTACATTTTGGTTTTCCACATTTACACTCTCTCACACAGACAATTCTGGGCAGTTTACAAGAAAACAAAACCAAAAAGAAAATAACAACAAATTAGTAACACCTTGACAGGAAGAAAGGTTTAACATGGCATGTCTAATGGCTTGTCACATTTTCTAGTGGTTTTCCTGTATTGGTAAATGAATTATTAGAGGCAAAAGGCAGTAGAAAGTTTGGCTTTGGGTTAAAACTGTAACATTTTAAAGCTAACAAATGGAGTAAATAATTTTCAGAATTTTTGCACAAACTGTGTAAATCCAGAATTTGGTTTGTGTATTTTCTAATATATCTGTTTTTTAGTATCTTCAGTTATTTACTTGTGATGTACAATATAAAATAAGCGTACTGTGGTGACAATTTTATTGAAACAGCCAGAACATTAAGAAGAACATTACGAGGAAGTGTACACAGCTTTGTGAATTCTAGAAAATCTATCTATCTATAAAATGAGAAATGGTATTAGAATTCAAGTAAGCAATATTTGCTCAATTTGGGCTCAATGATTTGGATCATCTCCCACCAGTGTCTCAAAAGTAATAAAGATATATTGCCAGTATATATGTACTGGGAAATGTAGGCATTCAATTTGAATAATTTTTCAGTGTCAATGACAATAGTGACAATAAATCAGTTTTTGATTTTTGAGCTGCAATTGTCAATATATACATTGAGACTTTTTTAATTTTAGAAAGAATCACATTTCATATAAATCATACAGCTTTTTGTGTGGAATCATTTGATTCTTTTGGATGGGTACAATGTTTTTTTTTATTTGTGCAGTTGTTCTGAAAGTGTGTTCCATTAGTCTGTGCCAGGTAGTCATCCTTCTCGAAAGAACTTCCTTACTAATGCAGCCACATGAAATGGCTATAAGACACCAACCAGAGAGCACCATGTCAGACTTTCTTGCAGATGTTAACATTTTCTACTTCTTCCCTACTCCATTCCACTCTGATTCTGTATGGTTGTAATGATTGTGCCTTCTCTTTGTCATAATGTCTTCAAAGCAGTAGTTTCTCATCCATCCTATCTACCCTATTTTCTTCACTACATGGAACTCTTAAATCCTCTTGACATCCATGAGAAGAGCAACATCATAACTCTAAGTTCCATCTCGATGCTGATGCATGTTGCTTCTGTTGTCATTCATTTTCTAAGTCTGTGTGCATTCTTGAAGGCTTTATTATAATACACTGGCAAAAATCTGGAACACTGAAGCATAAATCCAGCAATATGAATGTTGCTATAATGTCTTGTAATGCAGACTTTCCTTTTGGATACACAAGAGATTCAAATATTGACTGACCTGAGAGAAGGCACTAGATGAGAGGCTGAGACCTGAAGGTAAAATTAACAAAAAGGATCCAGGATGGTGGGTCATATAGTAGAAAAAGGTGAAAAGTAGCTGGCAATATAGAAAAAGACTAAGGAGCATTCAGTGTTGGACTAAGTTGTGTTCATGCTGGGTGCTTATTGTTGTCTTTCTTATGGCACCTTCCGAGCGTGTAAGAGTGAGAGTAGATAAGACATTTAAATTAAGGAGATACTTTCCTATATATCACCTTATTCATGGCTATTACCTCACCGAGTCTGTGTGCCAACTCTTCTTTGCACCTCGAGCTGTTATAATATTTTTCACATAAGTACATGTGGACAACAGAATGTTGTAATTGTAACACATAACCACAATAAGTGGCTGTTGGACTTATGTACTCCTCTGTATCTTTAACTTTGACAGTGTGGCCCTTGGTCCAAAACAGTTTAAGAACCACTAGAATAATGGATGCATGTCTATAAGAAGAAAAACCTACTTGCAAAATATCAGACTACTGTTTTAATCTTTTGTGACCAGTATCATTGCTCAGTGCAACTGTAATAATCTGCTAACAGGTATAATTGGATTGCTTTTTATATTTTGCAAATACCCCTAAATCTTTGCAGTGACAATTTGTTAAATTGACAGAAGTAACATTTTTGAAATTCCAGATGTGCTGTTGCCCTGAAGACCGGTTTTTTTAGACAGTCTTTAGAGTTAAATCAACAACAATGACGTTACTCATGAAGGATTAAGCAATGACATTAATCATCAAGGAATCAGCATTTAATTGTAAAGTTGAATTTTACATAAATGTATAATATTTTGTACTTATTGCATTGAATGTAGAATAAAGACATAATGGCATAAGGATTGCATGGTATGTTCGTGTAGCTATACAATCTTTCTACTATAAATGTAACCATACATGCCATGCAGAAAACACAGCAAGAATCGTAATCACTAACAATCACAGAATCCTTCATTAAGCACAGATGACCAAATTTATAGATAATTAAAGAAATTATTTCTTAATGTATTTTACTGATACAGATGTGAATTCAGATCTAACCAAGCTTACCCACCACAAATTAATCAGTAAAACAAAAGCATCAGCAGATATGCCCCCAGGTTAGTACATCCCAGCCAGAATGCATATTTTTCTCTTTCCAACCTCCACAAGACTGAAGAGTGTTCAAAAATTGATGTTTAAAGAAAGGGCAGAAGAGTCAGCAAAAGTTCTATAAAACAAGAGAAAAAACAAAAAGTGCAGACTAAATGCAAACTACAAAGCAGAACAGTTTTCAAATGATTTCCACTAATCAGTGTAAGCTCTTTTTTGTAAATTGTTCTTTTCTCACCTGTTGATTAAACGGGGTCTTTCTTTGAATTGTGCACTTTATTTTAGTTAGTGGTTTTATTTTGAATTTCTCTCTTGTTTTGTATCTCATTTATTTTTATTATTATTATTTATCACATAGTTAGAATGTTCTGGAATTTATAACTTTGATGATCTATTTACTGTGTGAGATTTTCTTTATTTTGTGGTGAATCTGAGTTTTTGGCATTCTATTTTCAGTCTCATTTTGTATTTCTTTCTGTGGTTTTTCATCAATTTTTATCATTACAATAATGACATTGAACCTTTGTTTTTCATGGGTGTCACTATTTTGTGCTTGTCTTTTGAGGATGAGGCCATATTGGTAACCACTGCAATACCCATTGCTAATCAACACTTAGTATGTTGTTAATTAGTTTAAGAGAGTGGGGTGGCCCAGTGTTTAGGGTGGGGTAAATTAATAAAATGGAAAGTGCAGAGCTGATGGGTTGATTTTTCCTGCTCTCTTCTTCATGCTTTAAAGTTAAGAAATTGCCAAAAAAAAGGTTGGCAAGTAGGAACAAATAAAAAGCCTTGTTGATCCAAGTCAGGTGTACAGAGTGTTATGATTGGGTTCCTTTTTACGTTTTTCTGCTTCATTATGTTATGTTTTATGGATTTTTGTTCTGTTCTGGTGGCCATCTTATATGCTTTTGGGAGTGCTGCAATTTTGTTCCCATTGCCTGGGTAGCTTTTCCCACTGTTAGGGGGGCATGTCTTCCGATATCTTAAACCACGGGTAATTGCAGCAATGAGTTTTAAAAGGTTGCCCATCTCACTGTGTCTTTATCCAATCTGTGGATAACAAACCTATGTTCAATTTTTCCTGAGAATTTCTTGTTTATAAATTAATCTTTATGTTCAGTTTTTGTACAGGTTCTTGGCTTCTTTGCTGTGGTTCTTTTCAATTTCACAGTTTTGACCTTTTTTCTTTTTTACGTCTGTTTTGTCCCCTTGTTGGTTCGCAATCTTTCATAAAGGTTAAGGGTTCTGTATGTGGGTTTTAAGTATGGAGATACACTCTAACATTTAAATTCAGATTCAGAGCTTTTTTCTTGACATTGAAAATTACTCATGTCTTACTGTGGTGCTATTATTGTTTTCTTTTTTTTTCTTTTTTTTTTTATTAATTTTATTACAATCCATACAAAGCAGTCAAGTTTTTACAAAAAGAAACATTGAGTTAATTATTGCTATTATTGTTTTCTTATGCATGCATGTATTTTAAGTTACTTTTGTCTATGGTTGGCTTCTTTGCATTACTATCACAACTGTATAAATGTCTGTACTGTGCATGTTCTGCTTATCCGATATTGAGGATAAATCCTAAAATAGATTTAAAATGGTCGTTAGTGTTTCTTTTCATGTTTTGACTTTGAGCTTCATTACAATTTCAATCTTTCATTTACATTTTGGTTTTGATGATTAGTTATTTTTGTTTTTGAATGAGTTTGTTTTGAATTTTTCTTAAATTTACTGCTATGATTTTTCTTCTATTATTCTATGGTTTTGAAGTATGCCAATGTTTAAAACAATGTTTTAAATTATTGAAATTATTTTTATGTCCTTATCAACACCATTTTGTTTTGTATGGTTACTTTCATTTTGTGGTATTGTTGCCAAAATGTTACTAAAGAATTATACCACATATGCATGACACAAGACATCAGTGATGCATTGGTATAAGGCTGGTACTGAGTTTGCAGATAAACTTGTGAACGATTTGGCATGCAAGTATTATTAATATTAGTTTTACTAGAAAAACACCTTTTATTTTGTATTACTGTTTCAATTTAGAATGCTATTTTCAACAGATCATTTTTATTTCACACCACTTGAATGTGGCTTTGAATTTATATTATATCCATCCATCCATTTTCCAACCTGCTGAATCCAAACACTGGGGTCTGCTGGAGCCAATCCCAGCCAACACAGGGCACAAGGCAGGAACCAATCCTGGGCAGGGTGCCAGCCCACCGCAGGACACACACAAACACACCAAGCACACACTAGGGCCAATTTAGAATCGCCAATCCACCTAACCTGCATGTCTTTGGACTGTGGAAGGAAACCGGAGCGCCCGGAGGAAACCCACGCACACACGGGGAGAACATGCAAACTCCACGCAGGGAGCACCCGGGCAGCGAACCCGGGTCTCCTAACTGCGAGGCAGCAGCGCTACCACTGCGCCACCGTGCCGCTCAGTTATATTATATTTTTAAGAAAATAATCTCAAATATTTTAGCATCAGCAGAATTAAAATACTGTGTATGCTTTCCATCTTCACTATAATTTTGTGTCATGAGGTCGCACCTGTGTAAGATGGTGGCTCACAGCTTCTGGCATACATGTATTTGATTTACTTTAAAATTAACATCTTTGTCAGAGCTAGTTGAAGGAAATTTAAAACTGGGACTTTTTGACAATTTTCTCTGGTTTTGTTTCTTCGGTTCTTGTTTTTATACACTCAGTATACACTGAGCTCTGCTTGTTTAGAATTCTTTTCAGCCATGACCCCTGTAGTTCATTTACTGGTCAGAACCTTCCATTTACTCCAATGCAGTCTCATTCAGATCATAACGCATTCTCATCTCACTGTAATGACTGCGTTGTGTGAGTAATTTGCTAATTTGATTGATGGAATTATTATAACCTTCCTCAGGTATGATTAAGATTAAAATGAAAAAAGTACCAAGCAATTTAGAAAGATTCTTATCCTTCTTTATTTTTAAATGGATTGTGTAGTTTTATTTATTTATTGTTTAATAATAAGAGGAAACTGTCTTTGGACAGCATGTTTGAGAATTATTAAAATAAGTTATTTTGTATTGAGAACCATACAAGACAGTTGTTTTCTTCTAACAGACTGATGGATCAAGTTACTAATGAAACTGTTATTTTTGACCATTGCACATTTTATATATGTAAGGATTCATACAGTATATTTATGTTGTGGAACCAGAGGAAAACACATATGAAGAATAAACAACTAAATAAAACAACATAGGATAGTGAGTCCTACAGTTTTTTAATCAAGGAGGCATAACATTAACGTTTATTGTTTGCATTGTATTTTTGTGGCATATTTTTTTTGCACTTTATTTCTATGCATCAGCATTCAGTGGTCAGTGGACTGCCAGCACTTTGATAACAAAAGGTAACGCTTGCAAAAGGAAAACAATTCAGAGAAATCTCTAATCCTATGATCCTTGTGGAAGATTTTTCTGCCAAGTGGGCCGAAGTTAACATTCCAACAGAAAGAAAAGCACTGATTCTGCTCCTACAATACTAGGAAAGAGATGTGTTGCCTGAAAACATCTAGTAACTTCCACTGCTCTAATTATTGCAAGTGCTTTAGCAGCACATGGCTACTCTTGTGTTTATATTAAAAAAATATTAAAGTAAAAAATACATCTCAGCTGTTGTCAGTGGAATGGTGAATTACACATTCTGAAGCATTTTGAACATTGCTATTATGACCTGAGCACTTTTAATGTTTAATTAGGCATTTTTAATACTAAAAAATAATTTTTAGTAAGGTAACAACAAACATTTCAAGATTCAATTCTCTTTAGTCGTTAATATATATGTTTTGTTCTACTAGCCCATTCTGTATTTTAAATGATTTTGGCCATATTGTCACAATGGAGCTATTAACCACAAGAAGAAATTTAACTGCAAATACGAGTCCACCCAGCTGCCCCTTTACATGTTGTTAGGTTTCTGATTATTTAAATGAGGAAATGTTTAGATGCTGCTTTTTGATTTTTCTGCCTTTTCCTTGTGTCTGTGGTCTGTATTTGGCTGGGGGGTTACAGGGCTTAAGATTAATTTTGTTTAATGAAATTCAGCATGAAGTTATGGGAGAGTAGTGGAAGCTAGGTTAAGAAGTGAGGTGATGATTAGTGAGCAGCAGTATGGTTTCATGCCAAAAAAGAGCACCACAGATGCAATGTTTGCTTTGAGGGTATAGATGGAGAAGTTTAGAGAAGGCCAGAAGGCATTGCATTGTGTCTTTGTGGACCTGGAGAAAGCATATGAGAGGGTACCGAGTGGAGTTGTGGTATTGTATGAGGAAGTCGGGAGTGGCAGAGAAATACGTAAGAGTTGTACAGGATATGTACGAGGGAAGTGTGACGGTGGTGAGGTCTGCGGTAGGAGTGACATATGCATTCAACGTGGAGGTGGGATTACATCAGGGATCAGCTCTGAGCCCTTTCTTATGTGCAATGGTGATGGACAGGTTGACAGACGAGATTAGACAGGAGTCCCCGTGAACTATGGTGTTTTCTGATGACATTGTGATCTGTAGCGAGAGTAGAGAGCATGTTGAGGAGACCCTGGAGAGGTGGAGATATGCTCTAGAGAGGAGAGGAATGAAGGTCAGTAGGAACAAGACAGAATACATGTGTGTAAATGAGAGGGAGGTCAGTGGAATGGTAAAGACACAGGGAGTAGAGTTGGCGAAGATGGATGAGTTTAAATACTAGGGATCAACAGTACAGAGTAATGGGGATTGTGGAAGAGAGGTGAAGAAGAGAGTGCTGGCAGGGTGGAATGGGTGGAGAAGAGTGTCAGGAGTAATTTGTGACAGACGGGTATCAGCAAGAGTGAAAGGGAAGGTCTACAGGACGGTAGTGAGACCAGCTATATTATATGGTTGGAGATGGTGGCACTGACCAGAAAGCAGGAGACAGAGCTGGAGGTAGCAGAGTTAAAGATGCTAAGATTTGCACTGGGTGTGACAAGGATGGATAGGATTAGAAATGAGTACATTAGAGGGTCAGCTCAAGTTGGACGGTTGGGAGACAAAGTCAGAGAGGCGAGATTGCGTTGGTTTGGAGATGTGCAGGGGAGAGATGCTGAGTATATTGGTAGAAGGATGCTAAGGATAGAACTGCCAGGGAAGAGGAAAAGAAGAAGGCCTAAGCGAAGGTTTATGGATGTGGTGAGAGAGGACATGCAGGTGATGGGTGTAACAGAACAAGATGAAGAGGACAGAAAGATATAGAAGAAGATGATCTGCTGTGGCAACCCCTAACGGGAGTAGCCAAAAGAAAAAGAAGATTCTGACTTTGACCAAGGATTGAAAAATGTTGTGTAAGTGTATGCCTTCTGATGGACTGATGCTCCATCCAAGTTTGGTTCCCAGGTTGCACCTAATGCTGCTAGAACAGGCATCGGCTCCTGTTATTCTGAACTGGCGCAAGTTTGAATATAGAAATGATATGGAAAACATTTATCCATTTCAGATCTGAATATGCTAATATCAATTCCTCAGTGTGTTCTCAAGTCTGTTGCAAGGTTATTATGCTAGTAGGTTAATGAAATAGGATGAGAAAAGTCTGTCATTAGTAGGAGAGTTAGGATTGAAATGTAAATTTAGCAGTTCTAAATTCTGAAGAAAAAAAAGACAGTACTAAATCAGATATATCATAATGAAAAGTGGAGGATTTGCTGTCCTAGATGAAGAAAACCATAGTGTATGGTATATAGTAAGTGTATATTTCAAAATTAAACGTTTGATTTTATAAAACTCAAATTAATCACACATTACAATTTTTCTATAAACAAATGTGTTTTCATTCTTAATTAGCTAAGGGGGCTTAAAAACTGTTTCATGTTCCTGCTAACTAATGCATACTTCTACAGAGCTATGATTTTGAGTAATAGGACTGAAAGAAGAACCACAAGCCCCAAACATGACAAAATAATAGCTTGATTAGTTTATTAACCTTTGGCTTGAACAAATTAATTTATTGACAACTCAAATTAGCAAAAAGAGAACAAAAACAAAGAGACAAAAACACTGCAAAAATCCAATAAATATACTGGCCAAAATACCAAAAATACAATTAAAAAGAAAAAGCCAAGCAATACAAAAGGCCATGCAACATTTAAAGGCTGGGAAATACTAAAAAAGGCTAAAATTGAAAAAGTACAAATAAAAGGCTAAACTATGCAAAAAGCCATTCAATACTTAACATCCAAACAACAGAAAAACTTACCAAAATGCTTTAATATAAACAAGGAGAAAAATACAAGAAAAACAAACAATCTAAAATACTAAGCAACATGAAAAAGCCAAAAAATACAACCAATAATAAATCCAGTCCAAAAATTACTAATAAAGGCTAAAATTCAAGAACAAACAAAACCAAACCTTAAACGAATGAGAAACAAAACAGGGAAGTTTAAATTTGCATACACTTTCACAAAACTGAAAATTAATTCCTCTGGTGAGTTCACATTTACAAAATATGAGCTCAATGAAAAATGTTTCTTGGGGAGTTTTACATTTCTTTGTGGTGGAAAACAGGAATGTTGCTCCCTAAAGCTTCTTTTACACTTCTGTGTATACCTGTGTTTTTTCTGTAACCATGTAATGCAGGTAATCAGTGTATACTTGTAAAATAATTTATGGTTATGCATCTCATTATTATCACCTAGAGATGCACAGAGCACTTTTTAAAAATGTGAATTGCTGCGTATTTTATACAATAAGACACAAAAAGGCACATTATCTTTTACATTACTGTGTTTTATTCACAGGGAAATTTCACTATTCAGAAAGTCATTACTTACTACCACTATTATCTAGCAACCACCCTTTCCTCTTTTTTGATTTCCACAAAAGTAGAATTACTCTGTCCTTGCACCGTGAGGCTTCGAGTTTCATTTTTGTCTCTGATGGAACTTTAGGATTATCATCATCAAGATTGTCATTATAATTGGCAAAGTGGGCATCCTCTTCCGAGATTCGCAACAAAACACATCTGACAGCTTGACAAAGTAGCTACTCATGACAGGAAATGTTTTTTTTTTCATGGAGATCTTTGTTAAAATGACAGAAAGACACCTGCACGATTAATGCATGTTTCCAGACAGAAGATAAACTCCTTTATTCTTGTGTCATTGCCACAAATTTTCCTGAAAATGAAAAGTTATTTGTTTCGTGAATTTTTTGTGAAGCAAAACAGAACATTTTTTTTTCTCTGAGTTCAATTTCCCATGAATCATTTTTGCTGTAACTACCTTTAGCTAATTTAGCCAACATAATGTGAAAACAGAGAAATGCGGAGACATAAACGAAGAGAAAAGAACTCAAATGTTCCAGCAGTTAGGCGGAGCTCACAAAACCTTCAAATGGGGCAGCCTCAAGTAGTAGACCCATTAGCTGAACAACTGGAGTATTAGGAGGTTCAATCACCATGGGCTCCACATAGTGGTTATGGATGTTTGAACATCGGTTTATGTAAACACTTTTCTTTAAATTTGATTCTGTACAGTACATTAGTAGATTACCATTAAATGCAGAGTGCAGTTTTTCTGGTTTTACATGCTCATTTATATTGCTTTGCAGCAGAATCATTTCTATGGAAAAAGAGCATTTTATTTAGTTATGTTCTGAGTATCATTAGAATACATTTTTCCAAAATACGGCTACATAACTTTTGATTTTGCGTGTTTTGTATAGGCTCCATTTGAAAAGAAAAACATACAGCTTGTATTCAAAAAACCTGCAGCTTTAAAAGTGCAAGAAAGCATGCATGTGAGAAACAAACACATAATGGTAAATGAAAAAATAAACTATACAATTACTGTATTTTATATAGAATCAATAATTAAACATAAGACAAGTACCTACAATTTCACCAGGCACACATCATTTTCATTTTCATCCATTGACATCTTGTACCTTAACCATCAGGGGATGGGGAGAGACTGTAACCCATTTTCACAGCAATTGACACAAAGCAGAAAACAGTCTGCTCGAGGCACAGTCCTTAGCAGGGCCCATCCAACACTCACACAGGACAAATTTGGAATTGCCATGTAATCTACCCTATTAAAAAAAAAATCACAGTTGAAGGCAACATCAGAGTTGGGAAATTCTCTTGGATATACAGATCCAAACAATTATAACACTCCGGTATACAGTGATTTTGGTGCCAGCGATGTCTGAATGGTTTTATATTAAGTTTATGGTGCTGATTAAGAATATGACTTTGGTATTGCCAGATTGGCTCTAGTTTCTGAGTTTCTGAATTAATTAATTAATGCAACATGTTTGAAAAGCATTCAGAATTGCAATATTTTTATTTTAGTTACAACTAGTAAGCAAACTAACATCATACAAAAAAGAAATTAAAAATATCTAAGTGACAGGAAAAAAGTTATGTATGATTTGATTAATTAATACAATATTAATTAGTTATTTATTCTTATTAATTTCAATGCTTCAAAAAATGCTGTTTATGCAATTTCCTTTTATGTGTGTCAACAGGACAATCATGTTGGAGACTCCAACACTATTCTGCCATCATTTGTATGTCCCATCTGCCTTGATATCTCTCCTCCATCACCTTCATATCCTGGTGGAACCTTTCGCCTTGTTCCTCACTGAAGTTTCCAAGGTAATCTGGAAATCTGTTTAAATGGCTATGCAGATAGTGCATCTTTATGCTCATATTAACTCCCAAATTTCTGAAGTTAGCAAGCATATCTTGCACCAGTTCTTCATAATTGTCTGCTCTTTGATTACCCAAGTAGTTCTTCACAACAGAGACAAAATTCTTCCAGGCCAAAGCCTCAGTATCATTCATGCATTTGGTAAAATTGGAATCGTTCATGAATTTACGAATCTGAGGACCATCAAAGATTCCAGCTTTTAGTTTTTCCATGCTTAGTCCAGGGAATGATCTACAAATGTCCATTTTGTCCAAAGCCCTAAAAAATTGCTTCATCAATCCTAGCTTAATATGAAGTGGTGGGAGAATGATTTTGTTCTTGTCCACCAGCGGCTTGTTGATCATATTTGCAGCGCCAACAATCATTTCTTCCCTTGTAGGCCATGACACTTTTGTCCAATGATCTTGCTTTGCCCTGCTATCCCAGAGGCACATGAAATATGGGTATTTTGTGTATCCAGATTGCTGTCCAAGCAAGAAGTTCACCATCTTCAGATCAACACAAATCAACCACTGATGTTCATGATAACATATTTTTACATTTTCATATTCTTCTTTAAGTTTTGTTGAGCGAGCATTGGGAAGAGATGCATAACGGTTACCATTGTGCAAGAGAACACATTTCAAGTTTCTAATGGAGCTGTCTATAAAAAGCCGCCAGTCTTCTGGTCGATATTCTGTTAGTCCCATTTGAAGTACAATTCCTGGGATATCACTGCAGTATACAAGTTCTTCCTCTTGGTTGAAATATGGGAGAAGCCTCTCTTCACTTGTCCAATAGGCTGTAATTTTAATTTCCGCCTTTATAAGATTTTGTTCATTAAGTCTGGGTGCTAAAAGTTCAGATGATTGCTTGGACAGATGTAAGTCTTGAATCAGGTCATTGAGTTCTTTGTGGCTTAATGGTTGAGGTGTCGAAGAGATTCCCTCAAATTCACTTCCACAGCTACTACCTGCCATACACTCCAATCCCTGCCTCTCTTCAGAGTCTGACAGTGGCTGGTTTGGTAGTCTGGTAAACACTGGTATGGGAACTTCATTGCATGTGGAATAGGTCGTCTTGCTGATTCCAAATTAGGATAATCCCACCAAGCTTTCTTGTAACGATTAAAGCCTTTAATCTTTACAACACAAAAATAACAATCGTCATGATGGTTTTTCGGTTCTTTCCATACCATTGGCACACCAAAGTTGAAACTATTTTTTTCAATTTTTGTCCACTGCTAGTGCTCCACACATGTTTTGCAAACCATATGTGGAGCCCAAAACATATCCTGGTCTCCAAGCTGTACTCCAAAATAAGTCAGGTATACTCACAAAGTCTGTGATATTTCTTCTTTGTTTTTCAACCATGTACTCTCCACAGATGTAGCAGAATACATCAGGATTGTTGATGCAGGCTTTTCTTGATGAAGTCATAATTTTGACATATATTTATAAACTTATTAAGACAGAACATTTTGGGTATAAACCAAGACTGGGTTGACAAACTTATACTGTAGCCGACTTGTTTCCTCTGCAAATTCACATTTGAATTCTGGCTTCAAAAAGTCGCTTTTATAGCATTGTAGGCCTACAAATTGAAATACAAAATAATTATATGGGATATTTCATTACCTAAGACACTGTTAAAGAGTCAAGAGACAGACCAAAAGCTATTTGATTTGTTATCACACACAAGTCACATTGGGGGAATGCATTATTTTCATGGATGTCCATTATCTCAAAAACTAGAACCAATTCAGCAATTTTGAATTCAGCACCCTCAATATACCCTAAATCCATTCAATAAACCTTGGCACCAGAAAAAAAAAATTTGTAGACCTGTGATCTGCGCACTTATTATCTTTCTAATGCAGTTGTAAAGACTATAAATGAATTTGTAAGAGCCCAAAATGAACACACATGTAAAACATATACATTTTAATAACGACGCAGCAAAAAATGTAACAATCAACAGAAGGTGATCCCATACAGGAAGATGACCATACAAAAGGGCAAATAATTGAAGAAGAGGAGGAGGAGGCTGGGAGCATGCACTGATACAACAACAAACCACCTGAAGCTATAGTGAAATCATCAAAAGGGGGTTGCTAGACTCTTGTGTTAAAGGTCGTAGAGATTGTTATCTCCGAGGAATGTGCTACAGGAGAATTTCCAACTGGATTAGAATTGCCCTAATTTATTAGGGGGCAGCAACAGAGTCATTTATAGTACATTGTTTAGAGATTTCTGCTAATTATTCGGGAGGCAACTGACCCTTTAAATCTTAAAAACTGAAGTCTGTAAAGGAGCACATGAGGCAGCCAGAGGGAGACCCATTAATACACTTGCAGGACTTTTACACTGCCTTAAAAACCTTGACAGTCTGGATCATAAAGATGCCTCATTCTCATCAGCTGGGTAGAAGGGGGTCAGAAGTAGAGCTAGTAATGAAGATTTGACTGGTGTGAGGAAAACAGACAGGGGTACAGAAAAGTGTGACATATATGGGAGATGAGAAGGAAGTATTACGTAAGTTACTCATGCGGAAATGTCAGACCGGCATCCCCATGAGGTAGAAGGAGTCATCTCTTGAATAGATAAACCCATGTATTATATTTTTTCCTGTGTGACAGGAAACATTAATCCTTCTATATAAAGGCAGGCGGGATTGTCCTTCCATCCTGTGAGTGCTACGCAGGCGCGGAGTTTCACACACGCCCCGTCCATTTTGCAATGCACGATGGGATTTGTAGTTTCGTTTTTCCAGGTAAAAGATGATTTTCTACTCCAGACTGTGCGATATCTTGTTCTTCTTTCTTACTATATAAAAGCGGTCGGGATTGTCCTTCCGTCCCGTGAGTGGAAAGTGTTGCGGTATTCTGCTTATCACAGACTTACTACTTGCAGCTTGCGGTACGAAGGGACATGATGTGAGCAGAGTTCTGGTGCTCCCATCGTTCCCTTGCTTTTGTGTGCGATGTGCTGGTAAAATAGACAAAATTATGTCTCTGGATATAATTAATGTTGATGGAGTACAAATGCCTCACCGTGTAGTAAATATCAGGGGGGTTCAAAAGGGCGACCTCAATATAGAAAAAAGTTTAAATTTCATCACAAAAATAAATACCGCTTAAATGCAATATAACCAAATTAATGAGTTTGTATAAAATATCAAATTGATCTACATATTGAATTGCCTTAAGAAGTGGTCAACTTAAAAGTCGGTCGCCTTAAAAGGCGGGTCAGCCTAGTATTTATTAAAACAGAGATATTTTCTTTGCATGCCTTACCTTATGTTAAACACAATGCACTGTCACATTCTAACAGCTAAAATCATCATATATGAAACTTTCAGGATCATAATATTTACAAAGCTTGAGAGGCTGAATTTAGTTGATTCTTTGGTACTGCATACACATACGTTAAATATTTGTATTGAAAATCAGCAATGTGAAAGCAAAAAATAACATAGCAAATGCAGCAATATTCAAATCAAACAATTCTAACTCAGTGAAAAAGAACACTGTCATGTTGAGGGAGTTAGCCCACCATCAACTTGTCATTAAAGACAAAAAAAAGCAAGCAGTTGATCAAGAATGGAAGTCAATTAATAAACGCAAACACCTCAGTCTTATTTTAGGCAAAGAGGGTTCAAACAATGAATGAGTGAATGTACCAAAGCCTTGGTGGGTTTTTAAGCATGAGATGCTCATTTCAGGTACCACCAAAGAATCCTGTTATCGCTTGAACACAACATCATGGATTACTTCTAGGAAATGTTGTGTTAGCCATCTATACCTGTGACACAGAGCAGTGTTCAGCAAACTTTATGAATCACATACAGGACAGATTGAAAGCTTAAAGGTGACACCTCCAAATTAAAAGCTCTAACCATAACTACAATATGAATCAAACCATGCTTTACCATTATATATACCTGGCATATGGTATTTAAAGTACTTTTTATGGAGTGGTTTTAAATTTATGTTGATTTTTGTTTCATATTCATTTACAGAAGTAGAGTTACTGCTTAATATTCTAGTCCACTGAGTTATGTTAACCACAAATCATAATATACACAGTATATGGGCATGGTTTGTGCTAGAGGTCACCTTTGCCCAGTAAAATGCATAGATTACACATGTAATCACATGTTCAATTTAAAATTAGTATGAAAATGGTTATGAATATGGTATTATGTTATGCTCCTTTTAAAAGAACAGTACAGGTCTTTTTAGTGATCAAATGTGTATTGAAAGCACCCACCACCAAGCAATAAAATATAACACTGGTAACAAGTAACAATAAAAAGATAAAAAAAAACAAACACAAATATAGAATAGGATCAAAGAATCCCCATCGCCAGGTCCCACCCATCTTCCTCAAGGCCTACACCCCACCCAGCACTGTAAAGTAAAAGTGCAGAAATATGAGACTAATGACACTGTAAAAGTCTGGATGAATCACATGTGTGTCACAAGAGATCAAATTTACCAAATAATGTACTAGTAGTTAATAATGAAGAAAGTAAAATGTACTTTTCTTAAAATGTAAGCTTCTGTTCTACAAAGTACAAACAGAGGGAGTAACCTACTTAATACTGAATTTCATTTTTCATTTTTTTAGGAAATCAAAAAAAAAATCTGTTAAGACAGAAAAAAGTTGTTGATGATAAAAAAATGAAAGCATATCCCATTCTCAAAATATGTTTCACCACTGTAAACTAAATTGACTCTTCAAAAGTACAGTAGTAGAATCTCGAACACCAGAATCTAATCTACAGTTATAGTGGATGGATTTCAAGTAATAGGCCTTAGGCTTGAAGGTCTTGTCAAACTGAACAGGAGTGCAGTGTATGGGAAAGCTGAATTCTAGGTATTTTGCCTAGTTAAAAAATGCTGCTTTTTGTTCCCTTTTTAATTTTGCATTTCTGTATTGATGAAAGTTGGGTTCAATTTTAAGACTCCAACATTATTCTCCAGATTCACAGTTCTGAGTTTATAAGAGGTAATTTTTACAGACTATATTGTGTAACACATCACAAACGAAAAGATCGGTTAATTTGTCTAATACATGGATTAGTTAAAAATGTATTCATTCAAGAAGATAATTATTTAGTCTGCATTTTCTATTTATTCTAGCACTTGTCTGAAGGCTAAAATATCTGAAACCAGACAATAGTAAATATAACTTTTTTTGAAAATTTTGTGCATCATATTTTTACATAATGGGTGCATAAGTGAGAGACCAAACTAAATGTGGTTCATATTGACCTTGATGAAAGTTCAAATTATGTACTCAATACCCTTTCCCAGAAAGGAAAACCAAGGCCCTGCCCAGGAGACAGACCTGGCATGGGAGTGCTTATCTGTGAGCACCTGGTGGTTAGACCTTTGTCCATGGGATCCAGCTAGGCACAGCCCAAGAGAGCACATTGTGGCTAGGGTGACGGTCAAATGCAGTTGCCTTGGCAGACTGATCCTTGGCTATAAAAACTAAGTCTAGGGACATGAAATGTGACCTCTCTTCCAGGTAGGGAACCTGAGGTAGTGCAGGAGGTAGAGCTGTATGGTTTAGATTTAGTCAGGCTCACCTCAACACACAGCATGGGCTCTGGAACCAAAATCCTGGAGAGGGGCTGGACTCTGTTCCACTCTGGAGTTGCCAAGGGTGAGAGGCATCGGGCAGGTGTGGGCTTACTTATAGCCCCCCACACCTGCATACCACATGTACAGTACAGTACATTGGAGTTCGCCCCAGAGGATGAGAGGGTTGTCTCCCTGTCTGTACATATGTGCCGAAAATTGAGTGAGAGTATTCAGCCTTCTTGGAGACCATGAAGATAATGCTAGAAGGTTCTACCACTGTAGACTCTATTTTTCTACTGGGGGACTTTAATTAACATGTGGGTAATGACAGTGAAAACTGGAAGTGTGAGATTAACAGGAACAGACTACCCAACATGAACACAAGAAAGGCATTGTTATTGGTCATCTGTGGTAGTCACAGTTTGACCATAATAAAAAACATTTTCAAGAATAATGCTGGTCACAAGTGCACTTTCTACCAGGGTACCCTAGGCTGTAGATCGATGATCGATTTCATGGTTATGTCTTCAGCTCTGTGACCATATCTCTTGGACACACAGGTGAGGAGAGGGGCTGAGTTGTCAACTGATCAACCTGGTTGTGAAGTAGATCAGATGGTGGGGGAAGATGTTGGACAGACTAGGTCAATCTAAATGTATAGTAAAGGTGTGCTGGAAACGTTTGACAGATGCTTTTGTCTGGGAGATCTTCACACTTGCAGATGAATTTCTCTTGCATTCCAGGGGAGGCTGGAGACATTGAACCTGAATGGGCCATGTTCTATGACTCCATTGCTGAGGCGGCTGCACAAAGCTATGGACATAAAGTCATTGTTAACTGTTGTAATGATAATCCTAGAACCCAGAGGTCGATGTCAGCATGTCAGCATTAAAGTGTGTGTGTAGGGGGGGTGGTGTGTATGGGTGAATGGTTTCAGTGTCAGACTAAACAAGGCATCATTTCAAGCTTGGTTAACTTGTGAGACTACAGGTAGGCCTAACAGGTACCAATTGGCTGAGCAAAGCAAAGCAATGTTAGTGGAAGGATAAACTCAGGAATGGGAGGAGTTCTGTGAGACCATGGAAAAAGACTTTTGGTCAATGTCAAGAGATTCTGGAAAATTGTGAAGCAACTAATGAGACATAAGCAGTGTTTTACCCATGCATTTTATAACAGGGATGGAGTGCTGCTGACCTCACCTGGGAATAGTGTCAGGCAGTGGAAGGAGCAATTCAAGTACCTCCTAAATCCCTCCATCATGCCTTCCTTTGAGGAAATATAGTCAGGGAACTTGGAGGAGGACTCACCCATCACTGTAAATGAAGTTGCTGTGGTTCTGAAAAATTCTAATATTCTCCATGTGTTCTTAAAGGCTCTGGATGTTGTTGGGCTGTCTTGGCAGACACACCTCTTAAATATTGCATGAAGGTTGGGGATAGTGCCTCTGGATTGGCAAACTGGGGTGGTGGTCCCCATCTATTATAGAAGAGGACCTGAGGGTGTTTGTCAGCTTTAGAAGATCACACTCCTTAGCCTCCATGGGAACAATGCACCAGGGTTCTGGAAAGGAGAATGTGGCAGTTTGTCAAGCCATGGATTCATGTGAAAGGTAATTGAACTGTATGCCAATAATTTATATACTGTAGGTGGGATAAGATAACATAATATAGCACATGACTTATGTGTCAAATGAACGACAAACATACATAGCAATCAAAAATAGTATGCCAACAGGCATGCAGAGATTGAAACAAAATGGAGGCAACCATACCTCCAAGACAAGAAACAAACTGGTGGCACCTGAGTAATGGTAAAAAAATAACCAGAAAAGCAAGTATGACAAGTCTAAAAATGAAACAAAGGATGCCAAAATCTAAGATTCATTAGAGTTTCAAAAATCACAAGAAAAGTAAAGACTTTTTGATTTTCAATGTCCTTTCATGATTTTAAGACATCATCTTACGTTCTGCCAGAAGCCAAACTCATAGGAATAAAAAGTAAATGTTGCTTTTTTTCAGTTGTGCAAGAAAATACTTAAATATCTGAAAGTCTTTATGGTATTTTGTTTCTACAATTTATTTGGTTGTCCCCGTAGATTCACATGTTTTTTCAGTTGGGAGTCCCCCTGAAATTCTTTCAATTATCATTTTCATGTGGCTGAAGACCAGTCAATAAATATTTCTTATGGGGCTCCCTGTGCCAGATTCTCTTATTCTGGATGCATAACTTCAAATTCTTAGTGTATTAAAGGATAACTTAGTCTACTGTACTCTACAGGTCTTGTTAGAATGCACAAGGATAGAAATATACTGTTTTTTATTCTACAAAAATCATTACAAAGCTACACCATTTTGCAGAAGAAAATTTATTAAGACTAAAATATCACCACATGTTCGTGTTATGCATGAACAACAAATCCAATCAAAGCATAACCACATCTTACTTTTCTCTTACTCCAGCTGAACTTCATATGTGGTCTGCTTCACATTGAACATGACACAAAGCAGACAGACATTCGTCACAATGAAGCTAACGTTAAGCTCTATTCAAACCAGACCGTATGCTATAATTTATATTTGCAAAATGACTAACTCTATAATAATGCTCCAATTAGCACATACAGTTAGGTCCATAAATATTTGGACAGAGACAACTTTTTTCTAATTTTGGTTCTGTACATTACCACAATGAATTTTAAATGAATCAACTCAGATGAGGTTGAAGTGCAGACTTTCAGCTTTAATTCAGTGGGTTGAACAAAAAGATTGCATAAAAATGTGAGGCAGCTAAAGCATTTTTTAACACAATCCCTTCATTTCAGGGGCTCAAAAGTAATTGGACAAATTAAATAACTGTAAATAAAATGTTCATTTCTAATACTTGGTTGAAAACCCTTTGCTGGCAATGACAGCCTGAAGTCTTGAACTCATGGACATCACCAGATGCTGGGTTTCCTCCTTTTTAATGCCCTGCCAGGCCTTTACTGCAGCGGCTTTCAGTTGCTGTTTGTTTGTGGGCCTTTCTGTCTGAAGTTTAGTCTTCAACAAGTGAAGTGCATGCTCAATTGGGTTAAGATCAGGTGACTGACTTGGCCATTCAAGAATTTTCCACTTCTTTGCTTTAATAAACTCCTGGGTTGCTTTGGCTGTATGTTTTGGGTCATTGTCCATCTGTATCATGAAACGCTGCCCAATCACTTGACTGCATTTAGCTGGATTTGAGCAGACAGTATGTCTCTGAACACCTCAGAATTCTGTCCTGTGTCATATCATCAATAAACACTAGTGTCCCAGTGCCACTGGCAGCCATGCATGCCCAAGCCATCACACTGCCTCTACCGTGTTTTACAGATGATGTGGTATGCTTTGCATAATGAACTGTTCCACGCCTTCTCCATACTTTTTTTGCCATCATTCTGGTAGAGGTTGATCTTGGTTTCATCTGTCCAAAGAATGTTTTTCCAGAACTGTGATGGCTTTTTTAGATGTCATTTAGCAAAGTCCAATCTAGCCTTTCTATTCTTGAGGCTTATGAATGGCTTGCACCTTGCAGTGCACCCTCTGTATTTACTTTCAAGCAATCTTCTCTTTATGGTAGACTTGGATATCAATATGCCTACCCCCTGGAGAGGGTTGTTCACTTGGTTGGCTGTTGTGAAGGGGTTTCTCTTCACCATGGAAATGATTCTGCGATCATCCACCACTGTTGTCTTCCATGGACGTCCAGGTCTTTTTGCATTGCTGAGTTCACCAGTGCTTGCTTTCTTTCTCAGGATGTACCAAACTGTAGATATTACTTGTTATATTGTAGCAATTTCTCGGGTGGGTTTTTTCTGTTTTCACAGCTTAAGGATGGCTTCTTTCACCTGCATGGAGAGCTCCTTTGACCGCATGTTGTCTGCTCACAGCAAAATCATCCACATGCAAGCACCACACTTCAAATCAACTCCAGGCCTTTTATGTGCTTAATTGATAATGACATAACGACGGACTTGCCCACACCTGCCCATACCTGCCCATGAAATAGCCTTTGAGTCAATTGTCCAATTACTTTTGAGCCCCTGAAATGAAGGGATTGTGTTAAAAAAAATGCTTTAGTTGCCTCACATTTTTATGCAATCTTTTTGTTCAACCCACTGAAGTAAAGCTAAAAGTCTGCACTTCAACTGCCTTGGAGTTGTTTCATTCAAAATTCATTGTGGTAATGGACAGAACCAAAATTAGAAAAAAGTTGTCTCTGTCCAAATATTTATGGACCTAACTGTATATGCAGTGTTTTCTCATCAATAGTACATCTAAAAGTAATCTAAAATCAAATTAAACATCTAGGAGATACACCAGTTTAAATCCACTTAGTCTAATGGGGTCTGCAGTTTACACAGATCTGTGGAACTGATGATAAGGGGAAAAAAATCACAGAACTTTGAAATGATCTAATCCATTTTAAATATTGTAAATTCCTGTTGTATACATTACTATGGGTAACCATTAAGGACAGAGCTCATAGCTTTATAAACCTCGGGACAGTATCTAGCCAAGTTGCTCTCTGTGTGTAATGTAGAGTATGTGTCACTTCTTCTTCGTGTGTTTTTTCTCTGGCTGACCTGGCTTTTTGCAATACCCATACCACCTTACATTTCAGGAAGGATATTGAGATTCAAACACAGCTTAAAAAAACTGCTACTCATAAATTTTGAATTTTAAAATTTCTTCTACTCTGTTCCTCTTTTAGGCTATAGTATGTGATATGTGTGTATAAATGGAAATGACCCAAAGGAAAGACAGTGAGTTTCTGTATCCCAAGGAGCTATAGTGAGAAGCTAGAAGTGTGAGAAACCTGAATAATACTGGAGATCACTTATTGTAGTCTATTTTTTGTGTCACATATTTCACCCCCTTTTGGTAGTGACCCGACATTTGTGCGATAGACATATGAGCGCCGACAAAATAACGCCCATTAAAACACGGCATCAAAATCACACTGACAAAATCGCAAAAGTTTCATTAAATATGAATTACTAGTTTAAAGCATATATAATGTTTATTTTAGAAGTCAATATTATGAGTCACGGCACGCAGATAGTCCTTAAAATCACGCCCTGTATATGTAGGAAGAATTGCAGCAAGACGTCTTGATAGTTGAGCGTATTTAGACTTGCTGGCTGCCTGACTGCTGGTAATTCCGCTTTGTATACGATGCGTTATGCCAACCCTCGACTGAGTTATTTGTTCGCAGCATGCCATCAGCAGTTATAACAGTTATAACCTAGCACATAATGTGTACATAATGCGCACATACGCGTCCCACTCTCATGGCCTCTCTCGCGATTTTGTCGTGACGATTTTGTTGGCGCTCATTTGTCGAAAACCAGTTAGCAAGTTTGTCGGAGCTCATTTGTCCATCGTGGTTTTGTTGGCGCTCATATGTCCATTGCGCTTTTGTCGGTGAACCCCTTTTGGTCACAATGACTGAATTGTAATTTAAATGGTGTCCCCATTAATGAAACGTTTGGGAAAAAACACACACACAGAAATCAGGCTGAATAAGTAAGATATAACAGTAGCAATCTCCCTACAAAAGTAAGAGATTTTAGAAATTTTACTGAGTGAAGTACAGCTCAATGTACCATATGAAGATATAATTAGGCACAAGCTACTTCTTAATTCAGCAGCACTCTTCTGCATTTATCTTTGGTTTATGTAACTTTAGTGTCAACCTGGAAGATTTTTAAATCATGTGTGTGTTGTAAAGAAAAAAAAATACAAACAGCATCCACCCTTTTCCAGAAAACACTTTTTCTATGACTGGCTTACTGGGAGTTGTGTTTTTAAATGAAGTGTTTTTTGTTTTATAAATTTAAAAAATACTGTTCTTGCTGTTTAAAATTGTGTCTATTGAACATTAGCCCGAAAGTAAAAACAAATTCCTTAAAATTTACTGAATACATTAATTTTCATCCACAAATGTCCTCAAGAATTGATCTGCATCCTGAGTTTGTACATATGCCATAAAACAGGCATCAGTGTCATTAATAAAATATGTATATATTTTGAGATTCTGCCTTTTTAAAGAAGTCTGGCTATGCTCTTCACCTCATTGCTTGTCTACCTCCATGGAAACTTATCTGTCCCAGGAGCTTGACTTCCTGTAGCTTGTTTCATGAATGCTGCAGTTGCCATTTTACTTTTGAGAGAAATATGACTTCTTAGGGTAAGATTTTACTGAGGATTTAGATAAATAGCCTGTCATTTTGTACAAGCAATTTGTCTGATTATGAAGAAGAAAGGTAATGTCATGGTAAACATCTTCAAACACCTGTGTGGTTTTGTATTATTTTACTTTCTTATTCATGAAAACTCCACTCACAAAAGTTGGTGTGAAATGACAATTGAACTGGAATGTGCCCTTACATCAGAAACAATAATGGTAAGAATCTGTGATAGAATTTCTTACTTTCTATTTTCTTTATTGTCATAAACATACCTTAGAAACGTAGAAGGCATGTCTTATGAAATGATAACTTTTAGATATTTACAGGCAGTTTAAATTCTCTTGTTTCTGTGTTTGGACTGATTCCCTAGATACCCCTTTCTAAACTGCAAGAAGAGGCACTGTATATATCAAAGTTAATAAAGAATTCTTCAATTAGGGATGAAATTTCCTGTATCAAATTAATATATTAATTTATTTATTGTGAAAAAAATAACATTGATTTGAAAAATACCAAACTAACTGTATTTGTTAAATTAATTGAGAATGGCAGCCTCATCAATATGAGTGCACAGGCTGATAATATGACAGGTATCAGGGCAATTTTCAATTATTATCCATCACCATGAAATTTTGTAATTATTAATGCTGTGCCATTATAAAGTAACGTAATGAAAGATTTCAATTTCTGAGACACAAAAGAGATGGCAGCATTACCTTGTATGGATCCAATATTTAATTCAAATATATATTGTAACAACCCTGAAACACTCATATACTCATCTGTTCATCTGTGTTTGTCAGAATTGGACAAAGATGGGTGTCCTGCTCCTTCTTCATACTTAGCATTTGAACTTCTTAATCCATTCATAAACTCACCACTATGGTAAAACATGGTGTCCATATTTTGCTAAAAATTTCAATGAACTTTATCCCTGGTACACCTTCAGCCAATAAAAAGCAGATCAGTGCTCTCTGCTTTTCTTCGGTGAATACAAAGAACAGAGCAGCAATGTTTATTAGAAAGCAAGAGAAACTGAGTGATCAAGGTTGAAACTTAGCCAATATGACCACAGACACATAGTGTTTCCACACGTTTGTGGGGCAAGTTGTAAAGCCAACCCAAACAAAATTATCATAAAAGTGTAGCTATTTATTAACTGACCCTGGGATATTTTTTATTTTATTTTCAGTTTTTGGTATTTTGATAAAATCGTAGATCCTAGATAAAAATTTCAAAAAATAATCCAAAACTATAAGATTTCATAGGTTTACTGTTTAATTATGGAAATAATACATACTTGGGTACTGATACATTTAATAATCTAATATTTCTGTTAGTCATAATGCCTATTTAAACTCAATAAGTCATACTAAGCAATGTTAAAGGATTTTGTGATTCTCTGACTCTAACAGTTCACAGTCATCAATATTTACGTGATTCACCTCCCTTTGGACATTTCAGCCAACTTTGCATTATATACATCGTCTTCCCAGATATAGCCACAACATTTGAAATCTTTAGTACCTTCCTAGTTTTTACTGCCACAAGGCTTACAAACAAATATACTGTATGCAAAATGTATTTTATTAATAAGATAACAAAGCAAGCACTTGGATTTTTTTACTTTCTTTTCAGAACAAAATCAGTGGCACATAAAGGAAACATCAGTGATATTTTCATACTGATACAGTCTGTACTAAATGTGTTCTTGTTGCTGTCTAGCCTAGCTTTTTCACTTAAGAAATATAGCAAAAGTTAGACATCTTATAATATTGCAAGATGCTGAAAAATTAGTTCACGGTTTTGTTTTCAGTCATCTAGATTTCTGTAACACACTCCTCTCAGGACTACCCAAAAAAGACATAAATCGACTGCAACTAGTGCAGAATGCAGCTGCTAGAATCTTAACTCGGAAATGAAAATCTGAGCACATCACCCCAATTTTGTGTCATTTAGAATTCATCCATCCATCCATTATCCATTCCGCTATATCCTAACTACAGGGTCACTGCTGGAGCCATTCCCAGCCAACACAGGAAACAAACCCCAGGCAGGGCACACACACACACACCAGAGACAATTTAGAATCGCCAATGCACCTAACCTGCATGTCTTTGGACTGTGGGAGGAACCCGGAGGAAACCCACGCAGACATGGGGAGAACATGCAGACTCCACACAGGGAGGACCCGGGAAGTGAACCCAGGTCCCCTAACTGCGAAGTAGCAGCGCTACTCTACTCACTGCGCCACCGTGCTGCCCCATTTAGAATTCTGTTATGTATATTCAATTAATTATCATTATCATTCTAGGTGGCTCCAAAATTCATACTAACCCCTACTTTCTCTTCTGTTCTTTTTCCGGTTTTCTGTGGTGGTGATCTGCGCCACCACCACCTAATCAAAGCACCATGCTGTCCCTACATTGATGGCTTAAAGGCCAGAAGTCGACATGACTGTCATCATCAAATTTGTCCATGAGAACCCTGAATACAGTGAGGACTGATTGAGGTCATGTATGTTAGGTAGAATGCCTAGAGGGGCATGGGCGGTCTCGTGGCCTGGAACCCCTGCAGATTTTACTTTTTTCTCCAGCTGCCTGGGTTTTTTTTTTTGTTTTTTCTGTCCTCCCTGACCATCAGATCTTATATTTATTCTATGTTAATCAGTGTTCCCTAATTTTAATTATTTCTTTTGTCTTTTCTCTTTTTCTTCATCATGTAAAGCACTTTGAGCTACATTGTTTGTATGAAAATGTGTTATATAAATAAATGTTGTTGTTGTAGCCTGTCATTTAAAAACACACTGTCAAAATGATGTTAGGATAAAATAAATAAACCATAAATAGTTAAACTTGGTGATTAGTGTCACACATTTGCATCTGGTTACCACCTTCTTGGCTAAAGTAAGTTTAGGATACCACCCTGGTAACCCCTTTTAACTGCAGCAAAAAAGACACAAAACAAACAAAAGTGACAAATCAGGGCTTTTAGCACTCAGATAGACTTGTAGATGCTCTTTCATCTGCTAGAGTCAGTGTGGTAGAGTCAGTGTGGCATCTGATAGCACCTTCTGTGAAAGGGATAGCTTTATGAGGCTGAGACAGGAGGGGGTGGAGTCTTCTCAGAGGGGTGGGGTTATCCTTCTTGGGTGTTTTTTCTTGAAGGAAGAAGAAGCAAATGTTAGTGTCAGCACTCCCTCTGATCCCAGGGCTCACATGCGTGACACCCTTTTAAATATTTTTGTTCTAGAGTTTATTGACACCGAGGCTAGTGTGTGAGTAAGCCTGTAATATCTGTATTTACTAAAAGAGATGCTTTTTGCTAAGCAAACTACAGCAAAACTTCAGAGGCAAGACTACCAGATACTGTAGTATGCTATAATTAAAAAGGATACAACAAGAGACAGTGTTGAGCAGAAGATTAAAGGGACAGGGAAATACATGAAAATTTCAGCTTTCAGAGCAAGCTTAGACACTGACTCATGTTGCCATTGCAGACTACCTCCCTTATCTTCTGGGATAATATTGAAGGTAAATAGTATTGTGTAAAATTAAAGCATTACAATGTACACATATGCTAGTAATTATTTTTATCTTTTTAGTATACAGAGTTAACCATCTCTGCCAGTCATCAGGCCAATATTTAAGCTCTGTGTCCTGGAGCTATCAGGTAGCCACATTAACCACTGAGGCACCTTCCACCAATATATAGTTATGTTCAGTTCATTTCTATTAACCAAAGTACTTCCCAAGTATTAAGTAATACATTATTCTTTAATGAGACACTGCAACGCTCTGGGTTTAGTCAACCACTTTAGAAAGAAATATTCAAGACTCAAACAAACACTCCAAGATGCTGTAAATTGCTTCTGAGATGAGTTGCCTTCCTATCAACTATTTAAATTAGTTCAAAGGACACTGTAGGGAAATAAAGCATGTTATAGCTTGTTTAAAAAGTGTTTAGTGGGAAATACATAATGTTGTGTATGTTTGCTGTAGGAGTTCAGGAAGGTAGAATTGTGGGGTTTCTCACAGGTCAGCGCACGTTCACTATACTCCCTTTTGTGATTCCACATTGAATAAGGTGTAGTTGTCACCTTGCCTTCCCTTTTTCTGTTGTGTCATGTCAGAGATTTTCTTCTCCTGAGAGCTGAAGCACTGTATTATTTTGGTGAATTTTGTTCTTGCTGATCTTGTAAGAACAATGAGCTTAACCACCTAAAGTTAACCAGCCATATTTGCCATTGAATTTGTAAGGCATCTCATCTGCAGCATTTAGTTTTGTTTACTGACATTTGTTTTCCTTAAAGGTTTTATCATATTTTTTATCATCCAACACAAATTATGCCACAGATCAATGAACAGCTCCACTAAAAGTGCTAATTTCAAGCAGCCAGAAAGTAACTTTTTGTAAAGCTTATTGCTAACATCTGTGCTTTTATAGTCTTTAAAAGTTTGCTTCATCAGACAGATGCCTTCCTCCAATTATCGTTTATGCAGTACATTTCACAGTAAACAATATTCTATTGACATTATTTTTGATGGATTGTCATCATTCATGGGATGTTCTTATACTTGTCCTGAATGTAATGTCAGGTTTAAAAAAATGGGAGCTTTTTAGTGATGGAGACAATTCAACCATAATGCTTGTAGTGAGCTATGACAGATAAAGATCTGTCCAAAAGTAACCAAAAGCTTGCCCAGAGAAACATTTTACTGCTCAAAGGTTGATCTTTGATATCTCATGGAACTTTAAAGAGATTCACATTTATGTGTCATTTAAGAATCAACGTTTACATAGATGTTTCTCCTAAAATAGCTTTCAGACAAAAAGGAGGCATGAGATTCACCTGAGGTAAAAGGAGTCAGTATTAAGATTTTGGTTTGAAAAAGCATGATATATTTTGTGAGACCTCTTTCTAGTTTTCATATTTTTTACTTGTTATTGGACTGATACCTTAATCCAAGGTAATTTACATCTGAGATAAGGTTGGTTATATTCCTTTTGTTTTTCCAATTGGAGCTCAGACAGATAAAGTGACATTCTCATGGCCACACAGTGTCAGCAGCATGAGTTGAACCCACAACCTTAGGGTTTGCAGTCCAAAGTCTTAATTACTATGCCACCCTGCCTGCTTTTTCTTCTTGAATGAGCATGTTCTAATTGGAGCAGAGCAATATAAATTAGAGCAACTACAAAAAAACATTCAGAAACAAGGACTACAGTTTTATAATCAAAGCAAAGTGTTTCTTTATGGCAAATAACTGTCCATACATTTCACCTTGTGCTCCTAAACATCCAATGAAAATATTTTCAGATTGCAAAAAAAAAAAAAGTCAAGAAACTGCGTGGAAAATCTGAGCCCATTATATGACTTTGCTGAGATCTCTTCTGGAACTCAAGAGGTGACAATTGTGAAAATACTGGGGTATTTTTTTTTTTCTCAGGAGAAAAGTATGAGGAGCATGAGACAAAGAAAAGGCCTCTATTGTATTTTTTCAGATCTCATTGTTGTCTAGGAGAAACCAAAAATGTTTAATTCCTATGGGTGGATGCAAGGTGATGTGAGTCGCCATCTTAAATGCAATTAACATCACAATGTTATCACGCTACTTGCCCAAAAACCAGAGCCACTGCTAAAAACATGGTCATGACCATGTAATGGAGCATAAGATGGAGAACACAATAAATGAAATATTATGAAATGTATACATGATGTAACATTCAATTGCACCTTGTCAAATGATTTGAGAATTGGAGTATTTCTAGTTTTTTTAATAACTTTATCACATTTTTCTGAACTGAAATATGTTTGTAACAATGAGTCAGATTCAAAACTAACAGTGATAATCGAATGCAATTAGCTATATTAGTAGACTACACTAAGTACATCCATTTTAACAATGTCATGAATTCAAAAATGTAGTTCAAATAGGATAGTGGGAGCTCAATAGCTTTCACAGATAGCAGATTCTAATTCAGGTGATGCAGAAATGGCATTGATTGATGTGATTTTGTTCATTGTGTAGGGTCTGCATCTAACTGTTGTTCAAATTTCATAAACATCATATTTTTAAAAGAAGTTCGCAAAGTACAGTTGAAGTCGCAAAGTAAACTTGTTGTCAGCCTCTGTCCATCATGGAGAAAAGGTCTGTTCATAAATTATACTGTCAAAGAAATATTGAATCATTATAACACACAGGTAATGCAGCCATGAGGTTGATTTTAGTGTAACATAAAATCTGAATACATATTTGTTAACTCTGTGCTTTCAGAGTGACATTTAAATAATTACAATTCCTTTTCACTTTCCATATGTGTCATAACACCATCTTCAAGGCTTTATTATGGATCATTGGGTAAAATCTGGGACTTTGAGACATAAACTCATCAAGGTTTGAATACTACTGTACAGTAGTTTTGTAATACATACTTTATTTCTAGGTAGGAAAGGTGGATCAACTGGTAAGCAAGAAATTAAAATAGGGGTGGTGTATGCCACCCAGACCTGACAAAAGACACCAGGTGATAGGCAGAGGCATGGAGGTAAAACAAGCAAAAAAGAGCTGGCATGGTAGCTCATATAGTAACGGTACAAGAAGTAGGTTTCAAGATAGGAAAAGATTGAGAAGCAGTGCAAGTCTATCAGAGTCCTGTTCATGTTTGATTTTTTGTTGTCTTTCTTAACTCAAGATCCAAGGGCATAACAGTGGGTATAATTCAGGTGTTTACATTAAGGAGGTGCTTTCCAAAAACAGCCTTGTTCAGGACTACTAATTCAATCTTTCAGTCTGTGTGCCAACTTGTTTTCTTTGGATAGATAGATAGATAGATAGATAGATAGATAGATAGATAGATAGATAGATAGATAGATAGATAGATACTTTATTAATCCCAAGGGGAAATTCATAAACATTGCAGTATTTTTCATAATTCATTACAGTATTTTTCATATAAGTACCTGTTGAAAAGAGAATGTTATAATTATAATGAGGATTTTGTGGTAATCTGTGGTGGGCTGGCGCCCAGCCCAAGGTTTGTTTCCTGCCTTGCACCCTATGTTGGTTGGGATTGGCTTCAGGAGACCCCCGTGACCCTGTAGTTAGGATATAGTGGATTGGATAATGGATGGATAGATTTTACGGTAATGAGTGGCTGTTGGTTATAGAGGATCCACCACAACTTTGATTTTGACAAAAAGTAGTCTTCAGTCAAAACACTTTGAGAACCACTGGTGTACAAAAAGCTGAAATTCACTTTCAAGAAGACTCCTAGTGATATTTTACTGCATTTCTGTATTTTGTGTTTTGAGCCTAATGTTTGGTTTTATTATGATTCCTGACACTGACAAATATAGCATAAAAGGGACACTGCTCTCTTTACAGATCTGGACCCACTGGATAGGCCTCAGCCCAGACAGTCTAGCCCCAAACTCAAAAGGTGGATTTCCAGCCTGTGCAGGCCCAGAAATGACTTTTAAATATCATAAAATTCAAAATTGTCCACAAGAAATAGGAGAGAAAAATCAGAAAACCTCTGTTCCCTATAAGCAGTGCTTGAAGTGGGCTAGTGCTCACTGGTACGCAGTACCGGCACCTCTTCCAGTTTCAAAATTGAGTACCGACACCTTTTCTTAGTATGCCAGTGAGTACTGGTACCTCTTCAGGAATCCTCATAGGGGATCCCACCCTCCAAACAATTTGATCAAATGTCACTGTACTCCCACAAATAGAGTATCACCAGTAATTTGTTTCTACTTCAAGCACTGCCTATAAAGACAGAATTGAAGAATGTATCTGAAGAATTTAAAACAAAGAAGCCAAAAAGGAAAAGGCAGGAAAAAGGTGCTGAACAAAGCAAAGTGAACAAATCAAAGTTGTTAGACAATTGCAAAGATCTATAACAGGAAAGCAAAGAGAGCAAGACAAGCAAGATGGAAAAGCAGTACTCAAATACAGAACAATGTCTTAAATCCTTGCTGAGGCCTGTACCAGCTACATTATTAGGAGGCCCTGCCTAATTAGGCTCCACATACAAGAGAAGGAGCAGATAACAAAAACACTAATAAACAGCAAAATAAAGAATAAACCAAACAACAGTAAATACATAAGACATAAACTAACCAAAAGCAGAATTCCCAACATCTTGCACAAATGAATACTTGGAAAACAACAAAAAAGTTTAATAAACAGAAAAATCAATTGGGCCAGGGTAGGGACCCTGGCTGAAACATAACAGGCTTTTCATTGCTTTCTTTTTATACATACGTTGACTGCGATTCTGCCAATTCATTCCTTCCATCTCCTTGTCTTTTTCTTTTACAGTGCATTCCATTAAACACCTGCTCCTGCCAGGTGATTCATAACAAACAGACACCTTTGCCAAACCGAACAAAACACACCCTGTTCTCTTTAAGCAAATAGATTTTATGTGGCAGAGAAAGTGGGATTGACACTGCTCCTCTTACACTGGCCTTGGCTTCCTCCCAACATTGATCATCTTTTCCTTTCAGGGTAAAAGCATGCTATACATCTAAGCCACCCAAGATGTCTAATTCCTTGATCGGGGTAATGATAGTGGTGTTATCATAACTCACCAGTTCTTTTCCTCACTTTTCCTCACTCCTCCTCCTCCTGATTTTGATATATTTGAATAGATACTTGTACTCCATATATGTCAACTCAGGCTGTGGAAAATAATTTTCCAGGAGCATTTGTTCATCATAATTAACTCCTTAAAGGTTTCTCCAAAGTGGTCATCTTTGCAATATTAACTGGCTGCTGTTAAACTTGTGGCTACAAGATCTCTAATAAAACCTCAAAATTACACCAGTCTTCTTTAAAAATGGAGTATTCTTTTCAGACTAATAAATGGACTCTACTACCAAAAAACACCAAGACTCTACAAGACATTTAGAGGACATACACTTAACTATTGTATTAATAGTATGGTAGATTCTTCTAACCCAAAATGATGACTCAGTGCAGCCACCAATATGATGATATTTAGCAGCTGTTCTTCTCACAGATCTAAAACCTGGGTAACACCCTCCAGTCTGGTCCACACCTTCACTAGTAAGACCATTATGAATCACATACAGTAGACCTCCCATAATATTCTGGCTTGAACGTTGGTTCACTTGTCTCCTGCTCCAACACAGTTTCTCTCCAGCGATTACAATCCTCACCCTGTGCTCAAGGAGCATACTGAAGCCATGGACTCCTTGTGGATTACTTTTGGTATGGACAGCAAACAGAACTTTGTGACTTGAAGTTGAATTTAACACACAAAGAATCAGCTGCTTTACTCCATACTCTTTTGACCATTCATGTGTTCCTGCCAGCTGTGTTAACTCCCTCTTAAAAATTATCAGGATATCATGAGAATCTTGTCTTATCTGTCTTTGCTTACTATCAAGACTTCTGTTAGCCCGAGTCAGTTGGTGTGCTCACATATACACTGGCATTGATCTAGCCACAAATGAGTTCTAAAACCATCAAAACATCTTTTGTTATCTGTGTTCACTAAGGACAGTTAGCCACTGTTCTAACACTGATAACTATACTTATATGCAGCACATGCATCTTCTGCTGGGTGCTTCCCCATAACTTCAGGACTTTCATCATATTTTGGCAGAACTCCAACCTTGTCATTTTCATGGACTGCATCCCACTTTTTACACCAATGTTGCAGTCAATCTGAGAAGATGTTATCTTCAAACTGGGCCTAATAAAGTCCAATTTTTTAAGAGAAGTAAAGATAAGCAAGCACTTTCATTTGAGGATTTAGCAAAAGAACAGTCAGAATCAAACCTAGAGTTTGTTACAAAGATTATCTTTTTATCATTACCAAAACCAAAGTTGTGAGTTAAAATCCAACAAGCATTTAACCCAAGACCGTTTGCCATAATACTGTAAGTAGTTTGCTTGAACACAATAAGATTCTTGATTTTAGGATGCCAAACTAATATGAGCAGCCATCTTGTATATCATGACCAACATAATGCCACATGACATGTGCATCACTTGCCTAGCAACTGGGCAGCATCATAGCCACAAGGTACACAAAGCAGTGGTGTCATGAAATATGGAAAATTGTAATGACAAAACCAAAAGAAAAACAAATATACCAAATGGTGACACAATCACCTAGCCATAATAATGATAAGCATTTGAAAAACAAAAATAAAATGACTGTGGTGGGCTGGCACCCTGCCCGGGGTTTGTTTCCTGCATTGCACCCTGTGACCCTGTAGTTAGGATATAGCGGGATGGATAATGGATGGATGGATGGAAAATAAAATGAATAACACATGAAAACTAAAAGAAATTAATAACCAGATAGCTGGAATGCCCCAGGTTTCACTGGGTTATTCGTTTCAGATGCTTCATGCTCAAATGGATTCTTACTTCTCATTCATAGGATCACAGACAACACCACCAAAAGGAAAAATCCTTACAGTATATCTGCCTCTAGCCTGTTACACGTCTTCCTCCTGTCTATATCCTGCACTTCCTGCATGTTTATTTCTGTTCCAAGTGCTACACTAATTCTTGATGTTACAACACCCGTATTAATCAGGGAGCTCTTCCAAATATCCCCAAGGCAGCTCGCAGGCATGTCACAATATTCATATTTTATCAATATATCTTCTAACTGTCAAAATAATATAAATATGACCACTTCTAACAGTTTACATTTGAGAAAGGCAAAGTAACTGAACCTTTAAGTTCAGCCTTTCTGCTGTTTATAAAAAAAAACAAAATTCTTAATGCCAGTCAAGCCCTGAGAAACTGAAAATATCTTTTGGTCAGTAAACCACTCAAATGGGATGATCACATTCACAATCAGCCAACAAATAAAAATAAATAAATAAATAATACAGTACTTACATAGCACAACAGTTCTCATGGGTTACTTTAATTAAACTATAACAGGGACATTCAAAAGACCTACTATGTGGTGGCAAATAAACTTAAAAAGCCCTAACACTTACCTGAAGGAAGAATTCAAGAAGGTAACTTTAAAACAAGTTTGCAAACTGTTTCACTCACCACACTTTGCACATTCAGTGTAAGCTAGCCCCTTATGGATACAGAGCCACTACAGTGCTGAAGTAAAAGAAAAGTAAGAATAGAGGTCTGAAAAACCTGTCAAAATAAACACCAACATAGTTAACTAGTAAGTACCAAAAATCCAAAATGAATCAAAAGATCTGACATCTTTCCATGACTCTAAGCCTACTTTATTAGGGAGAAAGTGATCACCATAAAGCCTCATGACAATCGCATGGTTACAAACACCATATTGAGGAGCTAGACAGAAATGACATCATAATTTCAGAGCATTCAAATCCAATTTGAAGAACAGGAAAACAACAAAGTAAGCAAGTTGGAAAACTCAAAACAAAATGAAACTTGCTCAGTCCAGTGGAGAACCTGACAATATGTCAACAGGACACTGCAACAAGACACCCTCAGAAGCTCAGTGTAGAATCACTGCATTTCTGGAATGAGAGGAACCAGTTGAGTTGGTTTGGGCATGTTGTTAGAAGTAATAACAAAGCAAAGACAGTGAGAAGTTTTGGGGCACCTGTAGGCAAACTGTGTTTAACTGATGTCTCAAAAAGAAATAAAACCCAGGTTATAGTGTTATGTTGCATCTTTCCAGATGGGAGTCTGGATACAACAACTTAAGATGGTGGTTCTTACAGGTGAGGCCATTTCCGGCAAGAAGAGGCTGGTCCAGGTGGACTCACACTGGAAGTGAAATGAGCAGCAGAAGAGCCATCAATCTTCCAGTTTGCAGAGGGAGTGAAAGACAAGGCATTTTAATAGAGTGCCAAAATCTGGAGCATTTCCATTGCCATAGCCTTTAAGTCAGGGGTCCTCAATCACAGTCCTGGAGGGCCACAGTGGCTGCAAGTTTTTGTTCTAACCTGGATGCTTAATTAGAAAGCAATTCTTGCCAAAAATTAAATTTATTGCCTTGTTAGTGCTTTAACTCTGCTGCGTCAGGTTAATTCTCATATGCTAGATTTTCCTCCCCTTTTAAAGATATCATCCAAATGATTTGAAGGCTAAAATGGATGAAAACTTCTCAGTCCTTCAATTTTTTCTCTTCACTTTCCTTCCAAGTATTTAATTAAACACAATAGTGCGTGATAAATACACACAGGTGTAAATGGTAACAAGCTAAATGGAGAAGTGCTGCTCTCTTTTGTCATTTGCCTGTTATTGCTAATTAGGAGCAATTAAAAACCAAGAATACAGCTGTTTAAGACTAAAATAAGCAATAAGGGTTCAAAATCTTAACGAGCAACACAACTAAAGTGAAGCAGAAGTGTTACTTGAGCAATAAGTGCTTCTTATTAAGCAATTGGGTTGAAGCAAAAACCTGCAGCCACTGCGGTCCTCCAGGACTGTGATTGAGGGTCTCTGCTTTAAGTGGTCCCCTAAGCATACACCAGTGCCAATACCCACTTGACCAAAGGTGATTCTAGAGACTCTGGGGACCCAAGATTAAGAAAACTCCATGGGACCCTGCAACTCAACCTCCCCTGAGTCCCAACATGGAGAAATGTATTACTATTATTTTCATGCAAAGTCTAAGTCAATAAGATCAATAGGGAGAATTTAATAAACACAAATCCTTTAATTTTATGAAAAACAGAAATAAGTGCAACATTTGCATGCAAAATAGAAAACAATAATATTAGGAAATTTCAAAAATCTAAATACATATATAAAATGCAAAATGGTAATAAAAATAAATACAAATTGCACATTGTAATATTTAAAATAATTAATAAAAAAGTGCACATAATAGAAATTTTAAAAAAAGTTTATAAAGGTACTATACTATAAGTTTCAAAATCATTCTTTGTGGGCTTTGGCTACAGTAAATGCATCCTCTGCATCCTCTTTGTCCAAGTCCTTTGAACATTGAAACTGGAGATAGGCCTAAAAGACTCTCTTGGCACCTGCTAGATCTCAAGTAAGATTTAATCAGCTTTAAAGATGAAACACTTCTCACACCAGACAACAATGATAGGAACTGTCGGGAGGAGGTATAGGGCAATATTTAAATGTCCTTAGAGGTCCAGAACCTATTCATTGTATACATAGTTCAGCATATCACTTGGGCAGATACAGATGCATGGTCAGAAAAAGTATGGACAACAACCCTATTTTCCAATTTACCGTCAAAGTCAGATACCTTTTACACAGGAAGCATTTTACATCAACTACTGGATTATCACAGTTTTATCATTCTAAAATTCTGCAGAATGGACTCACCAAGGACGAGCACTTTGTTGTTCTCAGCATTGACAGGCATTCTAAGTGCTGAATATTTGTTCTGGGTTCAAATTGATGACCTTGGAGTCAACAGACTAAATTTAGACTTCAGTCATAGGCCTTGCTTAACTGAATCAGCTTTACAGATTCTCTACTACTTAACACTGTTTGCTTCTTCTTTTTCTCCTGTTTTCTTTCCTGCTTTTTGCTTCCAGACACATAAATCTTTTTCATGATTTATGAAAACAGCACTGATTACATTTATTATTGCCACAATGTGAAACTCAGTTCCAATTATGTCATTGTAGTGTGTCTCTGTTATGCTTCAAGAGGGTTTCATACAGATTTATCATTGCAATTATAACCTGTGTAAATAGATGTTTTGGGGGCCCCTTCCGAGTCTGGGGCCCCAGGCAATTTTCAGGCCTGCTTCTACATCTCTGTACTTGACACCTCTCAAGAGGTTGTAAAATGTATAGCTCACTGAGAGATGCTGAAGGAGACAGACTGGAACCCTCTCAGAAGCCATTGGACGAAGCTGCTAAGGACAAGGTGGATAGTCAAACCAGCTCAACATGTTGCTACCATAATCCTTAGCAGGGTAGGTGGAGAAAAAATGGTGAAATGACCAGCAAATCATCATTGGTAATGGCAATGACATCCAAGATGTTTGCTTAGTAATGTTTTACTACAGAAAAAGCACTACTGATATTTGAATTTTAACAACATAACTGGAAAATACCCCTATGTCTTCATGTCCTTCCATCTGTTAATATAATTTGATCGCAACTCTATCAACCTAAACTTAGAACACAGAGTTACACAAAAATAAGCTGAATTTAACTGAATAATTGTTTCAAATGGGAGTTACAAGCATTCTTATGCTGTGTCTTCCAGAAAAAGGTCCATCAATCCTTTATCAAACACACCCAATTCCGATCAGGATCATGTAGCCCTGATAGAAACCAGTACTGGATTGGGTGCCAGTACATAATAGGGAGCGCTAATTTACACACCCACACTGACTCATAAAGAGCCAGTTTGTGGAACAGCAGCTTTGTAGCCAATGAGATTTATCTAAGATGCAATTTTTCCTAGATGAAATTAGAAATCTGTGTTTTTCTAAACATTAACAGAAATAAGAGGAAATGCAACCTGTTGCCATGGTAATCCTTCTTAGAAATTTCATTAATCCCATTGATTTTTGCATACTAGAAGGATAAATGCTGAATTTATTTTGCATATTGTCGCTTGACTTTTTAAGCTTTTTCTGTCAAACCATGTCAATCATAAGATCTCAACTAATTTAACATGCATTTGTGTTATGTTTCATGTTTTGTTTTTCAAAGGATTTCTTATGTGAAGTTAAGATTTTTTTATAACGTGGTGGAGTTAGCATTATTCAGTATTTCTTTATATCTTTAATAGCATCTGAACTTTATACAATACATGAATGAATCTCCTTGTCTTTGAGAAAAAGTATTACAAATAAAACAAAACTAAAAGATAGTTAAAAACAGGTATGTGTCATTTCTCACCATGAGAAAAAAGCACAAAATGAACAAGTAAGAAACAAAGTAACTAAAATTCAAAAACAAAATATATTGCCATAAAAGTCCTCATACTAAAGAGTTCTTTGAAGAGATTTAGGCTTCCTCGAACACTAACAAGACAGACAGAGAGATTTAGTAGTGAGATTTAACAAATGGATGTCAGAAGTTGGAAGCCACTATCTTTTATAGGCAGAGCAATTATAATAAATACTATACATCATATGATCGTCATACCATGTGACATCACTCATTGAAACGGCAAACAATATAGCCATGGCTAAAGTGACAAAGTAAGTGGAAAAAATGGCAATGACCATCCAAATTTAGGAATTATAATATGTAATCACAATAACAACAACATAATGTAAGTTTTACACAAATAAAGTAAAGGCATGCAGAAAGTCCAAAATTGAGAACTAGAAGTTAAAATAACAACATTACAACACAGATTATACCACAAAAAATTGGATGTAACTGAACACCAAGCAGGACAGCCATGATCAAGAATCCCACTACATTACAAAGTATTGGCCACTCCATAAGCATTTGGGTCCAGGGCAAGAAAGTGTGGCATACTTGTCGACCCAATAAAGATATTTTACCTCCTCTTCAAAAATCTTACGTTTTTGCTAAACTCAATTGAAGACAATTACAAATGGCATACAATATTCACCTTTCCAATCCCAGACTCTACATATCCTGGGTTAGACTTACAAGGGGTGCCATAAAGTATCAGTCTCCCTTGAAGACATGTTTTGGTTTTGCTTACAATTTGTTCATAATTGAACATCTATTATCAGCACTATCTCAAAACTACAGAGCTGTTTACTTTAAATAAAATCATTTTAATTTTCCTCTATTTTTTCTGTTGATGTCATTGCTAATATGTGACTAACACTTGACAACAGTATATTTTACTTAAATACTATGGATTAATTCATTAAACATAACAGCCAAAGTAAGGAGAGTTTGTGAACTCCACAGATGTAGCTGTATTTCTGTGTTAATTTGACTAAAATTGTAATTTGACCTTCATTTACATCTATGTAATATACTGTATAAGTAAAACCTGATTAAGACTCAAAATGATATCTTTTCATGTCTTTATTGAAAACATTATTGCAATTTTTACAATCTTTTTGGAGAAATATGCAAACCTCTATCATAATTAGCTCTAATGAAGGAGAATGTTTAATGAGATATTCCAATCAATGAGTTCACAATCAGGTGTTAGTTTGAGGATCTCTCCCTTATATAAAACACACATTTTTACCTATCACCTTGACAACACAAATTTATGTAGTTCAATTGATCATTTTAAATCTTTGCTTATTTCATTACAGGGTCACGGTAAGTAAGGGTCTCTCTCAGCAGAATCAGATACAAGGCACAAAATAAAGCCAAACACACATACTGTACAACCACCAACACTAATATATTACCGATTACTTTAAAATACACATCATTAGAAAAGGGGATAGGCAAGACAAAACCAAGCAGATTCATGTCAGGACCCAAGGAAGATGTGCAAAATTGACATGTGAATCAAATCCACAATGCTGGAACCACAATGCTTCCCTGCAACTGAAAAGACTTCTGAAGACTTCAAAACCAGACTTGTCAACACTGAAGATGTTGGCCTCCATCAATCCACAGTCAGACTCAGAGAGAAACAATTGACAAAATTCAACACCTTTTGTACTTTTTCAGGACTGATCAACTAACACAACTGAAAATTACAAAGAGTCTCAGATCAATGGATTATCTGCCAGCCCTTTTTTTCACCACTTAATGTCAAAGTTCACAAGACAAAAAAGACTGAAGAAGAGTGACATGCATGAGTGGACCAAGGTAAAAAATGTCAGCATCTCTCAAATTTTGCACAGGCTACCTAAATGATTAAAGACTATTGAAAGAATGCTTTAAGACCAGATGATACTCAGGCAGTCATTTTAGCATAACTCAGAAATGTTATGTGGAGAAAAAAATTAATATACTGCACTTCGAAAAAAGAACTTCATCATAAACATGAAGCAGAATGTTTAGAGAATAATGGCCTAAAACTGACAGTTTCAATACACAGTTGGCTTGCAAAAATTGAAAAAATAATGAATAGTACCTTGCAAGCTATTCTTAAAAATGTCAAGATACTCATTCACAGACTGACCTTGAACATAATCTGGCTGAATCTGCACAATAATAACATTAAAAACATATGAATATCTACAAAACAACATTTTAAAATAGATGGGTTTAAATCATGATTTAACTTAAGTAACATATTATCACATGACCAGAATCAAGCAGTTCAATTAAGCAGTGGTTATTGAGTTCAGGTGTTTCAGACACACCCATTGTTAGCAAGTGCATAAAATCAAGAACATAGTCACGCATTCCTAAAATGGCACTGAAACTGAAATGAAATGTGAAGCAGGTGAGCCAACAGAAGCCAACAGAAGACCCCCTAAGTCCGGGCCTCAAACTCCAACCAATCTCACTCCAAACAGTTACTTAATTAGGCACAAATTCCTGTTGTTAATTGAAACCTTACTTTAATTCCTTGATTTGTGGCTGCACTCATTGTGCAATAGCATACATTTCCCAAATTGTAGAGCTTTTTTATTTTCTAAGAGCAATGTTAAAATGTTTTGGGGACCTGAGCAGATCAACATTCCTGAGACCTTGTGAATTTCCTCTTGGGATTAATAAAGTATCTATCTATCTATCTATCTATCTATCTATCTATCTATCTATCTATCTATCTATCTATCTATCTATCTATCATCTTTCTTTATTTTTAGATATTGTATGATCGATACAGTTTGCTGATCAGGTTTTGGCTCAGTTTACATCTCATTATTGTTTGGCTGCTAATTAAGGAAGAAAAAACAATTAAGTGGACTGAGTCTTCAAGAGCAAGTCAATTAAAATTAATTCAAAAGAAGATAATTAGTACCAAAACAGGTCACTAATTAAGAAAAGGGTTAGAATGAAAACTTCCAGGACCAGTGTTGGGAACCCCTGATATGGTGTGCAAAAATCACCTATCCTCTATAGCATCACTCAGTACAGAGGTCCAAACTGCCTCTGGAAGCAACATCATCACATGAAATGGGTGTCTATGCCTGAGCTGCTGCACTATGCGCAATGCCAAGCATGCCGAAACTGGACTCAGGAGCAGTGAAAATGTTTTCTCTGGAGTGATGAAGCACACATCACTATGTGGCAGTCTAATGGACAAATCTGATTTAGCAGATACCAGAAGAACATTACCTTCTGGACCACTTACTACTGTAACATTTAGTGGAGGAAGGATAGTGGTTTGCGGTTGTTTTTCACAGTTTTGGTTAGGACACTTTGTTACAGTGAACAGTACGGTTAACACTACAGTATACAAAGATAGTTTAGACAACTGTGTACTTCCAGCTTTATGGTAACAGTTTGGCGAAGCCCCTTTCTGTGCGAGGATGACAGTACCCCTTTGTACAAAGACAGGTCCATTAAGACATATATGACAGGTTGGGTGTGGAGAAACAGTGGTGGCCTGGACAGAGCCTTGACATCAGCCCTACTGAACACCTTTGAGATAATTTAAAATTGTAATTACGACCCAGGTCTTCTTGTTCAACATCAGTACCAAACCTCACAAGTGCTTTTTTGACTGAATGGGCAAAACTTCACACAGACACATTCAAAAATCTTGTGGGGAGCCTTCCTAGAAATGTGGAAACTGTTATAACCAGAAAGGGGGAGAAAATGCATGGAATTGATCAATCTATTCTGGAAACATTTTGTTATTGTTGTTAAAAACGTTATTAATTGCAAAATCTAGAGGTTTAAATTTTAACATTTTTTCAATGATGCAATATTAATGTATGTAAATCCTCGACTGCCTCTTCTGCTCTTCACTTCCTTCCTTTCATCACCTTCACCAGATTGTGAAACTTTTGGTCTCGAAATTCTCAGTATTACAGCACCTCCCTTGCGGGGGTCACCTCAAACTCCTCATACAGCTGTTGATGGGCTACTTCAACTTGTTCTTGCTGTACAGAGTGATGCTGCTCAGACTTCAGAGCAATCCAGGTTACCTAAACAGGAACCTGTTGACTCTCATCTCGAAAACTTCAACTGCTGAATTTCATAAATGAGAAGGGGCCAGAAGAATTGTGGAAGAATCCAGTGCTGGTAAATCTAAACCTTGAATTTGCCTGACAATCCTGACTTATCCACTGCTGATAACCATATTTCTAACTTTTGGCCGGTCAATCGGACACATGCTGTGTCCCTTGTCTAATAATTTTATAAACAGCTTGTTCCATCAACCCCACTGATATAATACATGCAAAAGAATAGAAACAAATATTTTACTGAAAACTGCAAAACTTCATTATGAATGGTGCTACTTTGTATTATAAAAATTTGTGTACAATGTCAAATGAACCTTTATTAGAAATGATAACTTTTCCTTTTTTTACAGACACATTTAATTTAGTATAGTCAACAAATGAACATACACATCCACCAAAGAAATGCTTGTGCGCCAACCAGGTTGTCCGATTTAATAACTGACAAGTCGTGAAAATAAATAGACACTCAATGGCATGAATAACAACAAACAAAGCAAAAACAATATAGCCAGGCAGACCTGAGGGTTGCTTCAAGGCTCTGTTGTGTGGTCACTTTATCAGGGAAGTTCTCCATCCTGTGATCTGTAGTCCTGAATTGAGATGACTCCTGCTGGAAGCTCCTCAGCTTTATACTCACTAGACTGGAAGGGAGGAAACAGTTGTCCTCATTTGGCTCTTTGTTTAACTGTGGGTGAAAGAGTAGATAATAAATACCATCAGCAACAGTGCCCCCTTTTGTGTGCTGAAGTGGTAGTGTTTACCTGCGATGAGCATGGAAGTTGGCCATAAGGTGTGCCTGCAATTCAGCAGTTAATTAATAAATCAAATTCAGCATTAGTCAAAAAATGCAGCTATGTATGCAAACATCAAATTACAGTTTACCAACAGTCAACAATAGCAGTGTTATTATTCTCATTGCCATAACTTTCATTTTTGACCCACTCCAACATGACAATAAGTCATTTTCAGCAACTTTCTAGGTCGTTACAATAGTAGTCAGTTTAAGGTCACCACAGTTTAGTCCCTGAACTTCTTTATGGGAATGTGTGGGTGTAACATGAAGATTTAGGAAGTGAAAGGGGAAGGAAGCAATGAACAAAACCATTGTGTCACAGAAGACTGTGCTGGTTTGAGAAATTTGCTCCAGGGATATTTTTCATTACCTAATTTGCTTTATTGTTAAATTAATGTAAAACATTTCAAGTTGGTCCTCAGGTTTTCTAACTATATTATCAAGATAGTTAAATAATCATCTGTAAACGGCCTCTGAAAAAAATTAAATGTGCTACAGTGATTTAAAAATGAACAAATAATTAGATCTCCTAAATTAACTGAGCAGATCCACTGGAGTGAAAACTGTGGTCCATGAAGGCATACCGAATGAGGGTCTCTCTCGGCAGCTTGGCTTTCAAGGTGCTATTTGTTATTGTTGTGGGTGATTTAGCTTCAACATCCCTAACTTGCATCTTTTCTGCATCTTTTCCTCTTAATTGTAATGATAAACACAGTAATAGCATAGTATTTAATCGGATGGATCTCATCCATGATGGTATTTCACAGTCACTAGTTTTGAAAATTTGAAAGTCAGTGGGGGAATGTCGATTGCTCATGAGTTAATCAAAATTAAGCCTTTTACAGTATCTTTGCTTTGCATTGCAATATGGTATGAGTTAAAAATAAATTGGTCACCCTTACAATTTGGAGTAATTCATTCTCTGTCCAGATAGGAGATATATATATTTGCTGAAGCTATAGAATCTGATAATGTTTATTAAAATGTCTGAGAACAGAGCGATAATGGAGGACAAAGTCCACAGGACTGCCTTCTTGAAGAAAGAGAAAGTACTCCACTATCATCTCTGCATTACAAGCAGAAGCATTGCAATCAGTTGCTGGTAAGTAGATTTGTTGAGGACCCTGAGTTCAAACACAGGTAAATTTTCAGTGGGCTTATTCGTGCTCTATATGAATTGGGGATATCCATGTTTGTCTTCTTGCTCTGAGCAAATATCAGTTTACAATGGCAGAAGAAATTAGTCTTCTACCACTTTCTTTTATGTGGAATCGCTCCTTGGACACTTTTTACTATTTTTACTACTTGATCAGTATACTGATGCTGGATTATGTGAATTTCCTCTTGGGATTAATAAAGTATCTATCTATCTATCTATCTATCTATCTATCTATCTATCTAGTCCGAAGGATTTGAATATCTTGAGGTGAGTCATTTTCCTCCCTTATTGAGTATGGTAGAGACAGGCAGGTAATCTCCGCACACTGGGGAAATTTCTGCAGATTGGGAGTTAAGCATGTCATTCAAGAATATATAAAAATTAAAAGAAATTATGCTGATTCAAGTAACTATGGGCCAGCTTAATATGTCTCACAGGTCAATTAATTGTAAGTAATAATTATGAAAGAAAATGGAGCAACACATGTCAAGAACAGGAGTGTTAGTGAATAGTCAAGATGGGTTTAGATTGAGGAGACTGAAGCAAGAAAAGTGTACAGATAGTGAAGGGATTTTGATATTATTCATCTTGATTTTCTAAAAATGTTCTGAAAGGTACCAAATGAGAAACTTGTGATCAAATTAAAAGTACTTGGAAATCAAGGTATAAATGAGTGCAAAAATGACTTAAATACTAGAAGCAAATGTGTGAAAATGGTTGAAAATGTTGAAATGGTATCCCTCAGGTATCAGTGCTGGGGCCATCTCTCTTTTTACCGTACTGTTTATAAATGATCTTAATAAGAACATAAATACGTAACAAACTGGCTAATTTTTTAGATGATGTGAAACTATGTGGTAAGGCAGATGATTTAAAATCAGCCTAATCATTGCAGAGAGAGTTGGACTTGAACAAATGTTCAGTAAATAAAAATTAATTTAAGTAAATGTAAAGTACTACATATACAAAGTACACCTGTCAGATTTGAATACACAATCTGATGTCTGAAACTTGAAAATACCCCTAGGAATCATAAAAAAACACTTTACATCCAGAAGTGCTTAGAAAGCTAAAAGAATGTTTGGTTATGGATGTGTAGAGTACAAGTCAAGAGAAATTATGTGTAAGCTATTTGATGACTAATGAGGACCCACCTGGAATACAGTGGCTCCTATGCTGTGAAATATTCCACAAAAAATAAAACATAGCAATACTAGAAAAAGTCCAGAGAAAAGAGATTAGGCTGATATGAAGATTGCAATGCCTGGACTGTGAAGAAAACCTTTGCTCTAAGCAAATGGAGATTATGAGGTAACATGATTGAACTGTTTATAAACATGAAAGGAATTACTACAGTGGATTACCAATATTAGTTTAAAATAAATTCAGCAAACACACAGGGACACAAATGGGAAATTGTTAAGGGCAAATTTTGCATAAATGTTAGAAATGTTTTCTTTTCACAGTGACGCATAGCCAAATGGAATAACTTACCTAGCAAGGTGTTAGATAGTAGGACTTTTTGAACTTTTAAAACTCAACTCGGTCTTGTTGTGCTTTGCTTTGGTTATAAAAACAGTGCTCCTCAGGTTCCGTGCGTGCCGCCACTGGGCATTTGCTATGGAGGGGAGTTGATTGCTTGATTAGGTCAGCTGTTCCACATTGACACTCCACATATTGTAGTTGGGACGCCGCAACCAAAGGTGTATAAAGGAGCCAGAGGTCTTAAAGAAAGATGAAAAAGAGGGAAAGAATGGGCAAGATGGAGGTTAAAAGAAAGGATAAGAAAAAGAAGGGATGTTGCAGGATCATGACTAAACCTATGCTGTGAAGTGGAGGCAAACAGTCAGGAATGGCTTTGGGTGTGAGCGAGCAGATGGCACTCACCGGGCAGGGTCACTCCTGTTGAGTGCACAGGGAACAGGAGCAACCGTCTGCTCTGAGAAGTTCCACAGAACACCAAGGGATAGCAGTGGACTTGTAGGGCACTTGTGGATGCCATGAGATGGATGCGGGGACACGTGCCCAATTAAGGTTGATTGCATTTTCTTATTGAGGAAACCATAATACAGTAGGTAAGCAGAGGAGTACATGTTTTAGATTTAGATGCACAGATTTTTTTAAAGGGACAGATCCTGACTTTTTAAACCTTCTGATTTCAGCTTGCTTTTGGATTTATTTATTTATTGCATTGTAACCTACACTAGAACAGTCTTGTTGGGATTATTTATTTATTTATTTATTTAATGAAGGACTGCACTGTACCTTATCTATTGTTTGGACAATGGATCAATAAAAGCACTTTGAGCATTTTGTCCCTACCACTGCTCTTATGTGTCCGCAATGCCCAGTCCATCACAGTTTCATTACAATGGATGACTTGGGTTCAAGGGGAGTATGACAGCTGTAGGCAACATGGGCATCACAACAGGACTGACAACATTTATCAAGTCAAATTGCCTTTTCTTATCAAAATTCGTTCAATATTGTAAAATAAAGAGCAGGTAGTGAAGATTTTTCCCATGTGTTTTTCTAGGTGTCAAATTCTATAACAACTGGTTTCCCCAAATGACAATACAGTAAGCCAAACATGTGTCAGTTGGAATTGAAATCTTGGGGTGATGTGAGATGGAGGCTGTAAGGTCAAGTGAGGTGGAAGGCCACACATAGTCCATATTCTACCAATAAAGGTTTGTATCTATTAGCTCCACTAAATGACTGCACGTTTACAACAAAATGCACAATGTCTTCTGTATGTATTCTTTTTAACTAATAGTTTTCAACAGCATTGTACTGTAGATCTGACATATAATTATTAAAATAAAAACAGCTGAATGACTTATTCCCTCATAAGGCTGCTCTCCCTGATACCAGTATTCAAATCCAATTGATTTCTTGACCGTTTAATCGCATTATGATAGTGTTGCAGTTCTGTGTCACAGTGCCACAAGAATGAGGTTGAAGGAGCCCAGCCACAATCTGTGTGGATTTTGCACATGTTCCATATGTCTGTGTGGCGGTTTACACTCAAAGTACCCCTCCCATAGTCTAAAGATTCATCGCTTACTTTAGCCAGCAGCTCTAAAGAGGTCCATGTGATTGAATGTAGACATGTGTATGAGCGGGCTGTATAATGGACTAGTCCTAGCAGAGAAGCCAGTGAGGGGCTCATCACAGGCTCCACCCTAACCCCCACCCAAAGAAGCAGCTTATTCAAAACAATTCCTTAGCTGCTGACTAGTCCAGTGCAGGGTTGGTTGCTGCCCAGTTCCATCAGTATATGCTTCTGTTCCCCACAACCCTTAAACAGTTAGGGGGTTTAGAAAATGGATGGAACAAACCTGAAAATAGCAGGGTTTGGTATTATACTGAAAACGCTCCTTTCAGACATGTAGGCTACTACAAGAATTTGCTGGTAAATTACAAGGGGTAATTATGAACAAAGCAAGTATCCCAAGAAACTTGACCCAGCAATTTACCAGGTCAACAACTACTTTAATTCTTTGCAATTTCTCACGTCTGTGAATGTGTCAGATTAAGAATAAAAACTGCTACTATGGCTGGTTACAAGATTATCTAAAGTCAATGTGAGAAAAACAATTATAAGCGAACAGAGCAATCATGTTTAAAGCTTAGAATTACATAACATAACATTCTCAAATCCACTTTATACAACCATGGGTCAAGGGGTTCCATTGCTTTTCCTGGCAGCACTGAGAGCAAGGCCGGAAACAGTCCTGAACCTGACACTAGTGTATCGCAGCACTCAGTCCCACAAGCACAGAGTTACACAGGGCCAATTTGGATGTCTTTGGTAAAGTGCAATGAGATCAGAGTACCTGCTGAAAATTACATTCAAACATGAGGAGATCATGCAAACTCCATATAGACAATGGAAAAATGTTTTTAAACACAGGATCCGTGAAGGAACAGAGTTAATATTTGTAGCACCATTCCACCCTTCCATGAGCCCCAATCATCCACCCTTCTTGAAGATAACTAAATCAAAACCCATGATTTACTGAGAAGAAGAAATGAATATGCCATTTGTTATAAATGTATTGGATAAATCAAGAATGACTGACACATCTTCTTGCATGTGTTAATATTTGAAATGCTGTAGCTATACATTCTTGTGACAGATTAAATAATTGAGAGGCAATTGTGACAATGCTGAAATAAGACTCTTGGATTTCACAAGATGAAATGCTTACAAGCTGACAAATTCATGTTGCACATTCATGTAAACAATCACAATAATTTTTACATATTTTTGCCAACGGCTGTAAATTTAATTCCATTTGTATCAAACCATTTTCAAAAGGATGGAATAAATAATATAACATTTTACTTAAAAAAAAATGAAATAAACCCACTGTTTCCTGCTATATTTGAGAGACTTTTTCTATAGAACCTGTAGTGATTTCTGCACATTGTACATTGCTGCCATGATAGATTCTTACCAACCATGACCTTAACCAGTGTGATGGACGACAGGCAGGGATTGGCATCCAAACTAGAATGTTGAAAACCTGGCCGGGTACTGAACGGCCAAGAAGGATGGCAGGCTATTCCCTGCCTCAGCCAGAAGATTGGCAAATGCCATCTGAGAAGGGGTACTCTGGTGTCCTGGTATGACCCTTACCTGGCCAGGAGGCCAATGTAATGGAAGGACAGGGGAAGATGACTTATTTGGTCCATTGCCACCAACCCAGGTTGCAGCATCCTTGAGCTACAGTACCCGTATGGACATCTGGAGGGATTGCTGGGAGATGTAGTCCCATACAGCAGCCTGTTGGGTTCCATGGGTGCAACCACAGAGAGCAGGAATTTGTGAACCCTAGTTTGTGGGGCTTCCATCTTACCCAAAAGTGCTTCCTATGAGCAATGCCCTGGCAACAGAAGTACCCCTGGGTCTGAGATGAAAGTAGCCGCTCTGCCTGACCCCGGTGAGTTGGAGTCTGGTGAAAGAGAACAAAGCTTGCCTGAGAGGAATGGAAGAAAGGAAAAGAAGGGATACATTGTTTTATGTTTTGCATTATGCTTGTGCCAGTACAATAAATAAGCCTTTGAAAGTTAATTATTTGTAAAATCTTTTATTTAAAACCCTGATTTGTGTCTGTGGGGTTGTGTCTAGGGTTTGGGGTGCTGCAACGCACCTGGTGGTCACACCAGGAATAAATAAATATGGACAAACAGTATATAATAACAACAGGACGCTTTAGCAGTTTCATCATGTGATATAGGCACGAAAATGAATGCCATCTCGGGTGACATACATCATTGGGTGAAGTATCATGGTGTGAGGTACTCTAGGTGCTGGCTTGCAAGGAAAAGCACATTGGACGGAAGCATTTCTCATTGTTTCGTTTATACACAGCTGAAGTCAAACCTACAGGCTAAGATTAGACTATTTTTCTTTCAACTTGAGCAACCTGTCTGCAATCAACACTTTAACTGTTTTATTTTTCTTCCTGATTCTAGTCTCACTGAAGCCAGACATACAGTATAATATATACCTCTGGAGACAGACATGATTGAATTTTGCCTAAAAACTGGTGGGAATAATTAAACGGCTCACTGAGTGTCACATTTCAAAACCAATCCAACACCTCATAAAGGTGGCACTCAAAAGTAGGGTCGGTGATTTTGAAGTACAAAGAGCAGAGGACCTCTCATTAACCTGGTCCAATAATCTTCTAATAAATATATAAATGTGTGTCACGTATGCAGAGAGCACATTACATATTTGCAAACACATTTGTGTAGCATCAGATTATATGCATTGTCACTGACAGCGTCAATGGACGAATGGTAAATGTGAAAGATATGTTGTCACAGGTAGTTTATGTGCTCTCTGTTGTTAAGAGTTATGACAATAGTGTAAAAGTCTATGTAAATTTGAAAAAATTGGCAGCTATTTTCATGAAAACATGAACTGCAAAATATGCATTTGAAGTAAACAGTGTGTCACACTCTATCAAAAGGACTACTATTAAGAGAACTGATAACAAAGAGCCACAGGAGATGCAGATTTCATTACTCGAAACACGCAAAACTAACAAATCTGCCTGGCAGCACCAGTAGAGTTTGCATGACATCCACCTTCTGACTGCAAATATAAACAAATAACTAAAGAAATTTAACATTACTCTCTAATTGGAAATGCAAACATGCCATGATAAAATAGCCACAGCGTATTGACACGTTATAGATCAATAGATCAAAATGATTATCTAAACTGCATTAGCCATTGTTATGTCATATAGTGATCGAATTGTTAAAATGACAGAAGGATATCATATAGCAGACAGAAGCACTTCTCAAACATGTGGAGCCCAGTAGCTGTGGTGGTCTACATGTTTTTGCATGTCTGTGTGTCTGTTTCCACCGTTGCAGTGCTTATTACAACATGCAAATTAATTATTAAGCTTCAGTTACCTTGTGCAACTGAATGGATAACAGCAATTATAGTTTTTATTTTCTTCCAGCATCAAGTCCTTTGTTCAGCATTTTTATTCCCTCTACCTGAAACCCCAGCAGCAGTTTAAAATGCATGGACTGGAGAAGCCCTGTGGATGTTACCATTGCAGTGCAAGGATTTCACAGCTATTCACTGCACACCTTTTAATGGGTTTTCTCCAGATGTGTATTCTCATTTGAGAATTATGTCTGGCTCCTGCAAGACTATCCTGATTCTGACATTAGTTTAACATATTCATGTATAAGTCGGGTCTTGAAACCCAAAAAAAATTGATCATAAAATCAGACCCCAACTTATATGCCCGTTCAAAAATGTGAGACTTCATTTTTTTTTTAACATCTTCTTGCCTCATCCAATCTCGCATCAGTTTCTCAGACGCATTGAATTTTGTTGCAGCAGCGCAGTTACCAATTTCTTTTGCTATTTCAACAACATTTAATTTAAAACCAGCTTCATATTTTCTTCTGATTGAACACTCCATCGTGGATAAGGGATGCTCTTACTATAAAGGTGTATGAGGATGTGAGATACAAAAAACACAAATCAGTGCAAACGTTTCTTCGGGATACAGTAGTTTGGGTATTACCGTGTGGTCACATAGGCACAACAGAGAGAGAGAGAGAGAGGAGTTAGGAGCACAAGCTGAAACAGTGCATTGCCACACCCACATAGAAAAAAAGGCAGTGTGCTCCGTGGTTACTCTCTCAGGTGGGCGTTAGCATATCATAATCCCTTGTGCCAATAGCATGAGTTTTCCACATTCAACCAATATTATAAAATACCAGAAATTATACTGTAAAATCCATATCCGCAAGTATGTACAGTAAATGGGCTATTAGAAAGATCTTAAGTAATTGTTAATGAAAAGCAAAAGGCAGACATTTTTGTCCATAGCATAGGACATGATGAGACCAGCCAAAAGCAACAGCTCAGAGTTAGGCATACACTCCTGTCAAACACTATGGACAAAACCCCAATATTCCATAAAGTGGGCTGCATTATAGTTGCATGAGTTCATCGCTGCAGTCATTAAAGAGATGTGAATGCTGATTACAGCTGAGCATTTTCCTTAAGTCAAGGCTGGATGATATCTAATGTAATTCAGTATCAGAACCCTGACTGAAGCTTACAATTGCATGAGCATTATTCTCTAACATTAACAATATGTACAACTTTTGAATGTTTACATTTTCAAACTGCTTCATAAAACCCAGCATCACTTAGCAATTACACTCTGATCCTTGTGTGTGCCTTCACATCTTGCCTGAAAAGAGCTTCCACATTTACTGTGAGCTCCCTGGAGCATTACATGTCTTTGTTTTTAAACTATAAAGAGACAATTATAAAGCAGTTCCATTTAATACTATGCATGTTTAATATTGGGTTAATTGGGTAGTCCATAGCAGTGTGTTCCTGCATTACACGCAGTGATGCTGGGGTAAGCTTCAAATTTCTGCAGCCACCAACCCTCCAGGCAACCTGCGTCAGAATAAGTACGGTAGGCTCAGGAAATTAATGAAATGGATACGTAAACAGCAAAGTAAAAGTATTACCATATTAAGCTATGGCAAGCTGGCAATAGAGGAAAGAAAACAGAATATCAAGTCTAGACGCATTCCAAAGGAAAGAAAACCTCTTGGTTCTGCAGTCACTGTAAAAAATTCAGGTGAAAATGAGCCCGAGTTTGGTCAATCATCAACCGGTTCCGAACACCCAGAAAAGGTACTATGTGGCAAGGGGGTGTCTCTGATTTTTGTTGCATATTGTAACACTCTAATGTTGAGCCTATCATTGGTTGTTGGAAATATAATTCAGGCTGTTCATGTGTTTTTTTATGTTTGTAGCAGTTCCTCGTTTTTCTTTTTTATGTATTTTTAACCTTCTGTCCTTCTCAGTGTAGAGACAACCTTTAACCTTTTTAACAAATGCACACTAATGTAGCCCTGCACTAACTCCATGTTTTAAATATGTTTCATTGTCTTTCTCTTTTTGATGCCCCACAGTAGAACTATGTTAACCTAGATATACAATAGATTCAGAAAGTATTCCGACCTCTTCACTTTATGCTCATTTGTGTTGTATTTTGTGACCACTAGGGGGCATACCAGCACCCTAAAAAAAGCAATACAAACACAAGTCCTGGGTGCAAACAAATGATTTATTGCAAGAATACCTTTCCAATACAGGCTTCTTTGTTTGGCACCACAAAATGAATCATTCTCTTTTTTTTTTTCCTTCTCTCCCTCTGCTCCTCGTCAGTGGGCTTCATCCTCTTCCCCCAACTCTGACTCTCAGTGTGAGGAGGAGTGACTTCTTTAATACCAGATCTGGAATTACTTCTAGGTCAGGAAGAATCTTCTTAAAATGAGGAAACCTCTTCCCCACAAGCTTCCTGTGGCAGATCCCATGAGACAGAGCAGGGCTGCCCATTGGAACTCCAAAACCCATGAAGCCCTACGGGTCTTTATATGAAAGACTCACCAGATAGGTGCTGCCAACTGTCATAATGGTGGAGCACATAGTCCCAAGTAGTGGTCTACTTTTACCTTTCAATTACCAAGGTAAGGAACCATTCATCCTGGCTGGGATGCCAGCCAACCCTTGTCTTCTATGACAATCTTTAATTTTATATTAATATATTTGCCATTTTTACCCATCAATCTACGCTTAATAACCCATAACGACAAAGTGAAAACATGTTTGAGAAAGGTTTGCAAATTTATTAAAAATCAAAAACTGAAATCTCTCGTTTCTATAAATATTCTGCTGTTGCCCTCCAAATTGTGGTCAGGAGTATCCTGTTTATGTTAATTGTCCCTGTGTGTCTAAAACTTAATCAGAGTTCACCTGTGAAAAACTGAATTGATTGGACAATTTAGAAAGGTACACACCTGTATATAAGACTACACAATTCACACTGCATGTCAGGACAAAAACCAAGTCATTAAGTTCAAAGTATTTTCTGTAGACCTCTGCAATCAAATTGTGGTGAGGCATAAATCAGGGCAAGGGTATACATTTTTCTAAAGTTTTGATTGTTCCCAGGAGCACCGTGGCCTTAATAACAGTGAACAACCACCACAACTCTTCTTAGAGTTGGAAGTCTGGCCAAACTGAGCAACCATGCAAGAAGAGCTTTGATCAATCTAAAAGAGCTTCAAACGACTTCTGCTGAAGATGGGAAAACCTAATGACCATGAGAAGTATGGCCATTTCATTAGTACTCTTAATTAAAATGTATATGTCATTCTGGCTAGAGTTTGCGAAATGGCATATAAAGACCTCTGACTGCCTAAGGCAAAACATTCATTTGGCTATTGAGACAAATATTTAACTCTTTGAGCAGAACTCCAAGCACTATATCAGGTTAAGATTGGGCACTGCTTATCACTTACCTAATACCATCCCTACAGTGAAGTATGGTGATGGCAGCATAATACCCTAATGATCAGTGGTAGGAACTTTGAGACTGGTCAGAACTGAGTATAGGATAAATGCAGCCAGATACAGAGAGGTTCTGATCCAGAGGACAAATGATCTTTGACTGGGGCAACAGTTCAAATTTCAGCACAACAATGACCCAAACCAGACATCCAAGACAATGCTGATGTGGCTTCAAACAAATCTCTGACTATCTTTGAGTGGCCCAGCCAAAACCCAAACTTAAACCTCATAGAACATCTGTGCAGAGAGCTGGAGATTTTTACTTTGTAATTATGGGTTCCTGAGTGTAGATTGATGAACAAAATAGCAAATGTATCCATTTAAAATTAAATCTACAACAGAATAATATGTGCAGAAAGTGAAGGGGTCTGAATACTTTCTGAATCCACCATATATGGCTGTGAATTTCATATAAGCTATCAGACTGTATTCTGTTTTAATTGTCATCATTTGCCTGTGCTGTGGTCCATTGAAGAATGCCACTGACCAGTGACTTAAACAAAACATCTCAATACTTTAAGAAATACTTAAAGTATTAGTATTTAAAAAGTATTTATATATAAATCCATATTTTTTGCATATATAAAATGTTAGGTATTTTGTTTTCTTGTTGTTGTTTTAGTAATATATTTTGTTTATTTCCTGCATGCAATTTTTAACTATACTGGATATAGCACACTGGGCCTTATAATTGAAAGTGCACTTTATCAGAGTAAATTGAATTGTATTGGATAAATTGAATGATACTTCCATTTTGAGGTTGTGTTGCAAAATCAGGAGGAATAATCTGATCAAAAATGGCAGCAATTTCAAGTGTCACTGAAGGACACTGAGAAGAGCTAGAGAACAGGAAATTCTCTGTAAAAGTCAATCACAGCATTCGCTATTGTGTTATAAAGAAATATAAATAAATATAAATATCCCCAGCAGGAGCTCTAACAAGAGTATGCCATGCTAAAAATAATGTTTTCCTTCTTGATGCAACTACTTAGAATGATGTGATTTCTGAAATATTAACCAAAAGATCAATAAACAGTTTGGATGTACTAACTATATGGGCTCTACACCCTACAGTAGTATAAATTTCAAAAAAGTCTGAATGTTAAGGCAACAGTGTACAGCTACAGGGGTATATGCATTCATAATTTCTGATTTGAAAACAGGAAGAAAAGATTTGTACAACGTCATATAAATAAATATGACTTTAAGTCTACTGTAAATGACAGTTGTACTTATTTTGATGGACTTCCTTGTTCTAATTATAGTCATTGATTTTGTTTTTGCAATGTGATCAGATGGGTGTGCTATTGAGCAAATCCTTGTTGCCAGAATAACAAAACAAATGGGTTGTAATAGAATAGGGCGCTTCTCGCACCCTTGTACCCTCAGACTATACGTCAGACACCAGGTAAAATCCAATGACGATATTTATTATAATAATAAAGTGCACAAAGCACGCTCCTCTCCACAATTCTTCAATAACAATAACAACAATAATAACAATCCTCCACTCCCAGACGCTTAGCCACCCTGCCTCCCAACTCAGCTCATCGTCTGGGAGCTCCCACAGTTCTTTTATATTCCCTGACCCGGAGGTGTTCCTGCCCAACAGTCCACAAGTCCTTATTCCTTCCGGGTCAGGGTAAATAGTCCTTTTCTTCAACCCGGGAGCACGTCGTTTCTTCCTGTCACGTGACCGTGACGCACTCCCGGGTTATAGGGCACATAAGAGCCTACGAGCCCCCCTACAGCGACGCCTGGTGGCCCCCAAGGTATCCAGCAGGGCTGTGTACAAACACTACATAGTCCATGATGCCCTGCTGGAACTCGGGGCATGATCATGCTGTCGGGAGAGCTCCTCCTGGCGGCCTGGGGTTGAGGGCCGGAGTGAAATGCCGGCAATCCACCACAGGGTTTATAACAGAAAAATGAAGGATAACAGGGAGGATGTTAAAAGAAAAAGCAAAACCTGGTAATCCAACAAGAACACAGTTAAAATTAAATCTCTTGGGTTATGCTGTTCAGAATAAAGTAAACTTAACTAGCACATAAGGTGCACATGTCTCACACACTCTTCTCTTACCAGCCAGTCTTATTTGCCTAATGCATTTTGATAATCCTGATACCAGTTCTAAATGCTTTCAGGAAAGCCTGATGTGGATGTTGTTTTAGAGCTAGATCCAGAATCATTTCTGGTGCTGTTCCTGCATATCTGAGAATCACTTCCAAGTCTGCTGGAAACCATACAAGGCTCAAAACTGCTTCACTGGTGTTTCCTCTGATGGCCTCAGCTTTCCCTTCTGTAAGAGCTGCAACATCTCAGTAATACTGTGGGATTCCGAATCTTGGCTGGGTCACTCTGCTGCCACCTGCTTGTCTGGAGGTGGGCAATTGTTTTATCCAAGTCATCATGACACATTTCTTAGGCAGGCTTTTAATATCCCATACAGTGAGTGTTGAATGTTGTAAAACAGTAAAGATCAAAAATGGATGTAGGCCTCTAAAACACAAAAATCCAGACCTGCCCTCAGTTCTGGGTCAGCAATAGGCCTCACCCCTGCAACCTAGTACCAAATTCCAATGGCAGGCTTCTGGGCTGTGCAGGTCAAAAATAGGACTAGCGGTCTTGTCAGAAAGTTCAGAAATGTACACTAAAAGAAGGAGAGAGAAAACATTAAACTTCTGGTCCCAGTATAAACAAAGCACACCTCCTTATAAATAAAAAATGCATTTGAAGAAAAAACAAAAAAGCAAAAATAAGCTTAGCCAAAAAGGCGAAACCTAAAACAAACAAAGTTGTGAACCAGAAAATAGCACCTTAGAAAACAGCAGGGGTTCATACCAGGAAATTCAAAATCAAACACAGAATTGTTATGATTCATTACATTTTTGTAGCATTTCCTGGCCTGATTTTCAGTAAGCATGCATCCAATTACAGATTTCGAACTGCTAAGAATCTACAAATAGCATCAGTTTTCTATTTTATGGTGAAAGGAAAGAGCAGAAAGTATTTACCATTTTACTACAATGCCGTATTTGTTTTATTATGAGTGCCATCAGTTTTGGAGCAATTAGTTCATCTGTTGCCATAGGAATCTATCCCAGAACCACCTGGGAATGCACTACACGTATCATCACCAGAAAGATCATATAAAAAGTGAAGCACACATCCCTTTTGTATCTGTGAGTTTTGAATAAAAATAGTAGTGGTGTGTAAATTCTGTTCTTGTTAAAATAATTCCCACTATTTGACTTGCTTTGTTCCTTTTGACCTTTGATTTTGCCTTACATTTTGAATTTGACAATCGATCAGCTTGCATTCTTTGGTAATGACCCTGGCACAACCTCTCAACTACATTATAATCTCCTGATCCCTTTCATATATAATGTCTCATCCAGAGTCAGTGCAAGAACAATGCCATAAATACTTTCTGTTTAAAGTTTCCAAGATTCCCAGAAAAGAGGAGAGGGAAACCATAAATTTCTGTTCCAAGGGCAAGCAAGAACAAAGTTCCTTTATATTTAAATACATTGAAGAATTTCAAAACAGAACAAAAATACAAGGCAACAAAAGCAGGTTTTGCCTAAAAGCAAACAAATCCAAGAATTCCACAACTCCGCGCAGTACCTTAAAGACAAAGCACAGCCAGTAAATGTTATATTTCAGCCAGGATTCATTTCTTGGAAGGTGTTGTCCATTTTTTATTATTTTGTTTATGTTAATAATATTACTTATGTTAATTTTTTTCTTTTTATTTGTATTAAGTTTCTGTGTTATGTCATTTCTTTCCGTCTATGCTTGTTCTGTCATGTTCTTAACATTTTGTGGGTGGTTCCCCAAATGATGGAGCCATCTGTCCATCTCTGCCAACTACAGGGTTGACTCTATAAAATCTGAGAAAACAAGCAGTCCCGTTTGGTTCATTGAATATGCTTGGCAGTGCTGGTAAGTTCTCTTGCAATTACTGTGTTTTGTTGATTTTCTTTATTTTATTTTACCCTTATGCTGTGTTTTTGGCTTTGTCTCCTTGATTTTTGATTTTTGGACATGGTCTTGTTTGAATTGGAAAGCCTTTGTTGTTTAAGGCAGGTCCTTCTAAGCCTATGGTGAACTTTTGGGCTTCCTTGTCTCTCACATGTATGTCTGGGAGACAACCTCAGGGCTCATTTAAAGATTATTGCACTCCAAACCACAGGGTGTTGCTGTTGCCTAATGCCTCTTCGCTTACTCCCTTAGCAGAATGGATGATTGATGGTCCTTCCACTTCTGATGTCATTTCCTAGACTCACCCCTTCCAAGTCCACCAATTGATAACCGGCCTTGATGCCATCTTCGGACAGTAGGCAGAAGATTCAATGTGAAGAAGACATCATCGGCTTATTTTTTGCCTTAAAAACAATCATTTGTCTCATTTCAATATACGGGGATCACCTACAGTATGTGCCCTAACCCATTATGATGTGTCCTCTTGTTTTATTACACTTGTTTCAGAGCATTTTTGGAAAAAATCTTTAATTTATAAAGATTCTTTGTCTGCCCTTAATGTTTTACAAGCCTACTGTTGACATATTCTCCTACTTGTAGAGCTTGTAGTGCAACAGTTTATGGGACTTTTGTGCTTGGGTACTCCTAGTTTATGATAGTAAAATCCAAGAAGGCACACAATTACCAGGGGATGAATCAAGAAACAAAAATGCAATGGTGAAATTGAGATTTCATCAGCAGCATCATCCTTTATACAGCTGCAACATCTCTACCTCAGGCTCTACCTGAAGGGGTCAAGGCTTAAAATAACTAAAACTATTACATATAAATATTAATTACAAAATAATTATTAACACAATATTAATGAAAATCATAATATTAGATAAATAGAACAAAGACCAAACAAAACCAAAAACAGAATTAATATCATGATATATAAAATATCATCTGAACAAAAAAAAAAAACGAACAACATTCTTAAGTGTGGGAAAAATCCTGGCCCTGAAAAAATAACATTGGGGAGCACTCACCAGATGAGATGTTTAGCTCATTGCCCACTACATGAATGAATTATCCATCCATCCATTATCCAACCCGCTATATCCTAACTACAGGGTCACAGGGGTCTGTTGGAGCCAATCCCAGCCAACATAGGGTGCAAGGCAGGAAACAAACCCCGGGCAGTGTGGCAGCCCGCCGCAGATGAATGAATTACACATTACTATAGTAATCAAATGGTATAAAAAGATTGGCAGTAAATGATCGTCTAGGTTGCAGGTTATCCTTTAATTAAAGAATAACTGTTAATTGAATTAATTTATAATTAGACTGCCTCAACTATTAGTTTGAAATCTCTGGATGATCAATAGTGCGAGTGTTACACATCTATGAAATATAGAATGATGCTTATTGTTCATTTTACCACACAGCACTCTATTCACGTTTCACATTACTTTTCTATTGTCTACAGTTTAGCTGTCTCTCATGTTAATAATTAAAATTGTCGATTGGTGGCTAATTGAACACTATTTAAGGAAAATATAAAAGGCTTACAGAAAGTTAGCCAGCAACTAAAGAGCTAACTTGGTACCTTCTGCACCAGTGATTATATGCCATGAAGTTATTTTAATCCAGACTTTACAAAGAAATGAGAACAAATGTACTACTGCATGCTGATCCACAGAACAGAATGTCATTTTTCTTTTATTTTTTTATGAAAAAACTGCAGCCACTGTATCAGTACTATTGATTAGAACTGACTTCAGACTTTTCTAAATATCTAAAGTTTATAATTAAATATACATTTTGAATTAAATCCTAAAATGCTTCAATGACATGAGCATTATCTATTAGCATGTTAAAGAAATCTTTATATGCAGTATTTTAGTTTACCTCAAAAAGATGTTATGCATTTGTGTTTAGTGCATTGTGTTTAAGTGCTCCAAAACAAAACAGAAAGACCTGTTTTGCTAACATTTTTTAGATTGTTAAACTATATTTCCCCTAATATTCTCAATTTTTTTACTATTATATCAATAAGCTTTGAAAATTGTATTGCTTCCAGAATGCCAGAGGTTCCGCTATCACCATCTTTCAAGAACCTGAGTAAATTTGCACTTCACTTGTATTGATATTCCCAAAGCAAGATGTACAAAAATGACATAGATGTGCATTCAAAGCAAGAAATAATAAAGATGGAGCAGTCATTTTAGCTCTTTCTTTGCAGAAGATTCTATAGAAATAAAATATCTAAAAAACTGTAATACACACAGTAAATGTATAGCTGCATGTGAAGGTAGGGATCGGTGCCATTCTAACACTTTAAGGCCTGCATTTGTATCATGTCACAGGCTCATTCCACTATGGAGTGGTAAAAAGCATCCCTGAGATCTTTTCTGCCCACTGGTATCAGGCATTTCTGATGTATGAGCCAAGTTCTTTTTTAAATATCTGCAAAATATGTATGTATGTATGTATGTATGTATGTATGTATGTATTTATTTATGTTTGTTTTTATGTATGTATATATGGATGGTTGGATGGATTTATTTGTTTGTAAATTACTTTGAGCACTTGTTTGTATGAAATGTACTAGATAAATAAATGTTGTTGTTGTTATTTATTCATTTACCAGCTGATCAGTTAATTGATTGTATTACTAGTCCTGTGGGTCTGTATCCTTGTTTTTCTGTGTCTGCTACTGTATGCATCTGAATTTCTTGATGGGATTAATAAAATTTATCTGATCTAATCTAATCTAAAAAAGCATTACAACGTACCTAATACACCCAATTAGCAAACTAATATAGTTGGGTATTGATTTGTGTCACACAAAATGCAAAACAGTGCGTTCATGTAATTTTAAGAAGACAAAAAAAGTCAAAATCAAAATATGTTGGTGAGATTCAGCCATTTTAAAATGAGACCAACTGTGCACTTTACTTCACTGCTCGTCTTCCTCCACAGCCAGTTTTCAGTCCCAGGGGTGTGGATAAACCTTTATCGCCAAGCACCGTTATTGACATTATTGAGTGCTGATGCCCATTTTTGAATTGTTGCATCTCTTCTGTAGACAACTAGATAATAATAATTGAAAAAAGTCACACTTAATGATCATTTACATTCTTTAACTATATGGAAAATTATTTTGTGATTTCACCAAGATATTGCCTGCTGGCAACAGAATGATATGCGTGCATGTGCTTCTGTGGTCTAGTGAGAGCAAGACTGCAATCAAGTGACAAGAACAGAAAAGCCATTATACAAATATATTTAGTTTTAATCAGATTGAAGTTTAGTAAATTTAGTACAGGTGTTTTAATATAGGTGGCGCAGTAGCACAGAGCTATCATTCATGTGTCACAGCACCAGGTTTTATACAGAGATTCCACATTCTCCCAATGTATTTATGGATTGATTAGTATCAGTGAGTGTCAGCAATTTCACTCACCCAAAACATTGTCCTTAATTAAATGATTACTATATACTCAGCAAAAGCAACTCAATGTAAATTAAAAAGTTTAATGATTGGTTTGTAGCACTTCTATCTGTTTCATCGTGGTTGGGTTCTATCACACACTCTGCCTACTTCACTTTCTGTCTTGCATGCACACATGACCACAGAATGTGCAATGTGAAAGTGGTTTGGCTTTTGCTAAAATCCAAGACTTTTATTAAAAATACAATGAAGTGTAATCAGTTCAGTTAAGATTGTTCGTTCTTTGTACAAAATACAATGAAACCCTTACATGTGCTTTTCACCACCATGCTGCCACTAAAATAACCACACAGAATTTATAAGACAAAATGTAGGTGCAATTTTTGAAAATAAAAATCATATAATTTGAGCAAATATCTGTCTGCTACAAGCTATGAGCATAGCTGCTGAATAAAGTGAACTGCAGAAGCAAAAGTAGGATGAAAATCAGAATATAACTTGGGGAGCTTGTCCTAACTCCACCTACGACACCAGCTGCTAGAAAGAAACACATCCTTACCTTGAGAAAATAGTACCAAAAATCTATGATAAAATGTATTACAGTATTTCCAGTGTATTTTTGTGGTCACAAGAATGCCCTTTAGAAACATGGAAAGCACGTTTCTTAAATTGCAACTTTTGCTATTTCAAAGTGGATGTATAAGATAAGTTTTAAGACTTTTTTCACAATGAGACCCTGATACGCATTAGGTCCATTAAAAAACACAAGAGTGTGCTACTTCTTTTTTAAAATTTTTAAAACATGTTTCACTTTTGAATGCAAACTATTATATACCATGATTGTGAAGAAATAACTTTGATTTGAAAAACACCAAACTTGTCCTTTAAAGTTAAAACAGTTGTTTTCTTGTTAAATGTGTTTGTTTGCTTGTTTTGTTTTTCATCCTTAATAAAAATTTTACCCCAACAAAAGAGAATATTTGAAAATATTGTTATCTCAGTTTTCAAATAGTGTATTGTTTGCTCTTTTACATAGCTGTGTTTATGGCAGAAAGGAGCCAGGTTACCTGCCTGACGGCATCAAGAAATCCTGAGGACAGACAAGACATTGAATGTGATTTTACTTGACAGTGGCAGCATTTTTAGGATTCATATATTGTCATTGAAGTCCCCATCAACACATGGACATTGAATACATTTTTGTTATTGGTATTTGGACTATTCTTTTCTAGTTTAATTAATTACCCTTTTGTTATCATTATCATTATTGTTTGATTCTTGGCATTACATATGGATGTTATTGCTAATGTTGAATTTCTTGTGAGACACCATATCACTAAGTACAGTTATTGCTCTTGTGTTATTTGTCGTTTTATTTTAATACATGTTGAATATATACTCAGCAAAAAAAGAAACGTCCTCTGACTTTCAACTGTTTTTACTTTCAGTAAACTTAATGTGTAAATATTTGTATGAACACTAAAAGAGTCAACACCATAAGACATAAACTAAAAATGTTTCACAATGTGTCCCTGAATGAAAGGAGGCTCAAAATCAAAAGTACCAGTCAGTATCTGGTGTGGCCACCAGCTGCTTGAAGTACTGCAGTGCATCTCCTCCTCATGGACTGGACCAGATTTGTCAGTTCTTGCTGTGAGATGTTACCCCACTCTTCCACCATGGCACCTGCAAGTTCCTGGACATTTCTGGGGGGAATGGCCCTAGCCCTCACCCTGCGATCCAACAGGTCCCAGACATGCTCAGTGGTATTGAGATCCGGGCTCTTCCACTGCGAGGATGATCAGCTGTCCTTCCTGTCTCCCTGTAGCGCTGTCTTAGGCGTCTCACAGTGCGGACATGGCAATTTATTGCCCTAGCCACATCAGCAGTCCTCATGCCTCCCTGCAGCATGCCTAATGCACGTTCACGCAGATGAGCAGGGACCCTGGGCATCTTTCTTTGGGTGTTTTTCACAGTCGGTAGACAAGTCTCTTTAGTGTCCTGCGTTTTTAGAACTGTGACCTTAAATGCCTGCTTTCTGTAAGCTGTTAAGGTCTTAACGACCATTCCACAGGTGCATGTTAATTAATTGATTATGGTTAATTGAACATCCATGGAAAACATTGTTTAAACCCTTTACAATGAAGATCTGTAAAGTTATTTGGATTTTTAAAACATTATTGTTGAAATACACAGTCCTGAAAAAGGGACGTTTCTTTTTTTGCTGAGTATATGTGTAGTGGCCCACAGGTACTGCAGACAAAGGTGGGGGATGAGTGAAGAGCTCAGCTGATGTCACCAAAACTTGTGGTTCCTGTAGCAGCTTAGAGGTCACTCCTTGTGAGCAGATGCATAGGAGCTTATCATGCTACTCACAGCATAGGAATAGAATTGTCATTGCAGAATGTCCAATGAAATTTAGTGGCAGCATCCATTACAGCATAAATGTAAGCATAAGTATAAATATTAACATAAATTTAGCCTGTGCTAACTATACAAAACAATTCATATCAAACAATAAATTTAAAGTGCAAGAGAATAAGTATAAATATAAACATAAACATAGCCTGTGCTAGTTACATAAAAATAGTCCATATAAAAATAAAATATAAAGTGCATGAAAATCGTTGTGCCAAAAGTGTGGAATTCCTGGAGAATCCTGCTTGTTTAGTGCTAAAGTTAACTCAATAATAGCCTTGGGATAAAAACTGTCTTTGAACCTGGAGGTCCAGTCATGCAGTGTACTGTAATGCCTATCAGAGTCAAGAAAGATGAACAGATGGTGACCGGTATGGGGTGAGTCTTTAGCGATATTAGTAGCCCTCTGGAGATAAACAGAAACAGTAATGTCGCCCATTGACGGATGTTGGGCTACAATTATCTTTTATGCAGTGTTGTCGTACAGCAGATACAACCTATGAGTAAGTGAGGACACTCTCTGTGAAACATCATTAGGAGGACATTAGCAGCTTCTCAGACAAATTGAATTTCTCTAATGTTCTGCAGAAATAAAGTTGCTGTTGTGCCTATTCAACCTGTGATGTAATGTTGGTCATCTATGACATGTCCACCTTGATATGAGTTCTCAAAAATGTAAAGGTGGGGACAATTTTTACTTTCTCCCTGTTAATAGTGAGTAGTACAAGGTCATTCCTGTGCCTCCTGTAAGCAGTTATGAGTTCATTGTTTTTTATTGTATGGATTAACAGGTTATTAACCAAGCTCCATTCTGTCAGGTTCTGCACCTCTTCTCTGTAGGCCAACGTATTACTATCCAAGATCAGCCCAATTAATGTTGAGTGGTCTGCAGACTTAACACTTATGTTATTTGAATGGATCAAAACACAGTCATATAGTGAGTATAGGAGAAGACTCAGCACACAACCTTGTGGAGCTTCAGTTTTGTATAACAGAGTGGGAAACGAGTGAGGACCTAATCTGACAGTTTGACAACTGTGTGTTAAAAAGTCATAGATCCTCAAGATAGTGGATAGGCTAATTCCCAGGTCCAGAAGTTTAGTGACCATTCTGCTTGGGATGATGGTATTAAAAGTAAAGTTTTCAAGGAGCTGTGTCTGAGGGTCTTTGTAATCCAGACATCACAGGTTTATGGATGACGACAGTGCAAATGTCTACATTGGAATGGATTGTGGTGTGTGTGTGTGTGCCACCCACTCCGTGACAATTCAATGTGTTAATAATTTGGAATATGTCTTACATTGTACATGCACAACATAACCTGTATCTGGGAAACTTGTAAATAACTATTTCATTTTTTACAGTATTGGTGTTGTCATATTAATTTTTGTTTTAATTTATCATAGTTTCATCAAATCATTTGGCCACTATTTTTGGTTAGTTTTACTCACATGCACTACTATTTTTCACAATTTTGTCATGAGTGTGGCCATATTGTTGTTGGCAATAACACCTGCCACATGACTTGTTGTATGGCATTGCAACACTTAACATTATTATGCCGCCATAGTAAAACATGACAGTACATATATATATATATATATATATAGTGTCCAAGTTTTGCATCTGCTCAAGAAAAAACAATGCACAATGCCCAGATTAGAATTAGGGTTTTTACTTTGTTTTTTGGCTATAAATTTTGGCTTTTTTATTTTGATACTCAGATTCTCATGTTTTATTTTATGCTTTTACCTCTGGCTGACTTCTGACTATTCTTCCCAGTTGCTCTTTAAGAAAGACCTTATTTCACAGTCTGTTTATTACAAAATAAGTCTTAGGACTTCATCATCTAGGCTGCAACACATACAGTAATTCATTCACCATGCACAAACATTCTAAACAATATAGTTATTTAATAAGCTGAATGTATTGAATGAAGTGTGTGAGAGAGAAAGGAGTACCATAGAAGTATGTGAGGATTGTTCAGGATATGTGTGAGGGGAGTGAGGGCTTGAGTTTAAAGCATTGTTGGGGTAACAGACAAAATCCCAGTTGGAGTAGGTCTGCACCAGGGATCTTCTTTAAGTCCTTACCTCTTTGATCTGGTTATTGATGTGTTGAGCCAAGGGATAAAATATCAATCATGCTTTTTTGCTGATGGGATTGTGTTGTGTAGCACCAGAAAATAGAAAGTGAAAAGGATGTTGGAAGAATGGAGAAGGGCTTTGGAAGATAGAAGGTTGAGGATAAATTAGAAGAACAAAGAATATATGAGTGATAAAGATGATCAGGTTTTAAACATTGGCCTGCAGGAAGAGCTATTAAAAAAGTGAATGCATTTAAATATCTAGGATCAGTGGTAGCCCAAAATAAAAACTAGATGCAGAGAAACCCCATACAGTAAAGTGTTGATGGAACAATTAGAAGAAGGTATCAGGCATATTGTCTGAATGAAGAATTAAGTTGAAGGTTAACGGTAAAGTTTTTAAGACAGTGGTAAGACCAGCAATAATGTATTGAGCTGAGACATTGGGCAGTAAAGGAAACACAAGAAAAAAAAAAGGAAAATGTCACAGAAATGAGAATATTGAGATGTATGTGTGGAGTTACAAAATTGGACAGATTAAGAAATGAGGTAATCAGAGGTACAACAAAAGTGGGAGAAATATCTAATAAAATACAGGAAAGTAGGTAGAAGTTTTATGGACATGTGATGAGGAGAGACAATAAATATATGGGTTAAAGAGCGATGGGAATGGAAGTACAAGGGAAGAAAAAGGGAAGGGACCAAAGTGGAGGTGGATGGGTAAAGTAAAAGAATCTCTGAAGGAAAAGTGCTTGATTGGCAAGGAGGTGCTAAATGGATAAGGATGATCAAACACATCGATCCACATAGAAGTGGGAAAAGATGAAGGAAGAAAAAGAACTGAGTATATTGAATATATATTTATATGATGAATGTTGAAATTATACTGAATTAAATGAAAGTGGTAAAAATGGTGCAGTGTCAACAAATAAGAAAGGTTTAATCATTTTTACTGTATTCAGATGTATATACTTTCAATAATACACATTACTAAAAGGACAGGTAACTCTGTGTGTCTCCTTGTATCTGCCTCTATGTGTATCTGGGGATGTGTCTCTGTTTTATGCCATTATTTTATGCCATTTGTCTGAGATTAGTAAAAACAGTGTTTGTGTTGAGCCATCTGTTGGAATGTAAACTGCAATGCATTTTTTACAACATGCATTTATAAAAGACATTCCAATAGATGGTTCACTGCAAACTTAGATTTCAACCCATCTTAGACATATAGCACAGACAGTTATATCTATATAATCAGAAAGGTGTTGAAACAAAAAAATTAAGATGCAAGTAAAAAAAAATTCTGGGGTGTCATGTGGTGACCCCATTTAATTGTGTTGGGTTGGGCTAGGAAAAGTGAAAACAAAAAAAGTAAGTTATTTAATGGGGCCACATCACTGTGCCTTTCTGTGACATCAGTCTTCAAATGATGCCATCTTCTGTTTGTCGTGGACTTTGAAGTGATTTGCCAAACAAAGATAAGGCTAGTAAAGTGTCATTGAGAAGGAGGTGTTCTTCTTCTAGATTCTGGCTTTCTGGACTGAGCAATATGTGCAAGAAGCTGTGGCATACCCAGTTCCTTCCATTGTGTACACATGAAACTAGCTCTTATAAAAGGCAGGCTATACTGACACATTTGACAATTTTTATTTACAGCAAAAATCTAACCAAATAAACACTTTGTTATTTTTTTTTTTTTATGGAGCTAAATTCCTTTGTCTGTTATGCAATAGTTTAAGCTATATGCGCATCAACAGCATTCATCTCACTTTCTACTACTTTCTCAGCTAACACAGCTTTAGCTCCACAACACACATTCAAAGCTAGCTATTGCATAAAAATGCATTATCATCTTGCTTCTGATTTGCCTTGTTTCACTTGCAGACCAATACACCTTTACTTTATTGTGCACAACAATCATTTAAAGTTGGTGTGAGAGTGTTACATGTACATAGAAGCACCCCCAAATGTAATCTAATTCTGTCAGAATTGTCAAATGCTACAACATTTTTGGAATATGTTGTCAAACAAAGTCAGGAAAGGGTGCACTGATATGAAACAGCAATCTGTTTCTTTTTCCAGTTGGGGCTCTTCATTTGTTCGAAGAAGATGACAGCAAGAGCAAGATCAGAGGAAATCATTTATTATTTTTTCCTTCAGAACACATGGCCCTGAATATGTTTTCAATTAATTGTTCTTTCTTCCCTGCAGTTTAGTGTCATCAAATGTATGTGTTTTTGTGACTATGTTTGTGCACGAGACCACAAGTCAATGCTGTGGTTGGAATTGGCTCCTTGTGTGCTCAGGAGTGAGGTGTCACTCTTGTTCATGCAGGGCATTCAAGCAGAGGGTATTGTCTGCTAAACTAATAGATGTGAAGCACATCCAACACTTCTTCTGATTTTATTCTTATTATAGGTTCTGCCCATCTGTAATGTCACTAACTACTTTACTGTCTAAAAGACTTGAGACATGTGTTTATTGACCTTAACAAGTTGCTTTGTGGCAATGATGCATTTTATTTATTGTTAAAAAACTTTTTAAATAGCAAATGTCCCATCCATCTAAGTTATATGCAATGGTTTTTAGTGTTCCTTTCAGTTTGTCTTTAACCTAAATTTTCATTAGCTGATGTTGTCCTTATTACAATTTTCAGTTTCATCGTTGAACAGTACCCTTAAAAAGCAACTTTTATTTTATAGAATACCATTCTATAGGAATGCCAACCCAAGAGACTTTATAAGTAGCAACATATTGTACATTTGTTTATACACAATATATTCTTAGAGCTGGAGCTCAGGCAGGTTAAGTGAGTTGCTCAGGGTCATACAGGAATTGAACTGAGTGGTTTAGAGTTCATTTCCTTTCCTTATCAACCACACCACATTGCTCACAATTAACAGCTATTGTCTGTTCAAAATCAATGCAGAATTTCAGCAGGCAGAGGAAATACGAACTATCTTGTTTTGTCATTGAGCACAAGAAAAATCTACAAACAAAAGAGACAAAATTGGGTGTGATTTCTTACAACTTGACACTTAATCTGTAAGCTAAAGTGTATTTAAGAAAGAAAAGATGAAGAAAAAATGCAAGTGGCAATCAAAACGTTTTGAGTCTAAGCCTGAAATGAGTATTTTATGAAGCTGATTATCTAAGTGACCCAAGATTAACTGCTTTGTATTACAATATGTGAATTTCAGGCTTATAGTGAATATTTCTTTTTTCAGAACAAGGATGCCAAAAGAACTCATGCTTTATCACTGACTTTGCTCTAACACTACAGTAGGCAAGACAACACCTTCAGAGTTTCATTCTTGTTTAGTCACCATGTACTAGGACTGGTCATTTTTGATATGCCACAGTCAAAAGAAGGGTGACAGAATTCTGTTGTTGCACGTGTCATACACGTGTGAATGGGAGACAACTTCAGGACTCATCTACTGGTAATTACACACCAAATCAGGGGGTGGCACTGTCACTTAATGCCTTTTCTCTTCCTTCCTCTGTAGAAAAGATGATTGTTGTATAAAAAAACAATGACATCACTTTGTCACTCTTGAATCTGCCCCTTCCATCCATCTTCTGAAAAAGTTTTACCCCCATCATGAGTCTAAGAGTGATTTGCATCTCATCATCAAATAAATTATGTGTTTTTTTTTTCATTTTTCATTTATCACCTAAGGGGTCCCAGTGTTTTATGATCTTTGTTGTCTGCTTAATTTCACAGGCAATCTCTCACGGGTGAAGCAAGGTTTGGCTACGCTTTCAACATCAGTAACTGAATTGTAATGGAGATTTGGAGAGTGAAGGTGTGATGGCGGGTCAGTCTAATCCATTCTTCATGAACGATTAAACATGAGCAAAGTGTGTGCACACGTGTGAGGATGGCATAGAACCAGCCCACCTGGTTGGAACTTACCTATCTGAGCTAAGCATTCTATAAAAATCAGAGTGTGCAATAAGATTGCCAGATGCTGATCTACAAAAGATTTGAGTGGTTCATAATATAAAAGTGGCAGGTCAATCTTTTAGTTACAGGGACGCAAAGCTGTTGAAGGATATACCTACTTATTCAGCACTTAAAATCGAACTGGAAGACCTGCCACTTTCATCTAGCATAGGGGTCACCAACTCAAGTCCCATAGGTCCACAGAGGCTGCAGGTTTTCATTCTAATTAGTGACATGTTTTTGCTGATAATTAACTTCTTTTTAATTTTGATTGACTTGGTTTTTTTTTAAGACTTGTTTCTCTGAATTTCTTCATCGTTGCTCTTAACTGCTTTATTTTGTTCCTTAAATGGCACCCAAACAGAAATGAAATGTGAAGTGAGTGAGTCAACATCAAACTCCAACCAATTCCACTCCAACCAGTTGCTTAGTTAGGTGCTGAGTCTTGTTGTTATTTAAACCAGTTCTTTAATTCCATGGCCTATTGCTGCTCTCATTGTGCAATAGCAGACATTTCTAAAATTCTTGATTTTCTCTTTTTTAAGAGCACTGTTAAAATGTTTTGGGGACCTGAGCAGATCAGCATTTCTGTGACCTTCACCTTTCTTTATTTTCAGATATTGTGTGATGGACACAGTTTGCTGGTCATGTTTTGGTTCATTTTGTATCCCTTTATTGTTTGGCAGCTAATTAAGGAAAAAGGAAACAATTAAGTGGATTGAGTCTTCAAGAGCAAGTCAATTAAAATTAATTCAACAGAAGTTAATTAACAAAAACAGGTCACTAATTAAGAAAAGGGTTAGAATGAAAACCTGCAGCCACTGTGGTCCTCCAGGGCCAGAGTAGGGGACCCCTGATCTAGCAGACCTTAGACCACAGCTATGGATTATTTGCTTTTATTGCACTACTTTTGTTAGGCATGTTGATTTGTTGGTCATTTATTTGACAATACAAGGATAACAATCAGTGAAGCTGCACAAAATAAAATTCACAGTGAAACGTCACAAAAACAAATTCTGCGGCATTTTCTCACAAGCAAAATTCATTCCATTAGCACATCTGATCTGCAGCCTTTTTTCTCCATATACAAAATCACATCAAAATGTATTCTTCTGCAGAGCGTAGAAAGGGGGGAATGGGAGGGTGGCTAATAAACAGTTATCTTTGGGCACTCATATCTTTCCTAAGTAACAAACCTTCCAAAGGATCCTGGCTTGGATTAGCTTACAGAGTGGGAGAAATTGAGTGCAGATGGTGTTGCCTCTGACCACATATGAGCAACAAAAGGTAGAACCATGAATGTGCAGAAAGGAGCCATAGTTGGTCAGGTGGTAGCAACAACAATAACACTTTCTGCCATAAAATAATTTCTTGATTTTCACTCCAAATAAACTTTTTGTTCCACAATTGTAAAAATAATTTTATGTGTAATTTCACAAAACTATATATAAAACTAAATTTGCATGTTTCACTTGTCATTAATACAAAGTATATCAGTTGATTTGCTTGATTCATCATGTAATTTGCATTGCTTCTTACTGTAAGAAGCTTTATGACAGTGTTGACTTTTAAAGTGGTAGAATCAAAAGTGATCAGTTAATTTAATTATTAACTGAAGAGTTGCTGCCATGTGTAGCTAGTTAAAAAATGATGAGCCATGTGATTTAAGCTCTTTTACCCAGTTGAGTTTCTTATTGTTCTCTGACTTGTTCATGTCATTCATAAATGGGCAATGGAGTAGCAAAAGCTTTAGTGTCATCTTAAAACATGTGTGACTGACTGCTGTACTGTTGGTTTATAGTTTTACATTTTAAGATATTTTGTGCAATTAATTAGCCCTGTTGCTGCCAGATGTCAAGTGAAGCCCAAAATGTGTTTTGCTACAATGTAAAAGAATGACAGACTGAATCCTCAATGTTTTAACTGGTACATTAAAAAATATGTAGTCCTGCTCCTGGTCACTTACCTGGTGTCGAAATTCACAGAGTGTGGGACATTTTATAAAATGAAGAAGCTATGATACAAGTTTGATACTAAGGAGCAACAATGTATGACGCCCCTCCCAAAAATCATTAAATTCACATTTACATGGTGTGATGCAATATTTGAAAGTGATGAGTATGGGGACTCTGTACTGAATGCATATATTACAGTATGTTAGATATAGGTTAGGAACACCCCATCTCACTAGTAGTGCATACTGCTAGAGTTTAAGGTCATTAGTGCCAAACTGGCTTAGCCTTATATTGTGTAAGTAGAGATGACCATCTGAAGGTAAAGTAGCATGAGGACCCTATTTACCTATCTCAGCTAACCATTCCACAGAAACCAGAGTATGTAATAAGATTGCCAGATGCTGATCTACTAAAGATTCCAAAGATTAACAAACTAACAGTGGAAGGTCAATTTTTTAGGCGCAGGGCCCAAAGGCTGTCGATTGACACATCTGCTTGTATAAGAGATGCCCCATCACTCTATTATTATTTTTTCTCCAGCCGTCTGGAGTTTTTTTGTTTTTTTCTGTCCCCCCTGGCCATTGAACCTTACTCTTATTCGATGTTAATGTTGATTTATTTTGTTTTATAATTGTGTCTTTCATTTTTCTATTCTTTAATATGTAAAGCACTTTGAGCTACTGTTTGTATGAAAATGTGCTATATAAATAAATGTTGTCGTTGTTGTTGTTGTAAGCACTTACAATCAAACCAGAAGACCCATTACTTTCATCTAGCATTGTATGGAGGACTCTAAAGCTGATTAGATTAGCATGAAGGTACAGTAGTATGAAGGTAGCATGTAAAAAAACAATGAGACTATTAAGTTGGCCATTTAGCAGTAACTGTCCAAGAGGTCTAACTGGTAGATTAGTCATGAAATTATATGCACAAGGAAGAGTGGGTTGCAAAGGGAAACTGAAACAAGTGGACACAAATTAATTAGGCAAATTCAGCATTTTTGTATAGTTCTGAGTGTTTTAATTTAACAGAAAGATCCTTATTCATTTAGCTTAGGTGACGAGACTGGTCTAACCTACTGCAGCCAATATATTAATTAAAATTTAATTCCCTAATTCTGTAATTCATTATATACCTGCCTTGGATAACCATGATATAATCTTCCACATCCATCTCTATAATGAAAAACTGAACATCATTCACAGGCCTTAGCTCAAGAGATTGCATTTAATAATACATGTACTGAAGTTCCATGTTTAATTTAGCTGCTGCGCTTTATTGATACTGCCTTATTAAGGTATATTACACATACCAGTTTATCATACCTGGTCAGAGGACGGGTACCACTGGACACATGAATTTTAAATCCAAAGCATTGTCATTGACAAAAGGTGGAAAGTGTCGTTTCAATAACTGGTTACAGCCATTTAAATCTTGCTATCATGTGACGTATATTCAAAACAAGTTAGCACCACTGTGTTAAGCATACATAAAATGAGTATAGAAATATTGAATGTATATATTTATTATGCAAATTACAATTTACAATTACAATAATTATAAATGCATGTCTCATCTCATGGAAGCTGACCCTTAGTAACAATATTGTGTAACATATTCATCAACAATTCTACAGAAAGGGGCTCCTCGGAGTTTCCACAAATTTTATCAAACTCCTGTGACAGTTGCTTTCATCTTTACTTGACATTACCTGTTTATTTATTTTATATAGCTTCTTTCACAGAGACCACCAGTGCAACTTGAGTTTATTCAGTTCTTTTAAATAATGATATTTGGTGCTCCCTTGTTTACTGTTGGTGACATCACCATGTTACTAAAGCACAGTTCAGGAGCTTCATGTTGTCATGTTCTAATTAATAAAATTAAAATGAGACTTTCTAATAAAAAAGTGAAATTTCTGCTATATTTATATGTTAAAAGATTTGGAGTCAGCCTGCCTTCCTTCAGCATAGGTTTTATTGCACACCTCTTGCAAATCTCAGAAGACTAACTTATTAAGCCTCAAAGCTGCAATTACCTTAAATAAATGGTTAGAGAACCGGGCGAATAACCGCTTACAGAAATGCTTACAGAACTGTACCTCTGACCTTAATTATGTGATTCTGACCTATAATGATGGTTATGAGGTCTGTTCAGATTGCCAGCAGGATAAAGAAATGAAGGAGGGAAGGGCATGTGACATGACTGGTAGAAAAGGAGCCCAATCTAAACCCAGGCCCTTGAGGGAATAGATAGATAGATAGATAGATAGATAGATAGATAGATAGATAGATAGATAGATAGATAGATAGATAGATAGATAGATAGATAGATAGATAGATAGATAGAGAGTATTTTAATTGTCAATTTTTTATTATTTCCTTCTAAAACCCAATCAATAAATAAAAATTACAAGAAACAACAAAAATATCAACCTTAAGTACACACTAAAATTACTAAAAAGAAAGAATAACTCCGACTTGGCAGAAGATAAAACGAGCAATCAGTCACAAAGAAGCAATATAAAACCATACATTATGTCTGGGTCATAATGTTTGGGACAAAGACACATTTTGCTTGATTAACCCCACTGCTTCATAGTTTAAAATTACAAATCAGACAATTCAGATGTGGTTAAACTGCACATTGCTTATATTTTGGTTACACCATGTAGAAATGAAACACTTTTTCTACATGATTCCCCCATTTCATGGCACCATAATGTTTAGAATGTAGCAATGGTAGATATATTAAAACAGTCATATTTTGTACTTTGTTGCAGATCCTTTGCATGAAATGACTGTTTTAAGTCTGTGATTCATAGACATCACCACGTGGTAAGTGTCTTCTCTGGTGTTGCTCTGCCAGGCCTGTAATGCCATCATCAGCTTGTGCTTGTTTCAGGGGCTTGTCCCCTTAAGTTTTATCTTCAGCATATAGAAGACATGCTCAATTGGATTTAAATTGGGTAACTGGCTTGGCCATTCAAGAATATTCTATATCTCTGCTATTAAAAACTATAGTGTTGCCTCTACAGTAGGTTTGGGATCATTACCTTGTTGTAGGATGAAGCACCATCCAGTGAGTTTGGAGGTATTTGCCGGAACATAAGCAGATAAGATATTTCTATACACATCAGAATTCATTGTGTAACTGATCAATGTATGTATCATCAATGAAGATATGCATGCCAGCACCTTTGGCAGCCATCCATGCCCAAGTTATAACACCCCCACCACCATGTTTAACAGGTGAGGTGGTATGCTTTGGATCTTGGGCTGTTCCATTTCAGTTATACATTTTGCTGTTGCCATCTCTTTGAAACAGATTCATCCTTGTTTCATCTGTCCACAATACCCTTTTCCAGTGTTCTGCAGGCTCTTTAAAGTACATTTTTTGCAAACTGTAATGTGGACATCCTGTTTTTGTGACTATCTAGTGGTTTGCATCTTGCAGAGTGGCCTCTGTATTTTTGTTCATGAGGTCTTTTGTGGATTGTAGTCTCTGACATATCCACATCTGCCACCTGAAGGCTGTTTGTGATCTGTCAGACAGGCATTTGGAGCTTTTTCTTTACCATATTGAAGATTCTTCTGTCATCAGCAGTGGAGGTCTTCCTTGGCCTACCAGTCCCTTAGTGATTACTGAGCTCACCAGTGCATTCTTTCTTCTTAATGATATTCCAGACAGCTGATTTAGGTAATCCTAAACTTTTACCAGTGTGTCTGACGGTTTTATTCTTGCTTTCAGCCTCAAAATGGCTTCTTTCACTTTTATTAGCACAGTTCTTGTCCTCATGTTGAACAATGGCAAAAGACTCCAAAGGGAAGAAGCAAACCTAGGTATCTTATGCTTAATGAAGCAATTATACACACTTGAGTGATCTCAAGCATCTGTGGTGCCAATTGTCCCAAACATTATGGTGTCCTGGAATAGGGAGACCATGTTTAAAATGTGTGGACATTTCTTCATGCTGTGACCGAAATGTACGCAAATAAACTTTAAAAATGAAAGTCTCCAATGTGCACTTTAATCATGTCAGAACTGTTTGATTTGTAACTTTCAACTTTTTGTCTGTGGAGCAGAGGGGTACATGAAGGAAAAATGTGTCTTTGTCCCAAAAGTTATGGAGGGCACTGTATTGCCATTGGTGGGAAGGAGCCTCAGCAGTGTTTCTTAACACACGCCTGCTGAATAGTTCCTTTGCTGAAAGTACTAAAACACAGTGTGTCATAGAGGGGATGGGCAGCATTATCAATAATGGCCATCAGGTTTGTCTTCTTTCTCTCCTTTGCTACTACTTCCAGCAGGTTGAGAGTGCCTCTCATAAATGAGTCTGCTTTCTTAATTAGTTTTGTGATTCTGTGAACCTCAACTGAAGTGATCTTACTGGCCCAACACACTACTACAAAATTGCACTGGCCATCACTGAGTTACAGAATATGCAAAGAACTTCACTACATACAGTCTCCTAATAAAAACAAGTCTAATCTACTCTTTCTTGTAGTTCCTCTATGCTACTACAGAAGTCCAGCCTGTCTTTGATGTTAAGCGCAAAGTACTCATAATAGTGAACCTCCTCCACATCCACTCCCTGAATAATTACCAGGCATAAAGTACAACCTTCAACAAATCACCTAAAATTTTGACCTGTCATAAAGGATAAACCTGAACATGCCGGCAAAAATGTGCTGTGACATTTCAGCCACAGTTCACAATAGGGTGGTGCCTTGAAAATGTTTGATGTCAATTATAAATGTAAACAGAAATATTATTTTGCCATAGTTGGCTTAAATGTTTGGCAGTATTCTATAAGAGACAAAAACATTACAGACCTATGCTGGACACACTGGATTGATTGATTGATTGATTGATTGATTGATTGATTGATTGATTGATTGATTGATTGATTGATTGATTGATCTTTCTCCTTTTAATCACTTATGAATTGAATTTTCATTTCAATCACTATATATGTTTTTTTAAAGTTCAGAATAAAACAAATTTTATATCGAGTCAAGTCTATTTATTGTTGTATAGCATTCTTCATTGCTTAAAGCCTCAAAGTGTTACAAGAATATAAAAGTTAAAAAAACAAATTACATACATGTGCAAAAAATACAGATTTGCTTAAACATACTGTAAAACAAAGAAAACTAATTAACATAAGCAGATTCTACCAATAAAATTGCACTCATATTGTAATTGAGATATGGCCAGTTAACAATGGTGGAGAGGAAAACAAATAATCAATTCAACAGCATTCCTTGAGAAAATAAACCTCTGCTCAGATCCACAGTCAGTTATAATAGGAAGTCAAAGATAAATTCAGACACAGCTACAGTTCTGGAGACCTAGGCCATCTGGCATTCTACAGTAATATTTAAGTTTGTACTGGACATCCTATTAAAAACACCAAAACCTTTCATGGTTGAATTCATCATTAGGTTCCAAAGTTTTCATTGTCTCTTGTGTCTGTTCTCTCAACAGGAGTAAAAGGCTGGATGTAAAGCAGCGGTGCCAAGTGCTACATTGGATTCCAAGTAGAGAAAAAGAATGCAGAAAAGTCAGTAGCAGCTTATAATCATTGTCGTTAGTGATGAGCAAAACAGAGTTTTGTTTCATAAGCAGTTTGGCGAAAATGCCCTTAATACCCGTTTCACAACTGCAAAGCATTATACTCACTAAGACAAGGCATTTTGCTCCCTAAGACTTATTTCCACAGCCGAAACCAGTGTCTTTTCTTGGATGCACTCAGGCACCCTGATCTTCCATGACTCCTTTCATAAGGTTCCACATGCTCCAATCTGCCTCATGCACTGCCTGACAGCACATTCATACCATCTGTTTCACCTTGCACCACTCATTTGTGGTCAGAGGTAACATCATATGTGCTCACTTTTTCTCACTTCATAAGCTGATCCAAGCCAGGATCCTTAATGATCCTGGAATTTAGCAGCACAGAAGCACCTCTGAAGTGTTTGGAGATAAGAGCTTTCTAGTTGTGCACCCTTAAATTTTGCCACAGATTTGCCTATGAAGACAAAAGTTGCAGATGGGATAAAAATATATGCGATAATGGCACAAATTTTGCTTTTGGTATAACATCTCTCTAAGTTTCACTGTTAATTCAATTTCATGCAAACTATTTGACTCATCTCTAATTGATATGCTTATATTTTTGTGCAAATGACCAAAAAATAAAGATGACTAACAGCAGAAATTCAATAAGGACACATAATCAGAAACTATCTCCTGGGCCTTCAAAGCAGATTTAAGTGCTGAGACTGATGGGGTGTCTCTTATACAAGCAGACAGATTAATCAACAGCTTTGGGACACTGTGTTATGATTGACATTAATTTTGGATTATTTTCTTGAGGTCCATAATTTAACATTTACTTCTGGATATAGGTTTTTGGGGTTCTAGAATATTTTTTAAATGATTTCCGATTTTTGAAGTAGTTTTCTAATAGTTCTATATTTTTGTGTCTTTTTCCAAATCCTTTTCTTTATTTTGAGAATTAGTTGCTACAACTTTGCTATCCAACAACCCTCAGAGGTGTGCGGTGCTGATGTCATCACTACAACAGGTGATAAATGTCACATATATTTTCATCTCATCTGCATCATTTTTTCTTCTTCTGCAAATTCATGGAAACATGTATTCTAGAGCAGTGTGTAGAAAGTGAGGCATATACAGTATATACAAGAATTTTGGAGGTACTTCTTCGCTGCTAAAATCCATTGCCTAGTTCATTTTAGATTGCCGGTAAACCTAAACAATTCTCTGTATGACTGCTGTTGGTCTTTGTTATTGGTATTAAACATCCTTCTCTGGCTTCAACTTTGATTTTTGATTTAGTGGTTAGGATTGATGTAACACAAGACAGATTCTCTGAAATTACCCTTTGGCTTGTATTTTTGATGTTTCATTTAATGGCCACCTCAATTATTCACAAGTTTGCCCTTTTTCTCTGCAGATATACACTGTGACATGCCATAGCTAAAAGATCAAACTCCCACTGTTATTTTGTTAATGTTTGGAATCTTCAGCAGGCTATCATCTCGAGATCTTATTGAACTTTTTGATTTTTATAGAATGATTAGATGTGATAGGTAAGTGAGGCGTAGATATAGAAGGCATAGAAAAAGAACTTTGAAATTAGTCAGTTTATCGACTTAAGAAAATTAGTTATGTGGTTGTACTTCCTAGTTTTAGCTATGATTCTTGAAGCAGTGTTGTGAAGTAACTGAAAAGTGTACATAGAAAGATTTGAACCATCTATGAATAACTCGTTCCTTCAGTCAATTCATCTAGAAATAAATGTGTGAAGTAATTTCTCAGTGTCATCCATATTTAGAACCTATTGTAATTTTCCTATATTTTTCATGTGGAAGAAGGAGGTTTGCGTTAGTATTGTAATGTGTGTTTTAAAACACAGATTGATGTCAAATGTTACACTTGTAATGAATGGAGTTTAGAAACCTGTAGTCAGGAAGTGTTTGAATGAACTGCCTGCGCATGAAAAGTGTGTTTCCTATTAGACTTGTGTTATGGCAAGCAGAAGCGTTTTCATATATCTGTAATTATTTTTGCCATATCTTAAATGTATTTCAAGATCTTTTGTAATGCATTTTGAGACATCTCTAAACATTAATTCCACTTGCCTCACCTATTTGACACAAATGACTGCAGTTTATATCAGTGATGATGTGAGTAAGGTTGGGTCTGAGGGCATGAGGCCAAGACAAAGCTGACGTTACAGTTTCATCGCATCTTAAATGCCACTCAATTGCGGCTGTAATTGGAACTGACAATTAAAGGTAAGTGCCCCCCCCCCCCTCGGTCTTTCAATTAAATTGTAAAATTAAATCCTTTTCCATTTTTAAATCATTTAGACATTTTATTAAGTTATTGGTTTTTAAAACAAATTTTAATAACTAGCTGGGGAAATTAGTACAGTTGCTTTCCTTCTTACATGGAATAATGCTGATTGGGGGTTTATGTGATTTTCTTATTTCATGACTTTCTTTTCTTTGTTAATTTCACTTTAATATTCCCGTATATCAACACATAGTAGTGTAATGATTATTTTTTCATATTGTAATCAAGAGTTGAAATAAGGGTGCATTTATTCAGATTAAGTACTTGTTGGGGTAGTTATTAGATTTGGGGAACCAACTTATCTCAGTATGCTCACACCAAGTTTGGTAGAACAGAAGCATTCATTTGTTAATATGTCCACACAAGGGCACATGTTACCAAATTTGGGTTAAAATGAATCTGAGGCCACTATTTTTTGTGTGTCTTTGTTATAATTAATAACATTAATAATCTGTTGATCTTTGCATGCATATTCATAGTTTTAACCTGGTCAGATCAAAAACAATGAGCTTCTTATGAAGTGAGACTTTTTTTTTATTCATACATACATCCATACAAAGCAATCAAGATTTTACAAAAAGAGAAAATTAAGTTAAGAACAGATCGATCCCCACCCCTGAGAGAGAGAGCAAGCCAAATAACGTTAAATTTAAGGCTTGTAAACATACCTAATTTAAAAAAAAATTCTCTGTGCTATATGAACTTATTTTAAAATATTACTGATTAGATCCTGTCATGTTTTGAAAAAGGTCTGTACGGATCCTCTAACTGAGTATTTGATTTTTTCCAATTTCAAATAATATAACACATCAGTTTCCCACTGACTTAAAAGAGGAGAGTTGGGGTTCTTCCAGTTTATCAGAATAAGTCTGCGTGCCAACAGTGTAGTGAATGCAATCACAGTTTGTTTGTCTTTCTCCACTTTAAGACCCTCTGGAAGAACCCCAAACACAGCTGTTAATGGGTTAGGAGGGATTGTGAGTCCAAGGCTGTCTGAGAGGTAATTAAAAATGTTTGTCCAGAATAATGTTAATTTGGTGCAGGCCCAGAACATGTGACCTGTTGAGGCTGGGACTTGGTTGCAACGTTCGCAGGTTGGATCCTGCCCTGGAAACATTTTGGAGAGTTTTAGTTGAGACAGTTGTGCTCGATATAGAATTTTGAGTTGTATAATTGTATGCTTTGCGCATATGGAGCTCGAGTGAATTCTCTGCATTGCTACTTTCCACTTCTTTTCTGATATATTAATTGAGAGATCTTTTTCCCAGTGTACTCTTGGATCTTTGAAAGGGAGGGATTGTAAAAGGATTTTATATATTGTAGAGATGGAGTCTAAGTCCTTGAAATTGAGCAATATTTTTACCAGCGTGGATGAGGGTGCAAGATGAGGAAAATTTGGAAGGTTCTGTTTAACAAAGTTCCTGATTTGAAGATAGTGAAAGAAATGTGTAGCTGGAATGTTAAATTTGGAATGTAATTTTTCATAGGATGCAAAGACGTTGTCTATATAAAGATCTCTAAGCAAGTTAATTCCAAATTTTTTCCAGATATTAAAAACTGCATACGTTTGTGAAGGTTGAAATGAAGTGAGACTTACTCTAAATTTTCAAATTGCCAGAATAAATTAAACTATTGCAGAGGCAAAGCTCCCAAAGTTGAGAGTGATGCATGTGCTCAACTGATTCAAGTTGTGTAATATGAGTCCTACCATTTAAATAATTTTTTTCGATATAGTGTACTCTGGAGCAAACTGGTGTTGTGACTGATCTTACTTCCTTGTCATATTGTGTGTGTGTGTGTGTGTGTAATTATTGCAATCATTGTAACCGCCTGTCTCTTTCCCATACTCTTTGTAGCTGCTCCTGAATGTTTTCTCCTGGTACAGATGAGACCACACTCCGACTGATGTTTAAAGAGTATTTATTTGCTCTCTCTCTTTCTCCGCTCTCAAACACCATGAAAAACTAAAATACAATAAAACTAGCAAATTAAGCAATTAATGAATTGCGCAGGTGTCAGGATAACAAATTAAACATACCGTGTGCGCCTTCTGACCAGAAATTCAGGAATCTCTGTTACAGTCTCTCTGCTTCTTCTCTTCTTACTATCTTATTAAAACTAAACAGCTCAGCGTTCATTAAGCATGTCACTATGTGCATTTCCGCTCCACCTCTGACCTTATCATGTGACCACTGCGCTCTTCCGTTCAGACCAACTTGCAAACTTATATACAAATACACTGATTACAACATAAATAAAATTACAATTAGAAAAGCAAATATTATCAACAATACGATTGCACAATTATTATTATATACAACATAATTTACAAAATATATTTTACAAATTTAAACATCAAATCTACATATACATATATATATATACACACATTTTGCGACAGCTACACTCTTCCTCTATTCAGCATCCTTGGAACAGAACGTCAGATTGAACTGAGACAAAGGCATGTCTGATCTTTGCTTTATAGGTTTATAGAGTCACTATTGTCAGATGTACAGAGTACAGTGAAATTCTTACTTGCATGTGCTAATCAACATGCAACACATTGCCTCTCTATAGCACCTTGGCTAATAAGTATATCTACTGTACCATATGTCTTCCGTTAACTTAAATAACTACTTTATCTCAAAACTTCTGTCTTCCTTACCTAAAAAAATCTCAGAACATTTTTATAATAAATAATATACTCTCAAGCATAGTTAAAGGTTTTACTCCATTAAAACCATAATCATGGCAAAGCTGGGCAGCCAGCAACCCTAGGTCATATCCTTCTATATAAAAGCGGTCGGGATTGTCCTTCCGTCCCGTGAGTGTTACGCAGGCGTGGAGTTTCACACACACCCTGTCCATTTTGCAGTGCACTATGGGATTTGTAGTTTCGTTTTTCCAGGTAAAACTACTACTACAGACTGTGCGATATCTTCTTCTTCTTTCTTACTGCATAAAAGCGGTCGGGATTGTCCTTCCGTCCCGTGAGTGGAAAGCGTAGTGGTATTCCTCTTATCACAGACTTACTACTTGCAGCTTGCGGTACAAAGCGACATGATGTGAGCAGAGTTCTGGTGCTCTCATTGTTCCCTTGCTTTTGTGCATGATGCGCTGGAAAAATAGACAAAATTATGTCTCTGGAAATAATTAATGTTGATGGAGTACAAATGCCTCACCGCATAGTAAATATCAGGAGGGTTCAAAAGGGCGACCACAATATAGAAAAAAAGTTTCAATTTCATCACAAAAATAACAGAAACTACGAGTATTAAAGTAATACCGCTCAAATGAAATATAACCAAATTAATGAGTTTGTATAAAATATCAAATTGATCTACATATTGAATTACCTTAAGAAGTGGTCAACTTAAAAGTTGGTCGCCTTAAAAGGCGGGTCAGGCTAGTAACTGATAAAATGAGATGAGGACCAGCGGCCAAAGAATCCATTTTTTTTTTGTTTTCAGGATCTACAGGGTGGTCCAGATTTAATTATGCAAATCCAGATCGTCTGGATAACTTTGATTTATGCAGGGACGATTTGAGTTCGGCATGAAGATGATTCTTCATGTCATCACTTCTCACACTTCTCGATGACCTGGGATTTTTCGGGTGATTTTCTATGTAATAAACTTAATAAGTTATAGTGTAATGAAAACTGCATAATTAGATCTGGTCCACCCTATATATAAATTAGATATCTGCGTATCTCTCATCTGTTTCCAACTGCCCATATCTTAGAATACCTTTATTTAGCTTATAATATAATGTACTTATTTTAATATCATTAGAACCTAAGAATCTAAAAGACAAGAAATATTTTAAAAAATCCTAAAATATCATATTTTTGTGTATGTTTTGTACTTTAACTTTATTATATAAACAATTGTACCCATCACTGAAAATCTATTTGTAAATGTGCTCTATATGAATAAATTAAACAATTTACTACAGCTGTGTTGGGCTGGCACCCTGTCTGGGGTTTGTTTCCTGCCTTGCGCCCTGTGTTGGCGGGGATTGGCTCCAGCAGACCCCCGTGACCCTGTAGCTAGGATATAACGGGGTGGATAATGGATGGATTTACTACAGTGATAGTGCTGTAGCCTCACAGTAAGGACACCTGGGTTTTCCTACATGGAGTGTGGGCTCTTCATGTCTGCATGTGTTTCCTCACTCTATCCAAAGAACATGCAGGTTGAGTGAATTTGCAGTGCTAAATTGGCCCTAGTATGTGTTTTTGATGTGTGTGTTTGCCCCGTGATGGACTGCCACCCTCTCCAGGGTTTCTTCCTGCCTTGCATTCTTTGCTAGCTGAGGGAGGCTCCAGCCCCCCAGTCACCTCCATACCTACCAGCCATAACATACAACCCTGGTCCAGTGATGTGACATGGCTATTAAATCTTTCAGAATTTTATAAATCTTCATTTTTGTACTCAATTCTGAACTTTCCAATATACCATCCAATGCACTCAATCACAATCATTTTGGATGACTGCTACCTTGGCCAGAAACTGATGTCATCAGGCAGTATGCAGCTTTCCTCAGATGGTTTGACCATCAGCTGCTACACCTTCTAGTTAACATGCTGGCTGTGGTGGGCAAATCACTGCCCATCACCTCCTGGCTTCCAACATTTTTCTTCTCCCCCTAAATCCAACAAGAGTTCTTCCTTCTGAGCCCATCAGTTTTAATGCTGACAGAAGGCTCCACACTTACTGATCGGGGAATAATCTGCAACTGATTTCCACCATGAATAGCCACGTCTGCCAGCCCTTGCACCAGTTCTTGGTACTTCCTGCACTTCTCTCCGCTGCCTCCTTGCAGCTTTCCTCCCAAGGTATTGTCATCTTCATTAAGATGATCTTCTTGCCCACAGCAACATTCCAGATAGACACTCTACTTCAGCTCTAATCATAACAGGTCATTAAAAAACAAATCTTAGCAAAAACAGGAGAGAAGGGCTATTTGTGCAGAATGCATACTCTCCTGCCTTCATTGTCAATATGTCATGTCATTGGCTGATTGCACACAGTCAATTTTTTGACTATACTGAATAAGGCCAGATTGTTTGTGTCGCATATAAGAATGGAAAGTAATTTTCTTTTTAAAATGAACAATAATTATGATGCTTTGTATAAATTAAATACTGAACATCTAACAGTAAAAAAATAAACCAAAAAAAAAATTCACCACTTTGGAAAAATTAACTTCCTGTTGCAAAAAATGAGTTACTTTAGCTGCAAATGTGGTGCGCACATTTTTGAATCTCTACTTACAAAACCACTGCCTGTTAAGTATCATTTCAAATATGAGAAGTTGCTCATCTACATATACACTGTGTAGTGCTGTCTTTTATGATAGACCAGGTCAATAAAAAACAATGTAGTGTTTGTGTGGTAAGCTGACCAGGAATTAAGCTAACTATAGCAAGAAGTTAGTCATTGACATTAGGAAGCAGCTTTAAATGCATTGAAGTTACAATAACAATACCTAAAAGAGTATATTTACAAAAAAGTCAGTGTAAATCCATTAAAGATTTCAACAATTCTACACAGCAGCAAGATCAGGTTCATTAGCCCTCACATCACTACATTTCAGCTTTTGTCTGTTCTGACTTGCAAGGAAACAGAAAATATTTTTCATGGGAGAGGAAGGTGTATTAGTCAAAAAACAAACTTTGCCAATTGAAAGGTCTAGATATCTTTTTTCAGTGCCAGTGTCAGTTGTTAACCAATAATCAAAGTAGCTAAGCCAGAAGTATTTTTTATAAAACCAAACAAAAGTAAATACTAATAAATAGGTAACTCATACAGTTTAAATGCTAAAGGAAAGCATTCACTAACCTTTATGTAGTTGTTTCAGTTATGTCTCAAGCTACACACCACCAATGTCTTCTGGGTAATATCATCATGGAAAACATCAGTGCTAAAGTGCAGAAAATGGCCCATAATACAAAATGGTGACGTAATATATTGATATAAATTATTCTGGGAAACTTCTAGGGAAAAAAATGTAAAATGGATTTTTTTGGATATAAATGCAAATAAATCAAAAAAGGATTAAAAAATGTAAAAAGTTAAAGAAAATACCAAAGCATGATATTGTCCACAAGTCAAAAGCAGACCATTCAGTCCATCAACCTCCTTTCTTTAGTTAATAACTATTTAAATTTAAACTTGAACAAGCAACAATGATAAAGAATCATTACAATATTTGTCTGGACAAACTATTTTACTTTTACAAAAAGCAATATTGAATGGGACATCACTATGATAGTTACCCACAAACTCCTGTTTGTGATGTGTTTTTTTAGGAACAATACCTAAACTTCAGTCCTTTATTTGGCTAAATGTGTTATAAATAATATCACGTGTAAAAGAAGTAAACTTTTTGATCTAGGGTTGGTTGGTCACAATCAGAGTATGGGCATCTCCAGTTATATTCCAGAAACCCTAATACCATTAGGATACTTTTTGCTATTTTTATGAAAGCAGATTTTTTCCATTTGCTGTTAATGCAACAAGGTATGTGTAACTGGATTGATGACATAATATAAAACATCATACTAATGTAACTCATTATTGAAGCAAATCATAAACCACATACTGTACTGTATATGCACATTCTGGAGCTCACCATTCTAATTCACAACGGAAATCATATCCTTCAATTTTAAAACAGCTGCTAGAATTCACCCTTTTGACATTATCTGTGCATTCATTCTCCACTGATAAATGCTGCTGTGTTAAGGTTTTCCCTCAGAGAAGATTTTATATATTGCAGTGTTACCTTACTGGCAGAAGCAAGCTGCTTCAATGTAATACTTCCACAGATGGTACTGTGATGTGTCAAAATTTCTACAAAAATGTAATATCTCTTTATTCACATTTCTAGCATTATCACTGCCTAACGTATTATTAAATATGCTGTGGTGCTTGGTAACATCAATAGGTTGGATGCCCACAGGCCTTGGTATACCTTACTCAAGCAATAGCTTCAAAAACCATGTTATCAGGCTATTCACATTAGCTATTTAACTTTACACAATGCAACATAATATAAGGCATGGGTGATGAAAACTGCTCTCTTTACCAAAAGAAGAAGAAAAGATCTAATTTGAAAAAATATATTAAAAAACACTCTCCTGGTATGTCTGCTTCAAATCTAAGGAGAAAAGCTGCCTCCTGCTAAACTTCTAATGCAGCTGATACAGGATATGCATTGCTATCTTGTACTTTCTTACATGGCCATACACTTTGTAAGGCTTTACTCTTTCCTACCTAAAAGAGGAGTCCTCAACAGCTAGAGACAACTGTAATCATAATATACCAATCATACAATGGATTTAGAAAATATTCAGAGCCCTTTCACTTTTATCACATTTTTCTGTTTTTTTGTGCAATGCTCAATGTCGTATAATAACAAAGCAAAAATCACATTTTAAACATTTTTGCAAATTTATTAAAAACAAAAAAAAAAACACTGAAATATCACATTGACGGACGTTTTCAGACCCTTCGCTGTGACACTTGACATTTGGCTCAGGCACATTCTATTCTACTGATCATAACTGAGATGTTGTTCTATCTTCTTTGGCGGCTATCTGTGGTCATTTCAATTGCCTGGACATAATTAGGAAAGGCACACAACGGTTGTCACTCATGCTCAGGTTTATCAGAGGTAACCAATAGCACCCCAGGGCAAGAGTGGGCACAGTTGCTAACATCTTTGACTCTTCTGTCATCCTCAACAGTAAAAAGAGGTCCACCAAGGGTAATTCACTTCACCCCTGATGGCCCTGGTGGTTAAACAAGAACAAATGCCCAGGATAATTTTATCTCTGATCAGATCCCTATTACAATCAGCCCAGAGCTCCTGATGATGACCTGTTTGACTTCTGGGATGAGAAGACTAAAATCTCTGTTTAAGCTCAAATTGACTGTTTTAATGCTTTTAAGTGTTCTTTTTGTTTAACATTACTGTGTTGGATTAAAATGAGTGATCCAGGTGACACCCCAACACTTTCTAGACATGGCCAGTGTCCTGCAAAATCATTCACATGGTCTATAGAAGGTCCCAGAGCTGACAGGGTGTATCATAGGAAAAACCAAGCCATGAGGTCAAAAGAATTGTTTGCAGAGATGGTTGAAAGGATTGTGTTAAGCCACAAATCTGGTAAGCGCTACATAAAATTCCCACAGTCTTAATGGTTCCCAAGAACACAGTTACCTTTATATTCCTTAAATGGAAGAAGTTTGGAATAACCTTTAGTCTTACTAGAGCTAGCCACCTGGCCAAACTGAGCAATCATGGCAGAATGACTATGGTAAGAGAGGTAATCAAGAATCTATGTGGAGAAGAGAGAAACTTTCAGAAGCATTATGACAAGGTGGCCACACAGAACCCTATTCTCAGTAAAAAAAAAAAAAACACATGAAAGCCCACTTGGCGTTTTCAGAAAAGCACAAGATTCTCTGGCCTGATGAAACAAGATTAGCATCATGGCTGCAGGAAAACAGGCACTGCCCATCACCTGTGCGATACTATTCCAGCGGTCAGGCATGGTGGTGGCAGTGTCATGCTGTGGGGTTGTTTTTTAGCAGCAGAGACTGGGAGATTAGACAGGGTTAGGGGAAAGCTGAATGGAGGAAAATAACAAGAGATATCCTTATTGAAAACCTGCTCCACTGCACTCTGGACATTAGACCTGGCCAAAGGTTCACCTTTCAACAAGGCCATGTTTTTTAAGCATTGTAAATGCCCATGAAGAAGAAAAGGGATCCTGGCCAGGAGGGAGGATAAATTCTTACCTGGATGGGAAGCCACAATGGAAGGTCAGATGAGCATGCTGGCAGGACAAGGAAATGGCTTCTTGCCCAGCCAGAATCATATGTAAGAGGGAGAAATGGAGGCGGTGGCCAGGAGAAGTTCCATCCCTTATACAACAGGTGGCATTAGTTCTCCCGTGGCGTTCCAGTTTGGACACCCACAAGGATACATGGAAGTTAGAGTCTGTAGCTATGTCTGGCTCCCCGGGTGCCATTAGAGGGCACTGTCGGGGTAGGACCTGCCTGGTTTCCATACAATCTGGGGAGTCAGAATCAGGAGGCAGTGGGTGACATTCTTAGATGAAGGAAGGAGGAAGAAATGTATTGGATTGTGTATTGCTCTTTGATCTTTGAATGGGGAGAGGGATTGTACAGGTGCTTTGGTTTAATAAATATACAAACCGGATTCCAAAAAAGTTGGGACACTAAACAAATTGTAAATAAAAACTGAATGCAATGATGTGGAGGTGGCAAATGTCAATATTTTATTTGTAATAGAACGTAGGTGACAGATCAAACGTTTAATCCGAGTAAATGTATCATTTTAAAGGAAAAATATGTTGAATCAAAATTTCACGGTGTCAACAAATCCCAAAAAAGTTGGGACAAGTAGCAATAAGTGGCTGGAAAAAGTAAATTTGAACATAACGAAGAGCTGGAAGACCAATTAACACTAATTAGGTCAATTGGCAACATGATTGGGTATAAAAAGAGCTTCTCAGAGTGGCAGTATCTCTCAGAAGCCAAGATGGGTAGAGGATCACCAATTCCCACAATGTTGCGCAGAAAGATAGTGGAACAATATCAGAAAGGTGTTACCCAGCGAAAAATTGCAAAGACTTTGCATCTATCATCATCAACTGTGCATAACATCATCCGAAGATTCAGAGAATCTGGAACAATCTCTGTGCGTAAGGGTCAAGGCCGTAAAACCATACTGGATGCCCGTGATCTCCGGGCCCTTAAACGACACTGCACCACAAACAGGAATGCTACTGTAAAGGAAATCACAGAATGGGCTCAGGAATACTTCCAGAAACCATTGTCAGTGAACACAATCCACCGTGCCATCCGCCGCTGCCAGCTGAAACTCTACAGTGCAAAGAAGAAGCCATTTCTAAGCAAGATCCACAAGCTCAGGCGTTGTCACTGGGCCAGGGATCATTTAAAATGGAGTGTGGCAAAATGGAAGACTGTTCTGTGGTCAGACGAGTCACGATTCAAGTTCTTTTGGAAATCTGGGACGCCATGTCATCCGGACCAAAGAGGACAAGGACAACCCAAGTTGTTATCAACGCTCAGTTCAGAAGCCTGCATCTCTGATGGTATGGGGTTGCATGAGTGCGTGTGGCATGGGCAGCTTGCATGTCTGGAAAGGCACCATCAATGCAGAAAAATATATTCAGGTTCTAGAACAACATATGCTCCCATCCAGACGTCATCTCTTTCAGGGAAGACCCTGCATTTTTCAACAAGATAATGCCAGACCACATTCTGCATCAATCACAACATCATGGCTGCGTAGGAGAAGGATCCGGTACTGAAAGGGCCAGTCTGCAGTCCAGATCTTTCACCTATAGAGAACATTTGGCGCATCATAAAGAGGAAGGTGCGACAAAGAAGGCCCAAGACGATTGAACAGTTAGAGGCCTGTATTAGACAAGAATGGGAGAGCATTCCTATTTCTAAACTTGAGAAACTGGTCTCCTCGGTCCCCAGACGTCTGTTGAGTGTTGTAAAAAGAAGGGGAGATGCCACACAGTGGTGAAAATGGCCTTGTCCCAACTTTTTTGGGATTTGTTGACACCATGAAATTCTGAATCAACATATTTTTCCCTTAAAATGATACATTTTCTCAGTTTAAACTTTTGTTCCGTGATTTATGTTCTATTCTGAATAAAATATTAGAAGTTGGCACCTCCACATCATTGCATTCAGTTTTTATTCACTATTTGTATAGTGTCCCAACGTTTTTGGAATCCGGTTTGTATTTTACTAGCAAAATACCTGCGCTTCACAGTGGTGAAGTAGTGTGTTAAAGAAGTTATGAAAAGAAAAGGAAACATTTTAAAAATAACGTAACATGATTGTCAATGTAATTGTTTTGTCACTGTTATGAGTGTTGCTGTCATCAAGGATTTGATTATCATTGTTTTTCAATCAGGTTCGTATTTGGAGGACGTGTTGTGTTCAGGTTACATTCTGTGTTTGTCAACCGTTGTAAAGATAACAGGTTTCACTCATCAAGTGTTCACTACCCAAATCGCTACTCATGAATCTAAGATGTTTAACAGGCATTCCTGGTATTAACTTCTGTATTTGCCTGCGAATATTTAGCGGCAGTGTGTCTATTAACTTGTGGATTTTTCTGCTAGTATTTTGCGACAGCGTCTCTATGAACTTGTGGATTTGCCTGCGACTATTTAGCGACAACGTGTCTATTAACTTGTGGATTTTTGTGCGAGTATTTGGTGGCAGTGTCACGAAGTTGTTTCCGTCTAGCTGCTTCAGAAAATGTACCACAACATCTGACACACCTCCTTTTTACTGTTTTCTCACAACTTGGATTGCTGCTGTCATAATCGGTTTGAGTTTCATGGTTTGTTTTAATTAAGTTAGTATTTGCAGGACTTGTGTTGAAGTGACATTCGGCATCTGTCAAGCATTGTAAGCATACAACTGGCTTCATCGATAACTTTGCAGCTAGCTTTTGAGGGTTGAAACATTCATAAACATCAAAGTATCCACTACTCAAATCGTCAACTGTGAATCTAAGATGTTTAAGAGGCATTGGCGTTTGTTGAAAGGTGTAAAATATTTGGCCATTTCGGTACACTTGAAAGCGACAACCAAACAATTCAGCGGCAGCCATCAACTCACATGCAGAAGCATAGGTGAAGGGCTTAAGCATGTCACTCTTATAGTGCTCCTGTGTGGTATAATTATCTCCTGTACCGTCATCAGTCCACACCTTGAACCTGTCCCAGTAATACATAAGACACAATGTTCCTCTGGATATCAAGAGTGAGCCTGATATGGCCGTGCAATATGTAACAGAGAATGTAAAAGGCAGGTGCCATCTCCAGACATGGAAGTCACTCGTTAAGTGACAGTTCTTTGATCGATGGTGATCACCTCGATAGACATGTTAATGGGGGTACGGTTGGAACAGTAAAAGAAATGGGTACCTGAACAATGTAAAGTAAGTCTAAAATACCTACACAATAACTATAAGCGTAATAAACGAACAATAAAACAGCTTAGAAGCCATGGATTAAATAAAAAGGCTGCAGTTATCAGCAAGGATACATGAATACCGTGGCGAAGCAAGGAAGGGAATGAAGAGACTGGAGCGACTGATGGCCTTATATGGGCAGGCAGCCAATTACATGGGAGGCGTGGGGAAGGGGGACGCAATATAGGCAGACAGCCAACTATGTAGGAGGCGTGGGGATGGGGATGGGGAATGCAATGCTGCCTCTCACGGCGACTGAGCTGCAGACTATGAATGTATATATGTACATAAGTAGGATTCAGTTATGACCATTACGTGTAAAATTTCGAAATGAAACCTACTTAACTTTGCAAGTAACCTGTAAGGAATGAGCCTGCCAAATTTCAGTCCTACCTAAACGGGAAGATGGAGAATTAGTGATGAGTGAGTCAGTGAGGGCTTTGCCTTTTATTAGTATAGATTTAAATCCAGAATTGCATAGAGGTCTGAGGTTTAGGGCTTACTGGCAGCCCTGGTGGTTACATTGGTGCAGTCAACAGCATTTCCTAGCTGTCGGTTAGCAGGTTCCAATAACATTATTGTAAATCCACCCAGATCTTCAATTCTACACATTTGGCACCAAACACTCAATACCAGAAATGGGCAAAAGATCAGGCAGGAAGACTAGCAGATGGGTGAACAATAGATGGCCAGTGGACCCTGTCTAGAAGCTCAAATAATTTTGAAGACAGATGGCAAATGTACCAGGTTTCTGAACAGACAGGTGGAGTACCTTGCAGGGGGGAAACAGGATGACCTCTTCAAAGGAGCTCTCCTCAATGGGAAAAATAATGAGGTACGTATTGTGGAAGGGCTGAAGTCTCCAAAAAATGTTGAAAAAACCCTCACAGACTCAAGCCACGAAAACAGGGAACTATTGGTGGGCCATCTTATATGTTTTTCAGCTCCCTGACAAGAAGGCTGTGAGGCTCAAAGAGACTGGAGCAGGGCAGATGTCTCTATTGCAAAACTGAACACTGAATTTTTCATACCAGAATTGTTAAAGTCCAGACCGGGGATAAGTGACTCTTCATCTTTATTAAAAAAAGCTAATGAATGTTGGAAAAAGTGTTTGAGTATCGTTACTAACCTTAGGTAAGATAGAGCAGACATATAAAGTGGTGGTAGCAGCACTTTATCTGGATCCACCAAGCCTAGTATGATGATGTTTTTGGCATCAAGTTGTAGTTTTTTCCAGTTGTCCATTCCTTCTGAATCCAATATCAGTTCTTGGTTTTGCTCTCCCAGTCAAAGAGAAAACATGGGAATTGTGTATGCACTGACTGCTGACCCAGTAAGACACACACAGAACTTTCAGATTCCCACCTATGAACCAATGGGGTTTATTGTCGTTAATTTTCTTGAAAAGATTTTCAAATCTTTAAACACAGATTTTAACAGAAAAAAGTACATTCAAACTAATTATTATTAGAATAAAATAGCGATATTAATTATAATGTGAAAACAATTTTAAAAAGTATAAAACAAAAAAGTGTATTGTGATGGAAAAAACAGCTTTCTTTTCTGAATGCAACACTCGAAAATATTTTAAAATCATATGAAATAAACAAAACAGTTTTTTTAATGTATTATGTTTCCCACTAACAAAGTAGTGTAATGCATTACAGTTTCAAAACTTGTAATCACATTATAGTTACAGATGTGGTACATATATGTAAGCATCCTGAAGGGCAGACATTTCATTTCAGATAACATTCAAGAAGCCAAGTGTGGCTACCTGATCTGCATTCCCAATTTAACATCTAATGCATTTTTGCACCCTTCCTCGTGCAATTGTAGTATACATTGAATTTACAATGCTGTCAGATGTGTTCTAGAGAAGTGTGTTATTATTTAACACTATTACATGATAGTTTGTCTTACATTAGGGTTGTGATGAGGTCACCTTCGTCTTTATTAGGAAATAAAGATTTCAAGGTTTACTTTGAAAGATAACTTTTCAGTTTTACAAAAATGTGATTAACAGGGAGAATTTATTTTAGGTTAAGCGAGATGGAGCAAGGTGAGCCACAGTGTGTGTCCCGGAACTTTTATAATTACACATGCACTCTTAAAAATAATGGCTCTTTAATTGCACTATTTGGTTCTCTACTGGGTTGTATAGTTCCTCATTGATCTATTGCTTGACAAAGCACCATTTCATTCTGGGAAGGGTTCTTTGCATATGAAGCTGGTTCTTTGTGCTTTGAAAAGCTTCCTAACATATAGAAAAAAAAATGAAATATTTAACTCAATGAGGGCTGAATATTTTTTTCCAAAACACAAAGTTTTCTGAAAAGCACACAAAGCAATGGTTTCACACAGAAATCAACATAACATATCTGCAGGTGTCAGCATTGGTTGCAGTCACAGTGTATTACAATCTGGTTTGTACTTCTTTGTCATTGTAAGTGGCTGTCCTCCCAGGTGAATGTTGCCATAGGCGCACCAGCTACACAAACCTGTTCACATGATCAGCTGGGAACTGATCAGCTGATGTTAGTATCACACATTCGTTTTGAACCACTTGTGTCAAAATTGGAGTCCAATTCAGCAATAATATGGAAAATGTCGTCCACAGAGTATTTTACCTCGATGCCATTTTAGCCATCATTTGCTCCTTGCTGCTTACGCGTGCACAGGGAATCTTAGTCAAACCAATGAAGCTGATTTTCCTTCCAGCTAAGAGAGATCAACTAAAACATAATGGTGGGTTTTGTCACCGTTTAGAGTTGATTACTACCGTCAACACTTACGTAGGACAAAAGTAAGCATCCACCCTAAAAGAGTTAATGTATGGTAGGCTGCAGGACACCAACACATTAAGAAAGCCTGTTACTTAGACTGAATTATTGGACCTATGCAGCAAATGTCCTTTTAAAATCATGACTATGGTTATGGTATTTCATAAATCTGTTACCATCTATTCATGTTTATTTACTACCAATAACAGCGCACTGCACGAATACACTTGACTTGAGCATTCCTAGTTCTCATCCTCTTTCAATGTAAATTTATCATTCGTCTGCTCAGAGGTTGATGCGCTTGCTGCATTTTCTTCTTTTCTTCACCCTAGCAGCCCACTGCTTCTCTTCTTCCGTCGGCATCTTTTCAGGTTAAAACTGATTAAATTATTTTTTGTGTTGCAATTACTTGGTACGTTTTTCCAACTTTTCCACTTCAATCTGCCTCAAGAATGATTTAAGATATGAAGAGGTAGGGGAAGTGACTGCAAAGGTGGTAGGGAATGAGAACGGTGCACATACGCATGCTCCGCACGGCCGCCCTGCTGTGTGCTGCCGGAAGTTGTTTCTACAATAAAACAAAATAAAAATAAAAAGAATAATAAAGATCATCACCCCAAAAGCAGATAGTAGACGTCACGTTGTATATGTGTACCAAATTTCAGGTCAATCGGTGAAACGGTTTGCGATCTACAGGTGATTTAAAATCCTGGACAGAAAAACGAGTAGCCACGGTAGCTTATTATATAAGAAGTTAAGGAGCCTGTTACTGATCTAAATAAATAAGGGTTCATTTTGTAACCTTCATGTGGATGGATCTTTTGGTAACAGAAAATGATTCCCCTATGCCATCACTCTGGCACCTTTATTTTAAACAGTGTATGATAGCTGCATTAATATTTTTTACCTTGTGATATACAGACGCCCAAACATGGAGCTCATATGAATTAAATTTACAAACAAATTGTTAATTTCCCATTAAATGAAACTGTTATTAGCGACAGGTGTTGTAAAATGTAGTATCACTTATATTTTGATTTGACTTTTTTGTTAAATCTCCTTAATTTTCCAAAGAAGATAGAAATGTCTGTGTAAAAGTAAGTTATCTCTGACATTACCTTAATTGTTAATGAATGTAACATAGTTAATTACAAAATGTAAAACATTTATTTCTGATCACCACATGTCTTTTCAATACTATTAAGAGCATCAAGACGGGAGAGATTTAGGTGTAGTGATTGTATTGTACAATGAACGCTGCAGGGAGCAGGCCTCATCCGATCAAGAAGTATTCTCATCTGCTGGCAATAATTTTATTGTTTACACACTGCATGTTTGCTAGTGTTTAGATCATTAAGTTTGTTTTATTTTAATTATTGAGATTCATTTTTATTATGATTTTTTTATGAACTGGTTACTGATTCATATGTTTAAAAGGGCATAGAGCTAAAGTTATATTCTGGTGTTTACTTGAATTGCTGAATTCACATTGTCAGCTATATCCTCCTTATTAAAACTACTGAAAGCATATTTTGGAGTCGTTCGTGTCTTTCCAACTGAAACCTCTGTTTACATTGTAATGTAAAAGTAAACTCAATATTAATGTGATTACTTTTTCGAGGAAGTAAGAAGTAAAGTAATCCCTTGTGACCAAGTGAGGAAACACAAGTCCATTCAATATATGTTGGAGCGCCAACCTGGTCATTCCTGTTTACTTCAAACTGAAAATCCAACAAAAAGTATAAATGCTCTAAAGTGTAGATGCAGTAAAAACAAACGGAAAATAAAAGATAGCCAAATACAGGCTTCAAGGTTAGGTTCCTTCTGGACGGTCAATCATGCAGGAGCTCCGTCTTATGGGGCGCTCTGGTCAAAGAGTGACGCCTCCTTTTGTAAACCCAGTGATTTATTGGTGAGAGGCCAGATGGGGCGGAGTCAAGCTGCCACTATCTCAATGCTGTGGAGAGAATAGGAGAGGATCTTATTAGTGCCAGGCCACATCTTGTCCCAGGGTGGTATCACATACCTTAGAAGAGCCCTGAAGGTGATCCACAGATGCCCATTCTTGACATCCTTTACAATCTGAGAGAGGTAATTAGTAATTTGTAACAGATTACATTCCCAACTCTGTTCATTTGTCACAAGATATTCTACATTATAAATGGATGTTGACATCACACACTCAAGACACAAAAAGTGAGTTTAAGGTTAAATGTAAAAGTAAGTTTGTTTGTTTTTGGTTCTTTACTGAATTGGGTACCATTTGCATACGTGCCAGCTAGCCATAACTGGGTTAACGTTTGATGTAAAGGAAAGTTGTGGTTTTGCACAGTCTTCTCTGAGCTACAGGTCTCTAAAGCAGACCACTGCACTTAAAATATTAATCAAATAAAATGAAAGAGTAAGTAAAATGCCATTCTTGTTCATATAAAGTTGTATTTGACATACACCAGTGTCAGTTAAATGATTTTTCCTCAGAAATGATTAAGTTTGGAACAATTTTAAATAAAGTTTCCTTTTATCATAATAGGGCAAGTTTTGATAAAAAAAAAAGATATTTGAAAAGTTATCAGTGAAATTCAATTCAACATTAATAGACATATGTCCTAGTATCGTTATAGACATCTGCTTTTGTAGTGTGTTGGAAGAGGTACTAATGTTAAAATAAACACATTACTATTATTCTGCTTTTTAATGAATAATGTGATATAACAAAGTTTCCCTGATTTTATTTGAACATTTTTGACTACATTACTCAAAGGAGATTTAATTCCTTGAGCAATGCCAGATAACACATTTAACGCTTCATGGAATCAGTAATGCATTCAGCACTGTGTGAGGCTAAAGAGGGAGACGCAGACCCACCAACCTAACACTTCTTTTCCTATTTAAGTCACCATTAGATAATACTTATCAGTATCTCCAATAATTACCATATTACAACTACAACAAGCATAATGTACCCTGATCTTTATACTAAATGGCTAAAAAATATGAAACCATTTGTGGTTTGCTTTTTGATACCTCAACCACTTCCACGGAACTTGATACAATAAGCCCTGTTCCTCAGGACTGCAGCAATGGCCCTCCTTGAATCCATTCATCCATCCATTATCCAACCCACTATATCCGAACTACAGGGTCACGGGGGTCTGCTAGAGCCAATCCCAGCCAACACAGGGCGCAAGGCAGGAAACAAACCCCGGGCAGGGCGCCAGCCCACCGCAGCCTCCTTGAATCTGTCCTGTCAATTTCAGTTCTCTCAGAGACAAGGAAAATCAAACTGCCTACAAATGCTTTACAAGAAATAGCACTTTTGTTTGACCTAAAGAGAAACAGATTGATTTAAATACTGGCAAGGGCATTCTCACCCATACATCTCTGAATTCTGTGGAATACCAGTAAGAGTTGAAAGGTTAACACTTTCCTTAATGTCTCTACAGAATGCACTTCCAATACAACTTAAGCACTTGACTGTTTTGAAAGATGTTTTCTCTAAATGTGGCTTGTTCATGAAAATTAGAGTATAACATGTGTGAAAGGGTGATAGACACACAAAAAAGCCAAAGGGCAAATCATGTGCATCATGTGTTTCCATTAAACTGTAACTTTATTCATCGATAGTAGTGTGAATTGTGTGCTCTGTATGTTTAAAGAGTTTAAAAATTACCATAGTCATTTAATAGAACATCAAAGGTGGTTCTTAACAATGAATGATTATCTCTGTGTGTCACAAAAAGGAAGGCAGCCTTTAAATTTAACTAACCATATACTTTAATATAGTGTCACAAGACTCTTAAATAACATTCCTTTTTAAGTATATTTCCTTCTAAGTGCTAGTTACAGAGGAGAACAAGAAGAAGAGAGAGACATTGGGAAAGGCAAAACACCTATTTACTGGTCTGGTATACATACAGACGTGCACAATATTAGTTCATCTAGTCAGGTAGTTTTCCTCTATTTTTCAAAGACATAACATTTCTAATTTAAGCTAAATGTCTGAAAAGGTTCATTTTAATTTAGTAACCATAAATCAATTCTGTATTATAATAGCAGGAAGACCAACAAACCTTTGTGTACCTGTTGGTACGGCCTGCTTGCCCTCCACAAAGTACTACCCTGAGCTGGCGGTCCACTTGATGGCAAGGGGAAAGAGTGGGCGCTGTTGCTAAAGTTTTCTTCTCCATCTCTCCCTACAACACTGAGAAACTGCCTAGTGAGGGCACTTTTCCCACCCCCTTCTGGTTTGCATACTATAAGAAGCCCAGCTGCCCAGAAGGAGATGTCACTTTCCACTTAGAGCTCTATAGAATGACTCTTGATTTTTGCCAGCCCAGGAGAGCTTTGTGTTTTGTTTTGTTATTGCGCCCGAGTGGCCATTTCCTTGTCACCTAAAGGCATGATTTTTTTTTTTTTTTTTTGAACATTTGAATTAAGCAGCAACGGCCTGGTTGGTGTCCCTATATTTCATATTTTTCAAACTGTCATTCCTGAACCTGGCTATATGGGCAGCCCTGTCAAGAGATCCTATATTATAACAAATGTTTTCCTAAAACAAACTACTCGCAAGTTTCTTAGGTTAATTTGTAATGAACAGCGATGTTACTTCTCTATCACTATAGCACATAAATGTTTCTAATGCCCTCAACCCACAGTAGTGAAACTTTAATGTACATCAGAATTGGTTTTATGCATTCGGAAATTACTCTTCTAATGTATTTCAGTGTACAAGCTAGAAATTAAAGATGGAGAAAGAAAATGCACTATACAGTACAAGGGGTTTTCTTTATACACCTACCAATATCCTAAAGATACAGGGAAGACAGACGAGTATGAGTGTGCTTTGATAAATGTGTAAGATGCCAAAAATACTCAAACAGATAAGGGATGCCTATGAGCACTGTCAGTTTCAAACAGGCATAGGCAAGGTAAGCAGTGCTTTCTGTTCCTGTTGCTTTTTCTCTATCTTGCCTTATCCGTAACTGAATTAAAGTCACTTTAAGTCTTATAAAATGGTCTCAAATTATTTATTTCTGAACCTGAATAGTGTCAATGGATAACTCCATCCCCACACACATACAGTATATATATATATATATATATATATATATATATATATATATATATATATATATATATATATATATATATTGCCCCGGCCGGGCTGGAGCCCGCCGGGACGCCAGGAGGACGTGAGGAGGGCTTGTGCCTCCTCCGGACCGCGAGGGGGCGTCCCGTCCTGGTTTTGTTGGGCGCCACGGGTTGAGGGCATGGAAGCCCTACCCTGTAGGGGCCGTGGTTACCGCCAGGCGGCGCCCGATGCCGGTTGATCCCATGCAGTCGCCGGCCGGAGCTGGAGCCCGCCGGGACGCTTGGAGGACGAGAGGAGGGCTTGTGCCTCCTCCACACCGCGGCGTCCGTCCTGGTTCTGTTGGGGACCACGGGTACAGGGCATGGAAGCCCAGCCCTGTAGGGGCCCGTGGTCACCGCCAGGCGGCGCCCGATGCCGGTTTATCCCGTACAGTCCGCGGCTGGGGCTGGAGCCCGCCGGGACACCTGGAGGACGTGAGGAGGGCGAGTGCCTCCTCCAGACAGAGTGGGGGCGTCCGTCCTGGTTCAGGGGGCCTCGGGTACAGGGCATGGAAGCCCAGCCCTGCAGGGACCCGGGCCACCGCCAGGCGGCGCCCAGTGCCTAATTATCCCGGAGCCGACACTTCCGCCACACCAGGAAGTGCCGGGGAAGACTTTATGTGGCACCCGGAGAGCTGCCAGGAAGACAGCCGACACTTCCGCCACGCTTGGCGTGGCCAAAGACGGAACACCTGGGGCTCATCCGGGAGCCTTATTTAAGGGGCCGCCTCCCTCCAGTCATGGGTGGAAGTCGGGAGGAAGTAGACGGAACTGGAGAGAGAGGACGGGAGGCGGCCAGGAAGGCACAAGAGACTGTGGGCCTGGACTTGGGGAAATCGGTGCAAGAAGGCACTGGGGTGCACGTGAGAACTTGTAAATAGTGTAAATAAAAGTGTGTTGGGTGCAAAAATGTTGTCCGTCTGTCTGTGCCGGGGCCAGGTTTCACAGTGGCGTAGTCGGCAGGATACTCCGCCTGGTTCAAGGCGGGACCTGTGTTGTTAAAACAAAATATTTCTGTGAACGGCCCGCGCAGCAGGACCCACACACTGGCCGCGGAGCGCCCGCACGCAGGAGCGTTTCGCCCAGAAACCGCCCGGACAGCGGGATTGCTTTCCCGGTGCGGAGGGAGAACCAGACATCGCCGGGCGCAGCGGGCTCCAGTCGCGCTGTCGAGACAGACAGCCAGGCCGGGCGTGGCAGCACAGAAGGCCACACCGAGGCGGGGGCCTCGGCATGACGGGATCCGGGAGGTAAGTGCCCTGCCCTGCATTCATCGGCCCCTCGGGTCGGTCTTACCTTCATTTCTACAGGGAGGGACGAACCGGATCCGCGTCCGTGGCAGCAAAGAAGGCTGCGGAAACGGAGCCGCTGCGGCTCGAGGAATCGCCGCAACCACAACGCGGCGAAGAGGCACGTCTCCGCACTCGGAGCAGGGAAGGCAAGATGGCCGCGGGCCGGATGTCCCGCCCGCTGACAGGCACGGGATTGGCCGGTGTGTCTTGCGTGCCCGCCGATGATTGGATAGAGGCGGGCCCAAGGAATGCCAGTCTCGGCAAACCGAGACCCGATTGGGCCAGAGGGAGTGGCCCAGAGGAGGCAGGCGTCGCGGGAGCTGATGGACAGGTAAGCCCACCGACGCCTGTCTCTCTCCACCAGCGCTCGGGCGTGCGTCGGAGGAGTCCTTCGCCCGCCAAGCCGTCCTTAGAGGAGCTGCTGCTTGTTCTCGCCGCCAGTGTGAGCAGCTGATGGAGATGGCGGTCACGCCGAGAAAGACACCGAGTGAGACGGAGGATCGGCGCGGCGCTGGAACCGAGGCAGGCAGAACACGGCGGGAGTGGTGAGTGTTGCCGTTCCGTAGAGCAAGTGGGGAGGTTTGCCGAACATGGCTGTGACCGTTTGGGACGATCAGCTCCAAGTAAGCAACCTCCCGACAGCAGACGCCGCGGTGCAGACGGCTAGCGCGGCGAGGAGCTCGAATATGCAGGGGCTGGTAGGATCGGGGCTGCTGAGTGCCCTGGGTCCTAGCGCCCTGCGCTCCAAGCCTGCAGCTGTCTCCTGTCGCTCTGCCTGGACGCAGACGGGGCTGGATTTGAGCTTGTGCTGTGCTCAGACCCAGACCGTCAGCGCGTCCAAGAAAAGAAGGAGGAACCGAAGGGTGAATGCCGGTTCCTCCGATAGGAGGAGGACGCGCGCTGGTGCGCGCGTCGGAGAAGGGCCGCCTCTGTGCGGGCAGAGGAGATCCCCTGGGCGGCTGGGCGAGCCGCCTGCGAAGCGGTGCCGCGGACAACAGGCGGACGGGCATGGAACCTGCGACGGAGGACTTCAGCAGGCAAGTCAGGGGCTGTCGGAGGGGGGCAGGAGCACTGCGGGTACGGAGACCGGCAGGGCACTCGGGGTGAGTGTCCTGGCAGTGCTTCTGGCCCTCTTTTCCTTTTTTCCACAGGCCCGAAGCCCCGACGAGTGCTGAGGACGACGCCGCCAGGGACCTGCCCTCCTGAAACGGGCGCTCCGCTGGAGGGCTCCACGGCGAGAGGCCAATAGTGTCCCAACTGCGGGAACAGCGGGGCGAGCGGCGCAGACCACAGGGGCGCGTTTGCGCCGGCGGGGTGCCGAAGACGGATGTCCCAGGGTGCCGTGTTGGACCCTGGGGGCATAGTAGGACCCTCACCGGGGACGTGCTGCCCTTTCGGGTTGTGCCGTTCGGACCCACGTGTCCTCGCTAGCCAGGAGGACGTGAGGAGGGCTTGTGCCTCCTCCGGACCGCGAGGGGGCGTCCGTCCTGGTTTTGTTGGGAGCCACGGGTTGAGGGCATGGAAGCCCTACCCTGTAGGGGCCCGTGGTTACCGCCAGGCGGCGCCCGATGCCGGTTGATCCCATGCAGTCGCCGGCCGGAGCTGGAGCCCGGCCGGGACGCCTTGGAGGACGAGAGGAGGGCTTGTGCCTCCTCCACACCGCAGGGCGCCCGTCCTGGTTCTGTTGGGGGCCACGGGTACAGGGCATGGAAGCCCAGCCCTGTAGGGGCCCGTGGTCACCGCCAGGCGGCGCTCCGATGCCGGTTTATCCCGTGACGGTCGCGGCTGGGGCTGGAGCCCGCCGGGACACCTTGGAGGACGTGAGGAGGCGAGTGCCTCCTCCAGACAGAGTGGGGCGTCCGTCCTGGTTCAGGGGGCCTCGGGTACAGGGCATGGAAGCCCAGCCCTGCAGGGACCCGTGGCCACCGCCAGGCGGCGCCCCAGTGCCTAATTATCCCGGGAGCCCGACACTTCCGCCACACCAGGAAGTGCCGGGGGGAAGACTTTATGTGGCACCCGGAGAGCTGCCAGGAAGACAGCCGACACTTCCGCCACGCTTGGGCGTGGCCAAAGACGGAACACCTGGGGCTCATCCGGGAGCCTTATTTAAGGGGCCGCCTCCCTCCAGTCATGGGTGGAAGTCGGGAGGAAGTAGACGGAACTGGAGAGAGAGGACGGGAGGCGGCCAGGAAGGCACAAGAGACTGTGGGCCTGGACTTGGGGAAATCGGTGCAAGAAGGCACTGGGGTGCACGTGAGAACTTGTAAATAGTGTAAATAAAAGTGTGTTGGGTGCAAAAATGTTGTCCGTCTGTCTGTGCGGGCCAGGTTTCAGGTTATATATATATATATATATATATATATATATATATATATATATATATATATATATATATTATGAGTTAAGCACAAGATTCATATAAAAAATGTTTGGAGATCCTAGTGGACTCACTTTTTAATGCCAAGAGACAAAAGGTAAAAAAGGTATTGCCCTGGCAACTGGAAAAAATGGAGCTGTGGAGCAACCTCAAAATCCATCCCTAGTGTTCACATTAAATCAGCCTCCATTAGACTTCTATCATCCCTCTGTACATCTACACATTCATATACACTAACTGGCCACTTTATTAGGTACACCTTGCTAGTACCAGTTTGGACTCCATTTTGCCTTTCAGGACTGCCGTAATCCTTCGTGGCATAGATTCAACAAGATGCTGGAAACATTCCTCAGGGATTTTGGTTCATATTGACATGATGGCATCACACAGTTGCTGCAAATTTGTCAGCTGCACATTCATGATGCAAATCTCCCATTCCACCACATTGCATAAGTGCTCAATTGAACTGAGATCTGGTGACTATGGAGGCCATTTGAGTACAGTGTACTCATTGCCATGATCAAGGAACCAGTTTGAGATGATCTGAGCTTTGTGACATGGCTCGTTATCCTCCTGGAAGCAGCCATTAGAAGATGTCTACACTGCAGTCATAAGGGGATAGACATGGTCAGCAACAATACTCAGGTAGACAGTGGAATTTAAACGATACTCAGTTGGTACTAAGGGGTCCAACGTGTGCCAAGAAAATACTCCCCACACCATTACACCACCAACTTCATCAGCCTGAATCGTTGATACAAGGCAGGATGGATCCGTGCTTTCATGTCGTTGATGCCAATTTCTTCCTCATTCTGATGCTCTGTTTGAACTTCAGCAGGTTATCTTCACAATATATACATGCCTAAATGCATCGAGTTGCTGCCATGTGATTGGCTGATTAGCTATTTGCATTAACAAGCAGTTGAACAGGTGTATCTAATAAAGCAGCTGGCGAGTGTATATAGTACTGTGTCCTCAGTCACATTGATAAAGTGAAGTCTTCATATATGGTTTTCCTGCATATTGAAACATTCAAATGTATGATGAATAAAAGGGAAAACTATTGACTGGGTCATTTTAATCACAAACTATTATGAAAGATTGTAGACTTGTACCATTATATGTAATGGAGGGCAATGTGCTTGGTTTTAGTGTCCTAGAGGACGTATGCAAAATCAATTTTATTATAAAACTATACCAATAACGGACATAATGATGTCTCTCTTTTCTTTCTCGATCTGTAAGTATCAGTCTTGCAGTCTTGGTATTTATAAAGTGATATGACTTAAATGTAGACAAAGTGCCAAGGGTGCTGCCTCTTGCTCATACATATAAACAAAGCATTACAGCATTCTGTAAGTCCCCCATGTTTGGATCTTCAGCAGTTCCAATGACTATATAAATAGAAAAACGTGACAGCATCATGAGATTCAATATCAGTCCCAGTCAATTCCCATCAGGCCCAGTCAATTCTTACATTTGGGATATTGAGGATTATGAAAATTGCACTTCTATACAAAATGGTTCATAAAGGTTGTTGAATTCATAGTGGCATAAGAACTCTATGAAATATCACAGCTAGAGGGCTAGATTTATCCTAGTGTTTAACTATTTCAACCTTAACAAATACTCTCAGAAAGAGTCCCTTACCAGGGTACGGATATCAAGACAAAACATAATAGACTGGTAATTGCAATTATCCAAGCAATGAGCAGAATAGACTGAGAGTGTGTAAAATAGATATACTATTAATAAAGTCACCTTGACATATACTTGTTCCAGATTACAAGATTGACTAATATGTTTTATTTGTTCCCTTCCAGGTTTGTCCTAAATTATGTATTCCTTCTATAAGGCATAAAAAACAAATACTTAGCCTGCGTTTGATCCATACAGCTGGATTATAGAGGCTACCTGGCTCATCTTTGAGTGATTCCTTTTTTCTTTAAATGCTTCTGAAGGTTCCTTTGGCTAGGTTGATCAGGCCCAATCTGAACTAGGTGTCTAATCCACAGTTCCTGCTGTCTGCCTCTTGTCTCACTGTGTAAGAAGGTCCTTGTTGAAAAATCAAAAGACCAGAAGGCAGAGCTGGATCAGATCCTGCTACACCTACTAAAAATTAGTGTTCAACCATTTAGTGTGAAAGAAAAATGGCTTTACATTTATTATGTATACAAATCTTTAATTATCTACATACACAAAAATATGGTGTCAGAGATCATTCTGTTCATTGTGTGGCTCTGTGCTTCCATACAAAATAGTCTACCTGGAGAAAAAATAAAACAAGCTACTGCAGGGAATAAGATTGAAGTTTGAATCTACCTTGTGCAGTTGGATAACGTCTGACTCTACCCCTTGAATTTTTGGTTATGCAGCAAGGGGCATTTACTAGGACCATCTTAACAGCATCATATGCCCCAAGCAAAGTAGTGTGCTGGGTCCTCTGTTTTGATAGCAAAACAGAAACATACATAAGCATCAAAAACATTGTGGGCCCCTATGCTCCTGGGGCCCCCAGCCAGTGCCCATTGTGACCATACATTAAAATAGCCCTGACACTTGCACTGTAGTACAGATTCTCTGCTCTCCAACATCCAGAATCATTAATGACCTCCATAGTGATTGCCCTGGAAAACATGTGACTCCAAACTCCACTGGCAGACACCTTCCATCCTTTCTCAACACACTCATCAACTAATGGCAGCTATTTGTGGAGTTTCCACACAAACAACTCATCCATACAATCTTCCTACTGGACCTTCTGCTCTAGCATAATGATGGTCCTAGCTGTTTTACATTTATTTTTTATTCATTTTTGTCCTATGTGACTTTTACATTTAGACCAGATTAATAACTCCAGCCTTAAGGCTGTATTGACTATGTTCCATGGAAGAGCAAGTTGCTGCCAGATTACTGCCTTCACTTCACAGTCTATAGCTATCACTAGCAAGTCGCTCTTGCTGGTGTTAGGAGCCCTCTTTCCACTCCTAATAAACTGGATATGCCTTGGTTATTTCCAGAAATTCTTGCATTTCTGAACTATTTCATCCACAAACACCATCAATGATACTTGCACCTTGTAGTGACTCCAACTACTGTATATCTCCTATCTACCAGTGCTGTCCTGTATGACAGCTCAGGTCTTCCTTTCAGTCCCCAATTGATAAGCTTTGTGCAGCATGGGAGGGTATCGTAGATGTAGCGCGCGAGGAACTTGAATCTGCTACCATCAATTAACCACATATCTATTCATGTAATCCTCCTTTATTTGGCTTCTTCCTTACTGCATCATACACACTTCTTCTCCAAAAAATGCTGGATGACCTCTCTTCTGTGTAGTTTTTTCCCCCAGTGTGGGCTACTGCCAATGCTCATCTGTTCTCTCACTACAACACCACCAATGTGCTGGCAGTGTAATCTGGCCTTTGACTGTTTAACTGGTGCTGCAGCTGACCATACAAACTTCAATCCCAGCTGTTCTCACTTTGTCATCCTTGCAGGCATGCATTAACAGCACCTGCATCACTTTGGTCACCCCTGAAAGGAAGCTGCAGATGTAGGCAAGCTGCCAGATGTCCTGTTGTACTTTAGCTACTGACACTATGTTCATAAGGGCACTGTCAAGAGAAAGTGCACAGCCCAGATGTGAAGGTCAAACTACTATCTATGCTACCCTTCATACAAGCAGTGTGTATGCCTGTTCCAAGTTCTCTCATGTATAGAAAAGCACCTGTAAAAGAGTTAGGCACCAATCTAATCACAATGGGGATGGTGGATCAAAAGGAAACAAATAAATATATACATTTAGTATCAGCATTTGCTGGCCACCAAGAGACATCAGCATAAGAGGGCCTATGTTTTACCCACAACAGAATATCTTTCTAGCAGTTCACTAAATAATTGTCCACCTAACTTAAGCCAATGTCACATTATGCAACTTCTATTTGTAGGTTATGACAGAACTAGAAACTGCAGTTGCTGATCTCATCATCATCTCAGTTTACATGATTAAAAATCGCTGTCCATGTCAAATTTAGAGACTGTATGGCACAGTTGTGCTCACCCTTTTTTCTGACATCCAATATAGCATGCTGCCTGATGGAGCTAGTGCTCTACAAAAAGTTAACAATCATGGTCACTTATGCCACAATCTCACCCTGTTTTTTACTTTTTTCCATTCTTTCATGGTGCATATTTCATACACTGTATTAATCCATAAAACAGGAGACTTCATACAAATGAGCTTCTGTTCTGTTTGTGCGGTCCAAAACACCCTTGTTCCTTATTTATCACTGCTGCCTTTCTATGTGTTTCCAGATGAGCATTCACTGGTGGTCATCTCTCATGCACAAAGGGCTCACCCCTACAACTAAAGACAAAATCATATCTGTTTGATTTTATCGGTGGGAGTCCTGGACTAGTTGGACTGAGTCACTGAGTACTTGAGACTAGAAGTCCAAAGTTCTCAGGAGCGCACTGCTGAATGCCTCTAATTCACTAAGATTATGTAAATGAAGACTATGACTGAAAATCATTTGAAACGACGACCAAAACAATCCTAAAATATTAACACAAAGTTGTAAAAGATCACTTTTTTTTCACTTTATAGAGTAAGTCAGAGGTAAAGTTGCAGGTGAAGATAAGGTATTAATATACACAGCAGATACTGTCATTTGGTCTGTTTCTTGGTCTCCTGATGTATGATCTGCAGAAAAACGTAAAATGTCTGACATCATTTGAAAATAAAGCATTCTTCTGTTTGGAAAGACACCTACAGCTTTGAAGTACCTTCATATGTATACTTTCTATTTTAATACCATATATTGTAAAATGTATATCAATCAACATTATGTATAGTTAATACTAAAATGTATTGTTTAGATGCAGGTTTAGATTGTTTTAGGGAAATTATTCTGCTGCTGTGATCACTACCAATTGCTCATTTAGCTTTTAATAAATTAAATATTGTCTTAATAACATTCATGCCTCAGTCATCTGCCTGTATATGATTAAACTAACCGTGATAATGCATAAGAAAATTCTCGGGAAACATAGCAGCTGACAAAAAATCTTATTTGTAGTCAGATGCCTTGCTTTTGTGTCAAAGGCGCTATAAAATATGGGCTGTTTTGTTATTTTATAGATCGCTCTGGTGTGCCTTTTACGAGAATTCTGGTTTCATCCCGCAAAGTGCATACTGTCAGGCTGAATAGAAACAGAAAGGCTGTTAGTATTAATGCGTGGAGGTGTGCAAGCCTGCGCCCTGTGAAGGACTGGCGCTTCGCCCGGGTGTGGAACGCGACCTTGACGAGAAAAGAAAAAGGAAAGGTCTTTGGAAAGTAATGGGCGCGAGGCTGATTTATCGATCATTTAGTACAGCAGTCAGAAATAATGCGCTTACTGACTCCGTAAGGCAAAAATGCTCGCTCATCAACCCTAATTGCTTTTTTTTTTCCTAGTGCAAAATCTTTCTGCGCGGATATGGCGACTCTCGGGACCCAGGGAGACTCAAGTTGGGTACATGCGAACAAAAATGTTTTTACTACTTAGTAATTGAAATAGATGCATCTCCCTCGATTGCTTTCAACACATATGCGGTCGCGGTTATCATTCATTATTTCTGAACTGTAACACACTTTTTTCTGCATTAAGCCGTATTGTCAAAGCCCGCGACCGTATATGAAAAAGCAGGCTCAAAAATGAATGACTTAATATCACCATATAAAACACCGTGCAATCACCACCTGCCCCTTACGGTCCACCTGTAAACAGCAACAACAAAAACATGCAGGGGCTTCCGCCTCGGTTGCATTGTTAATCCTTGGGGAAAAATAACTGATTGTGAGTTGAATTCGTTGCAGACGTGACTGAAAATTTAGAAGGTAATGAATCTTCAGTGATGATTATAAAAAATGTCTTATGGAAGAAATCAGCCATACTATAAAAGGCCTGATCGCCCTCTCGTGTTGTCGATTTTCCTGGAGTTAGCAGTTTATTTGCAGTTAGGGCTTTTAAAAATGAGTCTTCACGCAGGCATACCTTTCAGATGACATCCGCGGACTCGCACACTAACTTTTTCCTGCCTACCGTCGATCCACAATACATCGGTTTTAGTGGTCCTAATACATGTGCACCACTCATACCCATTCAATCAATAGCATCCTCCGCTTCCCCTCAGCCTTTGGACAGAAGCCTCGTCTGTCTAACCCCGCTTCATACCACCACTCGCGGCCACCTAAACTCATTCAAAACCCCCCCAACCACACACACACACACACACACACACACACACACACACAGCACATTTTGTCTCTATGGACAATTACACCCCTTCAGTCATCACCCGCCGACAGAGACGTTTAAAACTCGTGCACTCACGCTGCCGCGCTCATTAACCAAAGTCACCCTTCTGCTCTCATGCACACAGATCGCCTTTATCCTTTTATAAACACACACACACTTGTGTTGTGCACATCCGCACAACCCCGACATGTTTACATATGAATCCCCTGACTTCCTGGACGGAAACGCCAATAATCTGTTTTCCAATCGGCTTTGCGCACACATCTGCTCTCACAAGCCGCCAGGCACACGCATTCGCAAACAAGACTGCATGGACTCTATCTTTTCGCTTGGACAACAGAGTCCTCACACTGCTTCTTTCTGATGTTTTTCATATGGAGCGGTTTTGCGATTAATCGTTGAGGAAAATTAATTTCACTGGAGTGTCTTGCGGCCCATGAAAAAAACAACGCGAGATAGACAGCCCAGCCCTATTGCTGTATATCAGCCTGCCAAACACAGCCATCCTCCTCCACCTACTTCCGTCTTTAAATCTGCGCCCACACGTATCTACGAACCCTTTACTTCTGCCCACTAGCACACATTTTCACTCAATTTAATGTTTAGGTGGCTTACTTTCCTGTTTGCTTTAACGCGGAGTCACCAGATTGCATTTGATACAGGTCCTGACAGTGAAAATGTGGATCAGTATACATAATGCTGTATACAGCCATCCACAATTTGTATATTAATACAGTGAAAAAGTTAACGCTTCTGCCGAGTCCTCAGTGTAAATCCACTGGGCACGTACTGTGTTTGTAGGTTTACCTTCTACATTCCAAAGATGTATGCATGTTAGGGGTCATTGGCAACTCCTGTTAAGTGTGTGTGTGTGTGTTACTGCCTTGTGCATTTAGGTATATGAAATTCAGAACAATCCATTTGGTTTTGTTTTTTTTAAGAAATTGTGTTGATTAAGTTGTGAAATCCTCCCTAGGGCTCAGTCCGCACTACTATGTTTATCTTTAAACATTCTGACATTAGTATCAGTTTTTGCCTTTCGTCCACGCTTCCATGACGTTTCCAACCACCGAAACAGGAACGGCATGGTCGTATGTCTCAACATGGTATGTGAGCGGGTGAAAAATGCAGATGTTTGAAAATGTGGACTCTAATCGCACTCTGATTGGTTTGTGCTTGTTATATGGCCCTTCTCTGATTGGATCCTGAACATTACAGCATCTCATTCCCTGATTGGTCACCTTTCGTGTAAAAAAGCCATATTCCAGTATAGCAGGCTGGGTTTTCAGTGGTGCTTGTTGTGTTGTTTAAAAATTGTGTTTTGTGTAGTCTGAATGTTGCATACAGTACATGCGAAAAATGCAAATATTTTAGTGGTCAGTAATGATTAGCGATAAATCCCGTGGCTGACAGCATTACCATCTCATCATGAACTTGTATGCAGATGTTTGCATGCCCAGTGTAGATGAATGGCTGTGTCATATGTGTTTTTGGTCATTTTACTGTGGACGAACTTCCTAAACAATTTGGAAAAGCTACTATGGACGTAGCCTAAACGATGGAGATTATCTGGCTTTTGCTATCATTCCGTCATTCAACTATTATCAGACCAGCTTAACCCAATTCAGTGTTAAAACAAGTCAGGAGCAAAGCAAAAACAGTCTGTAAATGGGGCACCGGTGGATCAGTGGGTGCATTAACATACATGCAGTGCCTATAAAAAGTATTCACTCCATCGGAAGCTTTTGCGTTATATTATTATACAGCACTGAATCACAGTGGATTTAATTTAGTTTTTTGACACTGAACAACAAGAAAAAATTTAGTGTCAAAGTGAAAAAAAATCTCTAAAAAGTGATGTAAATGAATTACAAAAATAAAACAAAAAGTAGCTGATCACATAATTTGTTACCCCTGTCACACACGTGTGAATAGGAGGCAGCTGAAGGGCTTGGAGATGAATGGTAATACATCTGCCCAGGGGGTGGCGAGGTGCACTAACACTGTTTCTAAGTTCCATGCAGACCTTTCCTGGGAAATCCCACCAGGAGCCACCGACTCAGGACACCCCACTTACAGTCCCGGCACCGAGGACGACATCACTTCCCCCAGACTTCCTATAAAGCCTCACACCTTTTCCCTGGAAGTCAGTTCTGTTTTGGACTCTGTCTTGTAAACTTGACTCAATCTAAAAACATTTACTTTTCGCAGCCAGGATACAGAATTATACGGATGGCTGCCCCAAACCTTGCCATGTCCCTTGTCTCTTCATATCACACCCCCTTCAAGTCAGAATTTAGTACATTCACCTTGGTGATCGTGGTAGCCATGAGTCTTTGTGAATAGCTTTGCACATCTGGACACCACCATTTTCCCCCATTCTTGTTTGCAAAACTCCTCAGGCTCTATAGTGTTTCATGGGGAACACAAGTAAACAGCTTCTTTCACGTCCAGCCACAAATTCCCAATTAGATTGAGATGTGGATACTTTCTCTGCCATTCTAGGACATTTGATACTTTTAAGCCATTCTTTTATTGCTTTGGCTTTTTTGCTTGAGGTCATTTTCTTGCTGAAAATCAGATCTCTCAGAACATAGATTTCTTGCAGACTCCAACAGGTTTTCCTTCAGGATTTTACTGTTTTTTTTTAACCCTCTACTCTCACAAGCCTTCTAGTGCCTGCTGCAGAGGAAAATCTCCACAGCATGGTGCTGCCAACACCACGCTTCACAGCTGAGGGTGATGTGTTTTTGATAGTGTGCTGTGTGTTGCTTACATCAAACATAGTGTTTAGTTTAATGGACAAAAAGCTACATTTTGCCTCATTGGTCAGTAGAACCTCCTTCCAAATGACTTCAGAGTCTCCCATGTGATTCTGGCAAACTCTAGACGAGATGTCATTTTGCCACTTCTGTGTGTGTCTTTGCCACTATCCCATAAAGCTGTGACTGGTGAAGCAATTGGGCAACTGTTGTTATATGCACAGTCTTTCCAGACTCAGTCGCTGTTGCTTGTAACTCCTTCAGACTTAACATAGTTTCCCAGCAGCCTCCCTCACTAGTCTTCTTCTTGCACAATCACTCAGTTTTTGTGGATGTCCTGCTTAAGGCAGATTTATAGCTGTGCACACTCCTTCCATTTCTTAATGATGATTTAACTGGCATGGCTGGGATGCCAATGGAATGGGAGGACCAGGGGAAGAAAGGATCACTGAGGCAATACCTCCCCTGGGCAGCCCTCCTGGGTGGCTGTGGCTCCATGGATACCCACAGGGCACTCTGGGAGCTGAAGTTTGGTGCAGCCCTGCTGGATTCCTTGGGGGCCGTCAGGTGGAGCTGCAGAGCCCTATAATGGACTCCCACCACACCTGGGAGTGATTCCAGGTAATCCTGATGAACCACCTGGAACACTCCCGGGTGCTGAATAAAAGGAGCCACTTCACTCCACGCTGAGAGCCAGAGTCGGGTGGTGGAGGACAAAGCTGGCTGGAGAAGGAGTGGAGGCGGCAGAGAAAGAGAGAAATAAGAAGAAGAGAAGAAGAAAGAAGGGACTGAGCATTACTGCTGGTGCTTCTGTACTGTGCTCTGTAGTGCTCTCTGCTGCATGAGAAATAAAAACGTGTTGCCTTGGATTTGTGTCTCTCTACATGTCTGTGTCCAGGTTTGGGGAGCTGTATGCCAACAGTATTCCAAACTGGACTCCAAGGAATTTTCAGTCACTTAGATATTTTCATTTGTCACCAGTTTAAAAGTCAGGCCACAAGTTGGACCTTCCAGAGAAGGTGTATTTATACTACAGTCAATTGAAACCTCCTTGATAGAGGGAGGTGATCTTCAAATAACTGTGTGATTTCTGAAACCAACTGGCTGCACCAGTGAGAATGTAAGGGTGTCAGATTAAATATTTAAATATTTATGCAATAAATTATTTTGTTTTTATATTTCTAATTAATTTAGACAGCAATGGACTGGCGCCATGTCCAGGAATTGTCCCTTCCTTGCACCATATGCTAGCTGGGATAAGCTCCAGCAGACCGACCCTGTTCAGGACTAAGCAGGTTAGACAATGACTGTCTAATTAATTAATTTAGATCACGTTTTCTGATGTAAATGTAAAAAAAAGACAAATAAACCCACAGTGATTCAATGCTGTATAATAAAATGTAAGCATTTCAAATGGAGCAACTAGCTTTTATAATTACTGCATCCACCTTAACTCACCAATTAAATATCTCTGGGATGGGCAGGAAACATTCCAAGGACAAACCCTATGAAAATTCCACACAGGTGGTGACTGGATTGGAATTAAAACCAGGTCTCTTGAAGGCATAAGGCAGCAGTGCCAATTACCACACCATTGTGGTGACTTGTTTCCTTAGTGGCATTCTAAAATTAAACTCTGTATTGGATCAAGCAGATTTGAGAAAATGCAATACTGTAATGGCACTGTTTCTCTTCCATCAAATGGGGATGACATCATCACTGAGGCAGCAGTAGTATGAGCTGACATTCCATCATTAAAATGAGCAGCTTCAGTGTCAACTGTAGGGGACACCATAAAAAGGGTATCCCTGCTATAGTCTGTGGTCCCCGGCCGGGAGGGCTTGTGCCTCCTCCAGACCACGAGGGGGCGTCCATCCTGGTTATGTTGGGGGCCTCGGGTAAAGGGCTTGGAAGCCCAGCCCTGTAGGGACCCGTGGCCACCGCCAGGCGGCGCCCCGATGCCGGTATATCCCATGTGATCCCGGCCGGGACGCCCAGGAGGACCAGAGGAGGGCTTGTGCCTCCTCCAGACCGAGAGGGGGCGTCCGTCCTGGTTATGCTGGAGGCCTCGCGTAGAGGGCTTGGAAGCCCAGCCCTGTAGGGGCCCGTGGCCACCGCCAGGCGCCCAGTGCCTTATTATCCCGGGAGCCCGGCACTTCCGCCACACCAGGAAGTGCCGGGGGGAAGACGACAGGGGACACCCGGACGGCTTCCGGTGTGCAGCGGCACTTCCGCCACACAGGGTGTGTCCGCGGGAGATTGCCGGGAAGCAGCTGGAGCCCATCCGGGTTCCTATAAAAGGGGCCGCCTCCCTCCAGTCAGCAGTGGAAGTCGGGTGGAAGAGGACGGAGCTGGAGTGAGGACTGGAGGCGGCCAGGAGGAAAAGAGGCACAGGACTGTGTGGCCTGGACATTGGGGGAATCGGTGCTGGAGGCACTGGGGTTTGTGAGCACGAATTTGTATATAGTTTTGTAAATAAACGGTGTGTGGTGGAGCCAACGATGTCCGTCTGTCTGTGTCCGGGTCCAAGTTCACAAGTCACACAATCTCCATTCTAGTGGGGCTAACCAAGCCCACCTTCTAAGGCTGAGTGAGCTACCTCAAAGTGCTATGAAGTGAGCAAAAGCCATTGGGTCAGTACTGGCAAGAACTATGCATTGCTACAATGATCATACGATGTTTTGATCTGATGTGTAACTTCATGTTCAGTCAAATATTTTCATTTAATAGGTTTAATAGGCTGGAGGTGATTATGGGAGTGCATGTTGAGTTGACAATACACCTTTGCATTGTTTCTATCTTGTACTTTATAGGCTTCACAGAGGACTACTGATGACAGTTTTTGCTCTGTCATGATGATTTGTTCTGAATGAAGATGAATTTCAGAGAGGAGCTGCTACGTGACAATATTGAACAAAGTTTTTTTGAGTTCTACATTTAAAGCTTCTGCAAAGTCAATGAAGGGGCCAAGTGCAGAAGCCAAATATGTTCATCATTTGTTTTTTCTGTGTCAGTCTTGAGGTGAAGATCATGACCATAGTCTTCTGAAAAAACTTGAAACTATTTTGAGATTTTGTAAAACAAATTCTTATGAAGTCAAGACATGAAATGTAATATCAATATTCAATGTTTTGAAATTTTGCTGACACTGCGCTTGGTCTGACCTTTGTTGCCCTCTCATACTCCCAAACCCTTCCATCTTAAGGCATAAACACATTTATATGCTTAGCATTTGAAACCTCCAACAGTGTAAGCAGAGCAAACTGGACTTGGGGGTCAAACTACTATCCATGAAGAAACTACACAGTGTGACACGATTCTACACAAGAAAATTCTGGAAAACTGCTCACTAATCAGCATTGAGGCCATGATACTTAGCCATGTCTTTCGCTGTACCGAGCATGTTATCTGCATGGTTGAGTCTCAGTTTCCCCGAGCGCTCCTGTATGGTAAATACTCCTCTAAAATTCCAGACCTTGGGGTGGCCTGTAGAAACACAGGAAGGACCACTCAAAGCATTTGCTCAATGCCCGCTCCATTCCACGCTCAAGGCACTTGCTGGGGAATGTGCATTTTGGAGTAAGACCAACATCAAAGGAGTCCATTTCAGACCCATCAACGAGAGAAAAGAGAGCAGCAACACATCTGTATCAATGTCAACCTATTGCTCTAGGGGTGCAGTTCCTCTGCCCGTTGTGGCCCTGGATGGGCCTTTACCAATTTGGGCTGCTGATCCAACAGCGTATACACAGGAAGGGTAGTGACAGAAATGGACCAATGGATGGACAACAATGACTGACAGAGGATGTGCATCAAAAGAGGACAGATCAGTGTCAAGAAAGAGACTTTTGCAGTTGATTCTGCAGAATTTCTAACCAGAAACTGGATTCTGATTAAAACATTACAGTTTATTTATCAGGAAGTAAGAATTATCAGCTTTCTGAGTCTTCAGCAACAGCAATAAGAACAATGATATAGGCACCTTCATTATCAGAAAAAGCCATATATTAAGATGCAAGTGCTATATTGTTTATATATAATATTAAGTAACATTTTACACAGTGAATCCCGATGGTGTTTAGCAGTGCTGCCTCATTCCTCCAGATTCATAGGCTCAATTGTCAGTCCTGTCTTTTGTGTTGAATTTACATTTTCTCCTCTTGTGAGTGTTTTCCAGGTACTCCCAAACACATGCATGTTAGATAAATTGGTAGCAGATATCTAACAGTAGGGCTGGCTGTCATTAAGCACAAGTATATGCCAACTGATAGATTGGCATCCCGTTCACAGCTGATATATCTGTCTTATACTGATGCTGCTGGGATTAGCCGTAGCCTTCTCATCTGTTTTGGAATAAGTGGATTTAGAAAATGAACAAATGGTTTATTCCCATCTTATAAAGTTCTCTCGTGAGTACCACAATGCATTCCCCAAACCAGTCAGTAACAAATTCAATGCAGACATAGTACTTCAATGTATTAATTTGCATATTAGTGTCATCTTTCTAACCGTACACTGAATCTTCTCAGCATTAGGAACAGAGCTTTGGGCCTTTAAATGTAGTCTGTCCTTGTAAGGATCTAGAGCAGTTTTATGCTTTACTGCTTTCCTTATTCAGCCTGAGTTGGTAAAATAAGATCTGTAGCTTTTTCATCCTAAGCAAAGCTTTTTAACATCCATGCGATGAAATGTACGCTTTGCTTAGTTGGGAGAATTTATATGTACTCATCACACTGCACCCTAGGTTTTCTTAAACTGGTCACTACTGATTCATTCTAATTACAACTGAGGAAAATCTAGAATATAAAAAGCCAGTGCAGGATTTAGGAGTGGCTGTATTCATTTCTGTAAATGGATGGTGGACTTGATGGTGATCAGGGACATTTACATTCCAAAGCAAACTCAATGCGAATTCATAATTCAAATAACAAATTAATAAATCTGGTTAGGTTACACCACATGTTTTTAGTCAATGCCTAAATACCTGGAACATGACATTTCATATAGTAACAACTGTAGTTTTTTTAAACATGGAAAATTAAGGCTTCCTTTAAATTGGCATTTAAAATGAAATTCAGCAAGTCTCGTTAGGAACTCTGCATGTCATTCTTAAAACTTGCAAAAGCTTTTCACATGTGTTTGCACTTTTCTGCGTCCAATGTCCAGCCCCCAATACCACTTCTGAAGTTGCCTCTTTGACATGTGCGTCCAACAGCCAAAGTTCTTCTCCTCAGCCAAGTACACACTGAACCAAAACCAATTTTCAATTCATTTCACTGAACTCTGTACAAGTGACAATAATGACCCAATACACCAACTCACCTAGCTGTTTGTTCTTGCAGTCAATTTCGTACTCAGCATCTGCGATGATTATAGACATTTTGTTTGTGTTTTGTTCTAAATTTTGCCCATTTTGGAATGATGATTGTTAATTGCTTGGCTTATTTTGTGTTTCTTTATTATTTTGTTTATATGTGTGGCCACCAGTTTAGTTCACAGCATCCCCACCATTTTGTGTATCGATGGCCATATTAATGCTAACACAAGAGTGTTGCCATCATGTGATGCTAGGAGGTAGCATGTTGCAGTGTGATCCACTCTGATTAAATCACTTTCCTTAAACATCCAAGATTCTGAATTCAAAACCTCAATAAAGATCTTTGTATTTTATTGAGTCATTACAGAATATAGTTTACTAGATAGCCAGAAACTTTTGCCAGAAATGTCTGGTTTTATACATGACCTGCTATTGTTTGCCCCTCAGCACTCAGTTCTTACTTCCAGAATTAAATCTACCCCTGGTGTCAAGCAAGCACATCCACTCTAAACAACAATTTTGTGCCCAAATACTGAATTGCATTTTAAGTACATGTCAAGAAACTTATAACACAGCTCAGTTCAATAGTTATGAATTTCTAGGCTAATGTAATCTTTAAAATAAACAGAATTATAGGTTTTATTAAGTTAATAATACCTTTTAGATTGCAGCAATGTGAAATATACATACAACCACTGAAACTGGTCAGTCTGACCACTAGAATGTTTAACGATCTTATCATACATATTGACACAGCATAAACAAGATGGTTAGTTTAAATGCATGCTCAAGCAATTCAGATAAAAGATGGAAAGATGAATATGGGGTGTGGCCTGTAGGGGGTACTTTTCTGTAGACCCTGGGCTAAAAATCAGTTGAGGAGGCCAAAGTATAAAAAATATCTACACAAACGTTGGAGCCTAAGCTAGTTCTATGACAGTGTAGCACATTTACCCACCAAAGCTTGTCTCCTTCCACTTACCGGTACTTATTTGCCTCTTCTTCCAATTCCAGCTGTTTGTTCTTTTGCCTAATGAACATTTGTCTATTCTCTTCCGCCAAATTCACATTCACTGAACCAGTGACCAGAAGAGACTTTAAAGCCCCAGGCAGAAAGTACTACTTAAGCAGGCCCTGAGATCATTTCTAGAATCATGAATGACTTGAGAACTCCCAGGCTGTCCTCCTAGACTTCCCCTAGTGGCCCCAGTGTTCACTTCAAGTCACCCCAGTGATATGACCTGAGGTCTCCCTGCTGCTAACTAACAGCATGATGGACTCCTTGAATAACACCCACCATCTATACTCCCTAAGGTTTTTATTTGTGTACGAGAATTAACAATCTCCTGTGCTCTATTAACAGTATTAGCTCATAGCACACAAGCAAAAAACATTACAAGTCTTAGACTAGGAGTCATGGCTCAAGCTACCCAAAAGCACAATTTTTGAAAAAAAGAAAAAAACAATAAAAATGGTAGATGGCATTTTGCACAGAATACACACTATATTTGGTCTTGCATCAAGTGAAACTATGTAACTGTGGGCAAACATAAAGTGTGCCAACACTTTTTGAAGAACCCAAGAGGAGTGTAATAATTGCTGACCACCAGATTGCTGGCCAAAAATATAATGGTAGACAGTTGGGGGTTCCAAAGCTGGAGTTAGAAGCCAAGAATTAAGCAGTGAAGTGCAATCACAATAAAATATAAAACATGCCAACTTCTAGAAGATTATCTGTTTGAACTGACCACTGTTCCAAGGCAAGACTATTAAACAGAAATAAGGATGGTGCTGGAATAAGCCATGTTAGGAGAGCAAATGCTTTCTGCTTTTATATTAATCTATGGCCCTATTCTTCTATCCAGCCATTACTGAACTTGTTTAATCCAGTTCAGGGTCAAAGAGGCTATCTTGGTAGTACCTGGTAGTACCAGTTGCAAGGTAGGAACCAGCCATGGCAGCTCATCACAGAGCCTTCAGAGACATACTTATGTAGGCCAAGTTTGGAGCTGACAGTTAATATGGGAAGAAAGCCTGAATTCTGCAACAAAACCCAATGTACATGCAGACTGAACATGCAAACATATCCTAGACCCTAATTCCAATACCATAGGAGCTAACATTAATCACCAAGCAAATTCTAGTATCTTCACTATGGTGCAAAATAAAGGGGATGGGGCAAGACATGAAGAATGGGGAGTCTCTGAACCCCTAATTAACCCTATGGAAAGTCTGAAAATTAAATTTCTGAGGGGTCCTTAAATGTAAATTTTAGAAATGTGTTATGGTGTTATAAATCAACAGTAGGGAGAAGCAGCTGCTTGCAAGCATCTCACAGGCTGAGTGAGGTTAGATGCTTGAGATACTTGAGGTAAACATATTGTTTGAAAAATCCTTGACAGTTTTTGAGTAAATTAATGGATATTTTTAAAGAATAAAGCATAATTAGGGCTTGCCTTGGTCTCAGTGATACTGAAGAGTATGTCTGAAATTGGATAGCAGAAAGTTTTCGAGGCTGCTGATATCACAGTGTCCCTGTTGCAGTGGAACACAGTTTTACCCTGGGGATGGTCTGCTTTGGCCTTCGAAGTAAACAAAGCAGGTCTGTGGCAGATTGGGGAACTGGTTGATGGTGCACAATTACTTTAATCCACATGCTAAAATAGCTAGCTTAGAAGTGCACACACAGTATGTCTATGTGCTAGGTCTCATGGAAAACATCTGTTCTGTGCAATGGTGAACAGAAGTACAAGGTGGTGTGGCTTTTCTCTGCAGATTTTGTATCTGTGCATGAAGCAATATGTTTACTTTTTATTTGTAAATTAAAATTCCTTTTGTATGCCCATTTTGTTCATTTTTGAGTCTTTGATTATACACTGTTGTATTTATATTATTACATTTATTTTTATTATTTGATTATGTGTTTTATGTCAGTTGTGCTTATTATGTAGTATCTATGTGCTTAAATTTATTACTTGTACTTTGTGGGTGGACCTCTAAAAGGTGGAGCCACCAATACCTTACTGCAGGGAACCAACCCCCTGCAGGCCCTTAACTGCAGGCTGGGAAAGTCATCTTCTTGCAGTTCATCTAAATGCGTTTGAGTGGAATGTATTCTTCTTTTGAGTATTGCTTTGTTTCTCTAGATTTATTGGTTTCTTCGATTCTATAGCACTGAATTAAGAATAATGATTTGGATTTTGTATTGGGACTTGGTTATTTTTCAAATTGCTGTGTAACAACATAAGAACAGAAATTTGACAAATGAGAGGAGACCATTCAGTCTGTCAAGCATGTTTGTTTAGCTAATGGCTGAGATGTCCCAGTATCTCGTACAGATACATATTAAAGGTTGTCAAGGTTTCTTTTTCAATTACATCTCACTATTTTTTTTCCAGATTCCCACAGCTATTTGTGTACATAAGTGCTTTCTGACTTTCTGGTTTTCTTCCCCTGAATTTCCACTGGTATTCTCAAGTATGTGATTCATAATTCTACGGGATATACTTTTATCAATACCTTTAAGAATTTTGAAGACCTGGAATAGTTCACCACAAAGTCTTCTCTGCATTTAACTAAACAGGTTTAATTCTCTGAGTCTGTTGAAGTAGGACATGTCCTTAAGTCCGGGAAGGCACTTGGTTACTCTCCTCTGTGTAGTTTCAAGTGCTGCTGTATTTTTTGTAGCATGGTGACTAGAACTGTTCACAATACTCTAGATGAAACTTACTAGTGCATTGTAGAGTCTAAGTATAATGTCCCTCGATTTAAATTTAAGCTTTTACGATATAAACTAGTATTGTATTTGTCTTTTTAATTTGTTCTGCACAATCCTTAGATGATAGAAACATTGTGTCAACATAAACCACTAAGTCCTTTCCAGAGTTTGCTTCCCAAAGGACAATTCCTCCCATCTTGTATTTATAATTGAGGTTCCTCATGACCTTGTATAGCACTTTGCACTAATCTACATTAAACTACCTTTTCCAGAGTTAGCCCAGCTTTGAAGCGTATCCAGGTCTTTCTGCATTCTATTTCATGCTTCCTCAGTGTCTGACATTCCACTAATTTAGTGTCATTTGCAGATTTCAAATGTTTACTAGCTATACCAGGATCAACATCATAATATAAATCAGAAACACTAATGGTAACAGGAGAGACTTCTGAGGGACTCCACTGATGACCTCACTCCATGTGGGTCATTCTCCTCTTGTCTGTAGTCTTTGTCTCTGTTATGTTTCAGCTAGGGTTCCTCACATCTGGCTGGGGTTTGAAAGTCTCTATTATGTCTGTTTTGTTCATTTTTTATGTTAACACTAGTTATCTATTATTTTCTCTATGTCTAAGTATCTTTGTCGTTATGCTCTGTGCTTTGTGGGATTTTTGTATTTGATGGGCTACCATGTCAATTACCATCCAGGGACTGCCCTCAGCCCTATAATTGCTAAGAAAAGCCCACACTCTCTTGTGATTCATTGAATGTGCTGGTGTAGAGTTGATGAGTGCCTGGAATTTTCACCTTATGCTCTGTTTCTGGCTTCTTTTTCTGAATTTGTGTAAGCCTTCACTGCTAATGACAGAAGAACCCTCACTATGGTAAAGAAAAAGCTCCAAATACCTATCAGACAGATCAGAAGCACTCTTTAGAAGGCAGATGGGTATATGTTAGATACTACTATATGTAGAAGAACAGAATAGAGAGATCACACTGCAAGATGCAAACCACTAGTTAGCCACAAAAGCAGGATGACCAGATTACAGTTTTTGAAAAAGTACCTAAGAAAGATTAAGCTGTATCAGAGTGATAGCAAGAGCATAGTGTGGAGAAGGAAAGGAACTGCCCAAGATCCACAGCATACCACCTATTCTGGTAAACATGGTGGTGGTTTGGGCATGTACTGTATGTCGTGTGCCGCCACAGGTGCTGGCATACGTATCTTGATTGTATTGAAACACATTAGTACATGCCTCCTAACTCATTGGATGGTGCGTCCTCCTACAACAAGATAATGTGCCCAAACATATGGTGACAGCAACACATGAGTTTTTCATTGTGAAAAAATAGAAACTTTTTGAATGGCCAAGCCAGTCACCCAATTTAAATACAATTCAGCATGTATTCCATATGCTGAAGATAAAACAAAAGGGGACAAGCCCCCCAAAACAAGCAGTAGCTGAAGATGGCTGCATTAAAGCATCACTAAAAATGATACGCAGCACCTGTTGATGTCTGTGAATCGCAGATTTCAAGCATTCATTGCATGCAAGGGATACGCAACAAAGTACTAAATATGCCTGTTTTCATATACCTACCATTGCTATGTCCTAAACAATATAGTGCCCTGAAATGGGGAGACCATGTGTGGTGTAGTGGGTCCACAGCTCATGTCCAAAGGCCACTTTTTAAAATAAATAATCACCGCACTCGCTGCTTAGTGAGGGGGCGTGGTGTGTGTGTGGCCAAGCGGTTCCCAGGGAATTTGTGATGCGGGCAGTTCTCACTTAAGTGCACAGGTGAGGAGTCATCCGCATCCGTAATTTTTCCCAGGAGCTGCTGACTGCCACAGCTGATCCATGTCCCCGTGATAAATAGAAGCGCGAGGTGGCTAGCATGGGAGAAAAAGAAGACAAAATGGACAGAGGCTGCAGGAGAGGAAGGTGGTTGGAAGCAGGTAGAGGAAAGCTGGTGCAGGAGAGAAGGAGACCGAACAAGTGCAGGCTCGCGCTGTATGCAGGCAGCTGGGAGAGGCGAGCCCAAGTGGGGTGTTTGGCCAATACCCAAGGGTCGACAGTGGTGGTCGCTCCTATTGAGCGCTTCTTGGGAGCAGGAGTGACCAGGAGCAGGTTGGCTTGCCGCAGCAAAAGCAGCGGGGAGTCGGAGATTAGGAGTAAAATCCCCAGCGTGAGCGTCCTGGCCGTTGGGGGAAGCCAAGTCTCGGTAGGGGCTGAACGATGCCAGGGATCGGCATGTAGGGTGACTCCCCTGGTGCATAGCCTGAACGGGAGAAGCAGGGGAGTCACCAGTAGAAAGGCACCAGGTTGATTTTAAAAAGACAGCTTCCAGCCATTGTTTTAACATCACTGTTTTTTTAGAGGATGTTTTTTTCTCTATTGGATTTTAACCTCTGCTCTGCACCCATTTTATGGATTGTTTATTTAATGACATATATTTAAAGCACTGCACTATTTATTTGGACACTGTTGTTTGTTGATTTTAAATAAAAGCACTTTTGCACATTTTGCACCATCCCCATACTTTGCTGTGCCTCACTGTGTAGCTCATCAGTGACATTACCGACGGTGTCGGGGTCAAGGGCTCCCAAAAGCAAGATGGGAGCATGGAGTGGACTCGCATCATCACGCCATGCAGAAAAAGTGTTGTCATTTCTACACGGTGTGACCGAAATGCATGCAAATACCCTTACATGAAAGTCTGCGCTTTAACCATGTCTTAATTGTTTGATTTATAACTTTAAACTGTGGAGCAGAAGGGTAAATCAACGTAAAATGTGTTTTTGTTTTTTATTATTTTATTATTGAGGCTTAAAACTTTTTTAGACCTGTGTAGGCCAAAGCAGGTCAGTAAAGCTGAGGTGAGGCCTATTTCAGGGGGCCTGGTCTGCCTTGCGGAGCCTTTTGGAGGCCTCACATCCAGTTTTGCAATGCCAGTTTATGACATACTTAAAATATGCATATCCTAAAGTATTGCATCCCCAGTAGCTAAATTATTGAATTTTCCATATGGTCAGGGTAACACTAGTGGGACCCCCTAATTACCACTGGGTAATTCACACGCTGACTTTGATTGATGATCAGTGCCTTCAGCCACAAATGGTGGTCTCCTGAACCTGATGCACGATCTGCCTGTCATACTCGAAAGGATAAGGCTCCGGTGTATTTATGTTTGTGTTACCGGTCTGTCAGCGAGCATTTTACCAGTACACAAATCCGTTTTCTCTGCAGAGTCCCTGCATTATGTTTCTGCCGCGCATTCTTACTTGTCCCCGCGACTGCTTTGACAATGCCGCGTTGCTGCCTTTCTCGGCCTGGAGCGGCATCGCTCCCTCGCATTGAAGCATTCCCATTATTTTCGCCTTTCAGTCCCTCTGCTATTGCTGAATTGCTCCCCCGCTGTGGTCGGTCTGCCTTTATCAGCTTGACTGGCTCTGGCAGGGTCAGCCGTGTCAGCCTTGCTATTAGCGGTTGCCGCTCGCTGACTGAGGCAGCGCGGGTGTTGGAAGTTGTGGGCACTCAGCCACTTCATTCTTCAGCTCTCTCTATCGGAGGTCTCGCACCTCTCCACGCTCTAGCGCTGGGCTTGGCTGCAGGCCAGACGTCTTCTCGACGAATGTGGGGGCGGCAGCGTTTGGTCAACGCCGTGTGGAGGAATTTGAGAGACACCCTCTTCAGGAAGCGCCACCACATTAAGGGAGAACGTAAGCAGAAACGAAACGGCGCTTGCGATTATCCGGCTACACCTTCACAAAAAAAAGAAAAGATGCAGTGAGTAGCGTTTCCGTGCCACATGCACATATACATGTGCCAGCTTAAAAAAAGAACTCCTCGATAAGGTTCCCAGTCTAATCTGGACACAGAAAATCACTTAACACCGCCTGGCAATTGTAAAGGATCTGTAGAGTGGACTACACAGGTGCCAGACTGACAGCCTGGGGCAAAAATCACACTCCAGCTTCTGTTTGATGTGGCCAAAAGACTAATTACCCCGTGAGAAAAAAATGGGAATCATATTTAACATTATGTTAATGCCTCAGACAGACATTAAAAGTATTCACGGAAAAGCGCATTTGCGTTCCAATTAATCGCGGCGGAGAGATTCATTCCAGCTCTCACGCATAAAGTACGCGGCGTTTCAGCCACCTGTTAAAAAGACTGTCGCCAAGCTATCGGCTTAGAAAGGAGTTCATTTGTGATTCAGGTCCACATCTTCTGCCTGTTAAGAATAATTTGTATTAAAGAGATGGATGACAACAGAAAAATCCAACATTCTAAATGCACCACACTCAAATACAGTAATAATAATACATGTAATACATTTTATTTATATAGCGCCTTTCCATTGCTCAAGGCGCTTCTCAGAGTCTTAGAAAAAAAAATAATTAAAACAATAACTATCCACAATTAAAACAATAACTATCCACATTGTCAGTGCTTGTGAAACACTGGCCACTACATCTTATCTATGGTGTCAAATAAGTTGGTAAAATACATCCATTTGACCCAAACCAAGAACAACAATTTCCAAGTGCAAAGGCAATGGTGGAGATTGATCTTGGAGGAACATATAATTCTGGAAAATGCTTCATCCAGGCAGGACCATCTTAACAGCATCATAGGCCCCTGGGCAAAGAAGTGTGCTGGTGCCCCTGTTTTGATTGCAAAGCAGTAACATACATAGGCATCAGAAACATTGTGGGCCCCTATGCTCCTGTGGAGCCCCGGCCAGTGCCCATTGTGCCCACACATTAAGATGGCCCTGTGGAAGGTATTCTGGTAGCTCCCTGTGGAAAACACTGTCACAGTTAATGCCAACCAAACAGGCATCATCTTTATGAATGTATCCATCAATAAAATTGATCTAATAGATATCTTGGTGCCATCGGACTATAACAATTATCCAAAAGAAAGGCATAAGTTAGAGCACTATCTATCAGCTCCAGGATGAGATTATAGTACCGGTCAACAGATGGTGAAGTAGCTCCTATCAACATACTGTAGGTGCTTCTTGGGCTATTGCTAAATCCATCAAGCGATATACTGAAAAGCTCTTGCCCAATATCAACAATCCTATTCTACAAAAAAATAGCAGCAATTTGCACAGCAGCTATTGTTAGCAGAGGCCTTGGCAGGGTAAATGGTTAATGAATACCAGACATTTTAGTTTGAGCTGCTGTTGACTAGCTGCCCCTAATCCAGAATTGACCTGAAATGTATTCCTACCCCAGATGTACAGCTATACTCTCTCTGAGATTTCCTAAGTGGGAGTTTTAATGCCACCTGAAAAGCTGTGAAATCTAAAGAGGTGGAAATAATAATAATAATAATAATAATAATAATTGGAAGTGGTCTTTTTCTTATTGGAAACCCAATTGTCCATAACAGCTTTGATGCCAGGATGGCTGAGCGGTGTTCATAACAATACAAGCCTGCGTTTTCCTCAGTTGCATACACGTGAAGCAATTGTGCAGCAGTAGGTTCAAATAACATAACCCAAAGGTCACATAAAAAGACAGTTTCCCATCGGGGATTAACAAAGTATATCAAATAAATAAAATTAAACTGCTGATTAGATAAAGATTATTTTCAAATTGTTTTGAACAATGGGGAAATACTCAACAACTGTGCATTAGATTAATTGGTGACTTTCAGCTGGCCCAGAAGCAGGTATAACAAAGTATAGGTGCCCTGTAAACTACTAACATATCACCCAACTCAGGTTTTTGTCTATGGCCTGATGTAGTCCGGATAGGCTGTAACTCACCTTGAGTCTAAAACTGGACTCAGTTTGTTAAAAATAAAAAGCGCTGAAAGGATAAGGAATAAAAATCGGTCACCCAGTGTCTAGTGGAACATTTAGTGGGCCATTAAACCTGCACAATGAGGAAGACTCACATAGTACTTTTCATGTTAAAATGCTCTACTTTCATGGCTCCAAAGTTCATTGCTATTAATTGGACTCATACTTTAATAAAAGTAGGCTGTTATTTCCAAGTTTCTACATTTCTTGTGTCCGTCCAAAATTTACAAACTGTGTTTGTTAAAGTTTTAATGGAATGTACCGAGTATTTATTTGTTTTTTTATCTTGCTTTTTATGGCTTTGTGCTTTTTAATGCTCTGGTAATTTTTTGCCATTATTTACTAATGGAACCAGTATTCCTCAAACAGATGTTTAATATCAGCCTAGAGTCAATATCAACAGAAGATGTAGCATGGCAACCGGGTTAGGTGTACATCAGGTAAGCAATTTTGTGCTTTCCAATAAACACAATGAAGTTAAGTATTTTGTTATTTTCTTGCTTTTTGTGCATTAGAAAGAGTTGACGTGGGGGTCAGACACATAGGTAAGAATTTCATCTGTTCTGTATACATATTACTACGACTACTTTTACTCACAGTAATAAGTACAGATGTGTATATCACACTGAAGTTGTCTTTTAATATTTAGTGCTATTTGCATCCATGTCTTGTTCACTCTTTATTCATTTTCAGTATTTGCATAAAATTAAGGGAAACAAAGCCAAACCAGAAACTCAGTTACAAAGAACACAGCAAAAGATAGTTAAGTTTTTAAAGCTACGGCAAAAAAAATTGCAGGCGCTACTACATTTCTTATAAATGTAAAAATTTATACAGAACATAAGAAGGAAGGAGTCAGCAGTGATTTACTGCTTGTGAAACTAGTTGGAACAAATACCTGCAGCGGTCCTCCAGTACTGCTGCTTTAGATATGAATCAAGGTGATTATTTATTTGGTTATAGTATTGAGGTACAATAGTACAGTGGCATAGTTGTGCTGCACTACAGTTCCAGACTTCAAGGTACAAATTCAGCTTTTTCAATCTCTGTGTGGAGTTCGCACACTCTGTGACTGTCTGAGCTAAATGTTTTGTCCAGTTTTCTTCCTCCAAAGAGTTAATTGGCAACTTGGATCAGAACCTTTGCAAATGAGTATTGGTGCCCAGTGATGGACTGGTGTGCTGTCCTGGATGGGTTCCTGCCTTGTGCAAAATGCTGCTTGGAAAGGTTCCAAAACTCACAACTCCGAACTGAGTTAAAGAAGTCCAGAAAATTGGTATCTAGTACTTAGACATCCATTCTTATGAAGAACTGAGCTGCGCAATGATTAGTGTCATTGCTGCAGAACTCTGTTAGGCCAGGTTCAACACTTGGCCTGGCCAATGTCGGTAGAGACATTGCTTGGTCTCCCTATGTCCACATGGGCTCTTCTTCAGCCATTGTAGTTTCCTTCTCCCATAAGAACATACGATGTTTGGCAAGCAAGGTGAGCCCATACAGTCCATCAAGCTTACTTGGTTAGCCAATCTGTTCCTTCACCTCTTCTTAAAACTTTTTAAAAAGCTAACATGACTTTGTAGTTTGTTCCAGATTCCCACAATTCCTTCCATGAAACAGTGGTTCTTGGCTCCAGTGTTCAATACAATTCACCTTTAGTTTTCACCAGTGTTCCCAAATAAGTGATTTGCTATTTAATCAAAATAATTCTGATTCCTTTGATGATTTTAAAGACCTGGATTAGATTCCCACACAGTTTTTTTCCTGCTCAAGGCTAAAGAGGTTTCATTCCTTGAGTCTGTGAGAGCAGGACAAGCTATTTAGTCCTTGGATGCATTTAGTTGCTAAACTCTGCACAGCGTCTATTTTTTTGGTAGCATAGTGACCAAAACTGCCCACAGTACTTCAGAAGTGGTCTGACTGGTGCATTGTACAGTCATATCCCAAGGTCATGAAGGTCACTTTAATTGGAAACTGTAAAATGGGCTTTGCAGTATACTCAGCAATAGACTGGTACCTTATTAAGGACTGGTTTCTGTCTTGTGTTCAGGATAGATGAAGTGAAAGAAAAAGATGATTAAATGTATTTTTATTTTCTTGTGACCTATTTTTACAATATAGGGTGGTCCAGATCTAATTATGCAATTTTCATTACGCTATAACTTATTAAGTTTATTACATAGAAAATCACCTGAAAAATCCTGGACCATCGAGAAAGGTGTGAACTAACAACATGAAGAATCGTCTTTGCGCCGAACTGGAATCATCCCCACATAAATCAAAGTCATCCAGACGATCTGGATCTGCTTAATTAGATCTGGACCACCCTGTATCTCTCTATTATAACAAAAAAGTCCTGGGACGAGATGTGACTTTTTCAGAGAGATACTTTCATGTCCCACAAGAAGAGACTTTGGGCCAAGAAATTTAACCATGCCCGGGGCCGGAAATAAAAGACAAAGAGTAGAAGACAAAGTAGAATGTCGTAAAGAATTCAAAAACAGTGGAACAATACACAATCACAGCAAGTTAGAGACAATGAAAGTACTAAAATTCGAAAGTCTCAAAAACAATGATAGTAAAGATCGCATTAGCACAAAAAAACAGAAATTATTACTCAGTGAAATAATGGAACAATGAAAAGAGATCGAATATATTGTTCGGATTTAAACTTTAAGTCGGAGACTTGTAGATCGTCTAATTTATGTTGCCATCAGGGAAAAGTAGTGTTTCTTCCCAATGAAGAGGCACATCCATGTGAATTAAAAGATTTGTTGTTTGGTGAAAGTGAAATCCACATACGCGAGCAGCAAAGAAACGAAGTGGCTGACACATAGTGCAGGCCAGGGGGGTTGGCGAATGAAGTGAGCAGGGGTCGAAGCCCCCTATTTATGTGATAAAATAATAATACCCCTATTTATGTAATAAAAGAATAATAAGAAATACCAGGAATATGATACTCTTTAGACTCACCATTGAATAAATCCTTCCATTTTTGCTGTTTTCATCACAGAATCTTTAGGTACAGAAGCATATCCCTGCCTAGTGAATTATTATTATTATTGTTATTATTATTATTTTTGGCAGATACCATTTTCCAAAGTGCAGAATGCATGTAATTCTTTATGTATACCACATAGACAGTACCTGGGCCATGAACAGAACAATGGCCCTTGTACATGCGAAACAATCAGTCAGTCAGTCATTATCCAACCCGCCATATCCTAACACAGGGTCACGGGGGTCTGCTGGAGCCAATCCCAGCCAGCATAGGGTGCAAAGCAGGAACAAATCCCAGGCAGGGTGCCAGCCCACCGCAGGGCACACACACACACCAAGCACACACTAGGGACAATTTAGGATCGCCAGTGCACCGAACCTGCATGCCTATGGACTGTGGGAGGAAACCGGAGCACCCAGAGGAAACCCACGCGGACACGGGGAGAACAAGCAAACTCCACGCAGGGAGGACCCGGGAAGCAAACCCAGGTCTCTTTACAGCGAGGCAGCAGTGCTACCACTGCACCACCATGCTGCCCACATGCAAAACAGCAATCACTAGATTAATATACAATTATGCCACATCATAAATGCATGTATTTTTAAAATATTTAACATTACCTCACATATATGTGGAATAAATGTCTAGTTGAACGACTATTCCTTTAAATGAAACTGGTTCATGTGTATTTAGAGCAACTCAAGTAGCGTATCACCTCCATGTAACTTCATGTTTTATAGTACTGTAGACTTAATTTCATCACACTGAGTGCAATCTTTGTCTCCATTTCAGGTATAGATGTATCTTAACAACCAGAGTGTGTGTTAAAAGTAGTTCATAAATCATGGAGTACACAGTAACAGGGCCTTTGTTGCACACCCACCTGTTTTTTGTGATAATCACAGAATCAATGTATAAGGACTCTTTCCATATAGTCAGCAATATTTGAGGCAAACTGTGGGGTACAGATGGAAGGGTTTCTTGACTTCAGGGCATTGCCACTGAACAATTAGTAACTCATATTTTCAGCAATTGCTGAATCTTTTGTTCCATAGGAGCTCTTACATTGGGATGTTACTCCACAAATTCCTCGTGTGAATATACATAGCTCCACAAATAAAATACAGTGGCCCGATGAATACACCAGTTCATCTGTCCAGCATACACAGATAAAAGAATTTACAAAACAAAACAAGCACAGGACATTACCACTAGTTTCACATGACTACATAATGTGTATTCAGAAAGTATTCAGACCACTTCACTTTCTGCACATGTTATGTTATAGATTTAATTTAAAATAGTTGGATTTCCCATTTTTGCCCATCAGTCTACACTGAATAACCCATAATGACAAATTGAAAACATGTTTTCAGAAAGGTTTGCCAAGTTTGTTAAATACCAAAAACTGAAATCTCTCATTCATATAAGTATTGACATCCTTAATTCAGTACTTTGTAGAAGCCCCTTTTGGCAGCAATCACAGAAACACTGCAGGCTGCGGCTAAAACCAGTGTGAGGCTCCTTACCATGTGTGGGGCTAATTTTCTGTTCACCTCCCTGTATCTCTCAATTGGACGACTACAACTATCTCAGCAAATACCTCCTGTAGACAAATATAACCTGCCATGGCTCTGACACTTGCCTGCACAGCCCCGATAGAATACATGACTACACTAGTTTCCTGTTCATCTGAACAATCTTACAAAATCCTGTTACTTAGCTTCCGCCCAGTGACCTCCAACACTTCAGATTCAGCTCTGTTTATTTCAGTGTATTGCATATTGCTGTTGACAGAGTGCAGGCCCGGAGATCTTCTCTGGCTGGTTTTCTCATTCTCCACAAGAGCTGCTACACTCTTCTTAGTAGAATGTCTTTTAGTTTTGCTTTGCCTACTCCTTTGAACCATCTTCCAGTGTCTGTCGTAAAGCTCCTTCATCTGGAACATTCCTATGTAGACTGAAGATGAAGCTCCTTTTTAGAGACACTGACAATGATGTGACATTTTCTCTCTTCATGCTCTCATAAACCTCTTGGAAGAATTCTGCTCACAATGTTACTGTTATTTACAGCACAGCAAAGAAGTTTATTTTTTCAGACTGTGCTCCCAACTTGAAAAACGTCCTTCCTCATCTGCTTTACATAAAAGAAGTCATTGGCGTGATTGTTTTTTTTTATGTAATTACCATTCTTGTTTCTCATTTCCTGGTGTTTTATGCTGCTATTTAAGGAGACCATTACTTTACTAGGTAACCATTTTTTCCATTTCTTCTAAGGAAAACACTGGTATAGATTATATATAGTACTTTTTTTTCTATATTTGATGCCACAAACAAACTAGATCCAGAATACAGAAGTACAGTATATACAAAATGAACAACCACCTAGCCATATGCTTCCTAATTGCTAACCTAGCTCAGGGATAACTGAAGATGGAGCCTGTCCTGGCAACAGTGAGTGCAAGGTGGAAAGCAACTCTCAAAGGGAAGCGAGTCCATCATGTGGCATACTCACACATACACCTACCCTTACTTACTCCAGGCTGATGCGCATAGCATGTACTTCTTTGGCATATACCGTATGCATTCTACTATTTCCATGGTGTGAAGTTACAAGGATTATGCTGTGACATACAGCAACCTTCTACCTAAAAGCTCAAATGGCTCACTTTTAACAAAGTTTTCACAGAATCACCTGAAGTTAGACAAAGCCATGCCCTCATGCCTTGGATCCGTTCAGCTCTTTGAAGTCCTTGATCTAATGACTAAAATCAAAAAAAGTAAATCAATCTGTAAATTCCTTCTGTATTCTATTCTCTTTCTTGCATCCTCACTCTCTGCTTTGCTTCCCTTCTTGTAAATATATCATTCTTTGAGGCTGATAAAAGCTGTAGGACACTTGTAGCTTTTTTTAATCATATTTTCATAGTAGGAAAAGTGAGGTGCTACTTCTTGTGTATAAATAAGAATGCAAGAGTTTCTGACAGATGTTGTCGGGAAGGGGAAGCCCTTCAATTTAAGTCTTGAGGTTGTGTAGTCATATTTAGAAAATATCAGTGAATATCCCTCTTTTAAATTAATAGGATTAATGAATATTATTGAGCTGAATAGCCTATTTAAGGTAAAATTGTTTTAATGAATACTAGGGGGCTTCGCCCCCTGCTTGCTTCGCTTGCCAACCCCCATGTTTGGTTTTCCGGATATATACGCTTTTAAGATTTTTTTTTTCTTTGAATTGTTGCTATTTCTTAGTTTCACTTTTATTTCAGAACTTCTGTAAAAATATTTGGAATCTTGTGAGTCCCAATATGCTGAATCTTTGAATTGTGCTCCGTGAGACATGTTTAATGACTTTGTACCATAATTAAGGATAGGTTTCTCTGTTTGGAATTTCAGCACAGACAAAACGGTCTACATCATCAGCAGTTAATCATTTTTTTTTACAAAGTAACCAATAAATGCATTTGCGGTAAACCACGTTTTGAAATTCTTAAAATTCTTTATTTGTCACATACAGGACAACCTGCAGTGAAATGCATCCTGATCCACTTATCAAAAACTGTGCAAAGTTAGAAGAATATCAGTTAGATTAACAAAAAGTCATAGATTGAAAGATAACAATATAATAGAACATAAATAAATAAGTAAAATTATGTGAATAAAATAGAATTAAGCGTTAAGGTGCAATAGTGCAGTGATTATTGTGCAAAACCAAAGTTAGACAGGTGCGTAGTTAAATGAGGCAGTTTGTTTGTTTGTGCTACTGCGATCTTTACTTTCTTCTTTTTATACTTTCTAATTTTCTTACTTTCATATCCTTCAACTTTCTCCACATGTATCGCACCGTTGTTTTTTTTTTAGCTTTTTGAATTCCACTGCTTTCATAATCTCTAACCTGCTCTGCATGTGTTTAGCGCCAACGTTTTTGAACGTCTTATGAAGTCCCACTTTGTCTTTTACTCTGTCTTTTAATTCTTAGCCTGATTGGATGTGCTTTTTTTTCAATTCCACTTGTTACGGGCTGATAATTACTTTTCTTATTTTCTAAATTTGGACCTAGATTATTCTTTTTCTTTTTTGCTCTTTTTTCTCTCCAACGTTTTCGAGGCTCTTTTCTCCACACTGCTTTCTTCTTCGGTTAGTCATCGACGTTTCATTTATAACGTATTGTCCTTATACGCTTTATATGTGCTGACAGCCATGGATCTGTGTGTGCTCAAATCCTTTAGACGACTGAATGTTTTGCTGCCTTTTGGCTTATTTGATACTGATTGTAGTAAGTAGGGCATGTCTTGGAAGAATCTCATGTTCCATGTCATCGCGAGACGGTCCTGGGTTGATCTCTTGGCACAAAGTCTCATGTTTAAGGTCCCCGCGAGACTCTCTGTGGCCATTCTTTGTCATCTCGCGGTTTCTTTTAAATGTCTTCCGTGATCTTAACGTGAAGATCATGTCTCGAAGCCCTTGTGTTTCTCTCCAGGATTTTTTTTTTAATAGAGAGACATATACTTCAAGATAAGGTTGTTATACTCACTGGTAGTGGCACCAGAGAGAGACAGTGTTTTGCATGTCGATTGGCACATGCAAATAAGAATGTCTCTGCACTCTGCACATGTGACAGTACAGACCTTATGAACCTGTCATTACTTAGGAGCCGAGTCACTCATTTTAGTGAAGTATATTTGTCTAAATGTACCATGATTAGCATGGCTGAATCTGCATAAGGCATCTGTGATTTGCAAGAACTGTTTTGGACAACACCTCTACAGCTAAACAAAATAAACATATATAAATGAATTAATGCATTTAGAATTTTTTATGGTGCTTCATGACAATATTGTGAAAGACACTGTATAGAATATCAAATTAAAAAAATACCTGAACGGATTTAGTATACAGTATTTTTAAAAAGATTCAAGATAAGGAAGTAAGAAAACAGGAGAATTTAGTTTAAAATTATCTAAATAGAAGATTTTTTCAGTAGCTGCATCTACAGTACCTATTTTTAAAAAAGAAACAATGTGAAAAATGTTAAAGAATTTGGGTTAATTCCCTTTATTTTTAAATAGATTGATACAGTGATAGTTATATATTAATTTTATGAAAAACACGGGAAGTAGAACTCAATACTGATTATGTTATCACCAAGACCCTATTGACATTCCCTTTACACTTTCCTCTGTTAAATAAGTACATTTTTAAACCTGCTGAATTCATGTGGAATCTGAAATGGAACAGTAGATTTCAAAGTGTTTTGGACCAAGGACCACTTCTCAAATATATGGAGGACCACCTAAGACCAATAGTCACTCATTAGCATAAATTGTATATTGCAGTTATCACACTCTTTAATCTACAAGTCAGTCAGTCAGTCATTGTTCAACTCGCTATATCCTAACTACAGGGTCCCAGGGGTCTGCTGGAGCCAATCCCAGCCAGCACAGGGCGCAAGGCAGGAACAAAACCCGGGAAGGGCGTTAATCTACAGGTACTCATGTGAAAAATACTTTAATTATCTGAGCTGCAAAAAAGAATAGTTAGTCATACTCTCAAAAGGTGATTTAGTAGCCTTGAGTAGGACCATATATTAGAAAGCACCTTCCTAATTTAAGTGATCGTACTACTCCCTCTGTTATGCTTTTGAAAGTTGACCAAAATGAAAGACAACAAAAAACCAAGCAAGAAAAGAATTCCTCTTTCAATGTCCCAGATTATAAACACTGATCAAAGCCTTGATGATGAAGTTATGGCACAAATCAATACTTTAAAACCAGCCTGTGTCAGTGTCCACATGGAATTAAGGGACTGCTGTTGCCAGCGGTTGGCCTTCAGATGAACATCAACGTGGATTTAAAAAAAAACTAGTCCCACGTAGTGAATGACTTTGGTTCAATGGGACAGAGACTGTAAGTTTAAAGAAATGTCAAGAGAATGAGAGGGAGCAATCACTACAATCATATAGGATCACTGCAGGAAGAAAAAGTGTAGAAGTAAAAAATGGCATCGTTTGTCAGGCAGGGCATTCCGTGTTTAAAACTGTTTCATGTGGTCTTATCAGCAAGAAAGTTCTTCTAAGAAAGATGACTAGGTCAGCTCACCATGAACACCTGGCAAATGTTTATGGACCACCATTTGTCCATGGACTTCACTTTGAGAACCACTGCTGTAGAGCATTGAGTGGATAAGATGTCCATCTGTCCATTATCAAGCCTACATAAGACAGATGCAAAGCTGGAAGCACTGGGTGACATATAATTTGCAAACATTCATGTTTTTAATGAGATGTAACAACAGGATTTCTAGTCCTTGGTTTTAGGCTTAAATTGGATTATAGTCTTGGTAAAGAAAAAATAATAGTGTTCTCCATATGGAACCTTTCTGATAAGTTAAGCCAGAAGTGTTCATACTGAAGATTTTCTGTCTTCCCTTGACAGCCAAAAACTCATGACCTAAGAAGGGTTGCTTACTGCTTCAGTTAATACGGCAATGCACTAATTATGCAGTAAAAAAAGGGTTGGGCAGAAAGAAATCCCCTGCAAACACTCTGAGTTCAGTTGTGATCTGATGGTGGTGCCTGACAAGAATACCTTGGGATTGGAAGGTCAGTAGCATAACATGTCGATCTGGGGTTAGCAAAGGTTATAATTAAGTGTTAAATGAGAATCGGAGGACAGACTGGCCACTTGTCTCAAGGGTATGCAAATCTCTTTTGGTTGGCGGCTCCGCCGCAGAGCTGCTGGGGCTGGAAAGGAAATGAGTGTTTCAGTCATCAGTATTAATAGTGTGCAGACAGCATGCAAAAAGCTGTCGAGTGCAGCTGCACGGCCGAGCAGTGAAGGAAGAGACAGAAAGATAAGCCGTTGTGATAAAATCCTTACCCGAGTACTTGAGCATGTCCTGAACTGATCTGCTTTAGCAGATGCCCATTTTCATGGAAAAGAAAGAAAGAAAGAAAGAAAGAAAAGTAGTGTTGCATCTCTACATGTAAGTGCACTGCTGTACATTTCAATGATCCCTTGGGTGTCAAATTACCCTTTAAAATGACTTTTTTGGTTTGGTCTTCTGCCTCAAAGCTCCAGGATACTGGGTTCTAATCGAAGGCTAGGACACTGTGCTGAGTTTTCATATTTTCCCTATGTCTAGGTGTTTTTGTTTTTTTGTTTTTTTTTCTCTGAGATCTCCATGGATTTTTTGGATATCACATCTACAAGTTGTGTGAGATAGACTGATTGGTGACTCTAAATTATAAGTGAGTGGGACTAAGTGTGTCCTGAGATCATGTGGTACCAGGACTGGTTACTGCCTTTTGTCCAGTGTTGCTCAGATCACTGCTATCTCTCCCCAACCCTGTAATTGGATTAATACACAATGGAGGAGTAGATATATATTTACAAATGGTACAAGTACAGTGTTTTACTTATGCAGCCCTTATACTTCACAATATAGATAGCTAGGAAACAACCTGTGCCCACCTGGTACACACCCCAATAACTGACTTGCAATATGCTGGTACCCTACATAAGCAGAAATTTGTAGTTCGGCTAGGTACTAACATTCAATCAAAGTCTGTGTTGTCAGAGTCACAAGCAGAGCAATACACTATGAGTCAATCGAAGAGCGGAGGGGGACAGTGGCATCAGGAGGTGTGGCTTCCTGATCTTTTTATCAATCATGTACCAGATTAATAGCATTAAGCCCCTGATCTTCTCTTCCATATATGATTTAGCCCTTGCTAAAAGAGCAACCCACTCTTTGATTTTACATATTGATAAGACTATTGCGAAATTTCAAGGTAGACCCCCCCCCCACACACACACACTTTTTCATTTTATACTTTGATAAGATGACTGCCAAACTTTAAGTGGAACCTCCTCCCACTCTTTGATTTTATATTTGAATAAAACCTCACAGGAAAATCCCAGAGGTGGCTATGACCCTGATATCTGCAAATCGTATAAATGCCTTTGGCAGCACAATACCAACAAGGAAAGGATGGGCCCTAATCCAGGAAGTTTCGAGTGGCACAATAAACTGACATTTGTTTGAAGAACTATCCAAGGTGATGTTTTTGGATATGTGTGATGCAAGCCACTACATTCAAAAACAGTGTTTGTAGCACATGAAAAAAATTCAGAAATGCCAGTACCCCATACTGGTGCATACCAGTCCACATCAAGTCCTGATTACAGGAATATGGTCCTCTTTTTGGAATTTTTAGACTGGCTACAGACTCACTAATCAAATGCAGTCCTGTGCCAACAAATTAAAGAACCCCAACATTTTTGATTACTTTGACAGGCCATGCAACAAGGAAGAATTTCCATGTACTCTGTTCATGAGACAATATTGATCGTATAAACTTGTAGGTCAAGGTTTATCCCAAACTAGCATAAAAAGTGATGAATATTCCAGCATACAATCCACCCTTTTATCGCACTTAAATTAATTTTAAAATGATATGTTAGTTTTTGTATTACCTAATGGTGCTGCTGCCTCACACTTAAAGAGGTTTGGTTTCAAATGCTGGCTTAGTCCCTGTCTATGAAGTATTTTATTTTCTTCCAATGTCTATGTGGGCATTTCTCCAAATACTCCAGTTGTCTTCTACATCACAAAATATATGTAGATTAAGTTAGTTGCCATCTCCAAATTGGCGTGCTTGAAGAAGTATTGTTATGCATGAGTGACATCATACATAGGTTTGTCACTTTCAACTGGCATGAAATAATAAGATGTCTTCTTAACAGTAGTATTTTGAATGACATTTATAAAACAAGGGCAATTCTCCCAGTTAAGATGAAGTATGTGAGCTTGGATTTTTTAACAGGTATGTTGACCTAACTGTGTGCTAGACTACTTTGTGACAGTGCAAACATGAAAGATAGCCATCCACAATCAAACTGTTTCAAAAAATCAAAAGACATGCCTGCAGAAACCTAACCTGGAAGCAACTTTTGATGAGCCACCAGTCCAGTCTAGGCAAACTCATCCATGCTGGGCCAGTATAAGTCACCAATTTACTTAACATACACATCTGTGATATGTGTGAGGAAAGCCAAAGTATCTGGAAAACAATCTCCCATTTGTCAAAATATCTGATCAAAAAGCCTTTCTGACAGTCAATGGTGTTAAACACTGTGCCAACAGAAAGAATCCTCTCAAGTTAAATACTTTCAGTATGGCCCCACTGTCGTTTAGTGACAAAAGTCTCCATATATCCCAGTAAGGATGAAATGGTAAGGGCAGAAGGGAGACAGTTCAATAAGAGCCCCCATTGAGCAATTGGCACAAAAATGTTTGATCAAACAAGTGATAAAAAGTGTTCACTGAATGTTCATTTCACAATAAGTCATTTAGATGACTCAAAGTAGAAAAAGCAGTGGGTACAGAAAGTCAAGAGGTTTACTTACTTCACCACTGATATTCATGTGTCTGATGACTCTTCCTATAATGTCACTAGATGGACTGGGAGAGCATGGAAGGTCATGAGGTCGATGGAAAGGGGTGTGTGGCGCTCCCGATATCTATGCAAAAGGACGAAGGTCCAAGCCTTTAGAGTCCTGGTGCTTCCTGTCTTGCTATGTGGTTGCGAGACATGGACGTTATCCAGTGACCTGAGACAAAGACTGGACTCCTTCGGTACTGTGCGTCTTTGGAGAATCCTAGGGTTCTGCTGGTTTGACTTTGTGTTGAATGAGCAGTTGCTCACGGAGTCCCAAATGAAGCACATTACCTGGATTGTGAGGGTGTGTCAGTTACAGCACTACGGCCATGTGGTGTGAATCCCAGAGGGTGATACAGCTCGCAGGATCCTCACTGTTGAGGGCCCGAGTGGATGGACCAGGCCAAGGTGACGCCCACATAACACCTGACTGCAACAGATAAAGGGACATTTCCGGAGGGTGGGACTGGACGGGTGTCTGCCTCGGGGATTGCCAACCAGGATCCCGAGCTATTTTGTCATGTGGCGAGTGTGGCAACATGCTGTACCAGTGCATGCTCCCCAACCTGACCTGTACAGAAAGTCAGCACCCCTTTAAAAATTTAAACTTTTCGTTGTATAATGCTCTGCAAATAAAACAAATTAAATTAGATATGTTTCATTTTAATTTATCCATAGTAACCCAATGTATCCAAGTGAAAATAAAATTCTAACATTTTTGTTAAATGAATTAATATTATAACAGTAGAATAATGTAGGTGTAGTGCTTCCCAGGGACAACCCAGTGGATTTTTGCTCATATTACTGCTGTTTTAGATAGCTTAGCCACTCTAGGGTGGCGATTGTGTGATTGTGTAGGTTCACCTACTGCACAGTTGGCCTTGAAGCTGCTCATTTAAATGATGGAACGCCAGCGGAGCGCCTACTGATTCAGCGGTGATGTCATCCCGAGGCTATCCCCAGGCTATTGCAAAACTCCCCCCAACTGCTTGCACAAGTAGACCCATTGACATTTCAGATCACACAACAAAGTAATTAGCTTTTGCCTATGATCAGCTGTGGCAAAGCTTCAGTTTCAAGACATGTGTTTCAAAGCAAAGAATCCACAATGGTTGAAAAGATACTTTCCAAAGAACTTTCAGATAAAGTTGTGGAAAGGCATAAGTCAGGAAATGAGTATAAATTGATTTCAAGCGCTTTAAGCATCCCATGGAGCACAATCAAGATCATCATTAAGAAGCGGAAAGCATATGGCACCCTTTAGACCTTGCCTAGAACAGACTAGCCCTTGAAATTGATAACCGAGCAAAAAGGTGACTGGCAAATCTAAATGAGCTAAAGGCCTCTTTGGAAAAGATTGGTCATTGCATGCATGTGTCAGTAATACCACATACGCTCCACAAATCTAACCTAGACGGTGTGGCAAGAAAAACGGTTACATAAAGTCACATTTATGTTTTGCTAAAAAGCACCGGAAATATTCTGAGTGGCAATAGATGCTGTGTTCAGATGACACCATAGTGGCAACAGGTGCTATGATCTGGGTACAACAAAATCAAACTTTTGTCATAAAAATCCAAGGCATCTTACAATCCAAAGAGAAAACTTTTACAGTACGGCCAAGGGGTGACATCATTTTCTTGAGGAGGGTGTCAGTCTTCATTTGGGAATAGGCCACTTGTCAACCCAGAAGGCAGAACATGGATGAAGTCAAATATAACTAAACCTGTAAAAAATGCAAAACAGGAAGACAGTTTGAGTTTCAACATGACAAGTACCTGGAGCCACCTTCAAAGCAACCACACATTGGTTTAAGGACAGAAAGTGAGTGCTAATGAGTGGCCTAGTCAGAGCTTCAACTTAAATCCATCCTTCCATCCATTATCCAATTCACTATATCCTAACTACAGAGTCACGGGAGTCTGCTGGTGCCAATCCCAGCTAACACAGGGGGCAAGGCAGGAAACAAAACCCGGGCAGGGTGCCAGCCCACCGCAGGACACACACACACACACACACCAAGCACACACTAGGGAGTATTTAGGATCATAAATGCACCTAACCTGCGTGTCTTTGGACTGTGGGAGGAAACCCACGCAGACACGGAGAGAACATGCAAACTCCACGCAGGGAGGACCCGGGAAGCAAACCCGGGTCTCCTAACTGTGAGGCAGCAGCGCTACCCACTGCACCACCGTGCCATCCAACTTAAATCCCATCCAAAATATTTGGAATGACTTGAAGAGGGCAGTAGATCAACAGTCACCTTACAGTTTGACTGAGCTTGAGGAATTATGTAAAGAGGAACGGGCAAGTGGCCCTTTTTCAAAGTGTGCAGAGTTTGTAGGGATGTACCCAAAGTGAATCAAGGTTCTAATTTGAACACAGGGTGTATCCACCAATCATTAACTCAAGAGGTTGTTCAGTTTTATAAGCCAGTTTTATTTTACCTTTTTTTAATGTGGTTTCATTTTACCTTGGTTGGACGATACAATTTGTAAAAAGAAAAAAAAAACTTTATTTTCTACATTTCTGGGCTTAAGTGCAACAAAACATGAATGTTTTTAAAGGGTTCTTAACTTTTCTTTACTGATAATTACAGTATTTTAGTACTTGCCAACTCAAGAAGCAGGAAAATTATTTGGGATGCTGCTCATCGTGAGATAACTATTTATGCATTTAAAACCTTCTTATCCAGTAAAGCATGACAAGCACATGGCACCTATCCTGGCAACACTGGGTACAAAGAGAGAAATAGCCCTGAACAGAGTGCCAATATTATGGCATGCTCTATATAAAAATATAGATTGTTTCTTTAATTTTCTGCTCCTTTCCTTGCTTTCACTGCTGCCTTTTTCATGACTGCTGTTTTCTTATTGAAGGCCAACAAAAATTTGATTAGAGAAAAAAAATTTCTCCTACCCCAACAGAACGTTGATTTGCTTTCCTAAGACAGTCAGCTGTAAGCCATAAACTAGATTAAGAGGTTTGATTTATTTTAAGAATTATTGTCTATGCTGTAACCATGTTTCTTTTTTCGTTCTTGTTCCAGTTTTCAACAGATTTATAATTTTTCACCATTTAGTATTTGTTTGGGTCAAAGGTTCGTTCGAGTTTGGTGGTTAGAACTATATTTGAAAAAAAAAAGCTGTGAGCTGCTGCCAAGAAGGATCACAGACGGCACTCCGCCTGCTTTGTACAGATGTGTTCACATCTGGAGCCACTCTGCCTCGTGAAGGTGCCATCGCACATACGCTGCTTTTCCGAGAACGTTAACACACTCCAACATGGTGATGCAATTACAGCAAAGATTTCTCCTGTCCCTTCGCACACTAGAAACAGAAGGAGCGAGACAGCGCAGCTTTAAATAATATTCATATCGGTGCTTCAGTTCTCGAAAGACTTACGGTTTTATTCTCCTAAATCATCCACATTGAAATGGCCCATTGTCTTGAGATGCAACACCTCATTTACAATGCCGTCCCAGTGGAAACAGGTGCTTTCATCAGCTGCACCTACAGCACTGATAAAAGCTCAAGAGGCAAACAAAAAGCCGTCTGTCTGTAGAACTAATGAACTTCAGGAAAAGGTCATTTTTCAGTTTTGGTGGACAAATGTGGCTTACATCTATTAGGAATACAAGTACGAAGCAGAAAAGTGCATGGGCTGACTATGATATAAATAAAATTACAACTTATAATAATCATTAAAAGCTTTAGAAGGAATCCTACCATTCTTTACCATAATGCCAGTGGAAAAAAAAATCCTACCATAGCCATTTAGCACAAGACTTTAGCTATAATGTGGTTATCTATTGTTCATATTATTTAGAAAGGACACCACCTCCAAAATACAAATAAAAACAAAAATAACTATTAGCCCATCAATACAAATGCACTTTATTTTATATAGCACCTTTCTAAAAGGATTACTTACAATTAGAGCACTGTTGTGAATGTGTTTCACAAGAACAGCAAAAGCCTGCAAATGGAGTTATGCAGGGCCACCCACTGATTCAGTGATGGGAACTGAACTGGCAGCTTTGTAATTTATATAGTCCAACCCTTTAACTTTGTACTTTTATACTGATTTGAATAGATGCCTTTGATATTTGTTCTTTAAAATTGGTAAGGTATACTGCCAAACTTCCTCTGGTATCTGTCAGTACTGAATTTGTGGTATTGCTTTCGCTCTCTCAGTTTATGACTTGTTTGCTCCATAAAGCACCACGTGTTGTTGTATGTGGGCAGTGGTCTTTTATAAAGTGAACATTGATTGATTGACTGGGCCGCAGATAGTCTTTTCATGCATATATTTACTGTATAGGTTTCAGTCAGAATTTGCCCGACTTCATTTTGCACTTCATTGTATAATATTCATTAAAGAAACGGCTTAATTCTTGTTTGAATGACAGAAAGGCAAAGCCTATCCCAGCAGCATAGACTGCAAGACAGGAACACATAAAAAAGAACATCAATTCATCACAATGTGTACTAATACATAGACACCATCTTACTCACAATGAGTCACCAATCAACATGACATGATGATTTTCAGGACAACCATAATACCTTGTGAAAAAACTGAAGTTCACAAAAACATACAAAATAAGAGTTCAGGTCGGGTTGGGGAGCATACACTGGTACAGCACACTGGTGCCCCCAACACATGACGAAACAGCTCTGGATTCTGGTTGGCAACCACCCAGGCAGACATATGGTCCAATCCCACCCTCTGGAAATGACCCTCTATCTGCTGCAACCAGGTGTTATGTGAATGTCCCCTTGGCCTGGTCCGGCCACTCGGCTGCTCAGCAATGAGGATCCTGTGAGCCAGATCACCCTCGGGGAACTGTGCCATATGGCCATAGTGCCACAACTGACACTCCCTCACAATGAAGGTAATGAGCTTCATTTGGGACTCCATGAGCAACCACTCATTCAACACAAAGTCAAACCAGCGTTACCCAAGGATTTTCCCGAAGAGACACAGTACTCTAGTACTACAGCATTCTCCAAAGACACGCAGTAATAAAAGAGTCACATTAAAAACATAGCCATTTCACTTTAAATGCGTGTGTGTGTGTGTACAATTTAGGTGGGTTAAGGGACTTTAGGCAAGTCAAACCACCACAATCTATACATTAGATTTAAGGCCAAAATATGAGTGTGCAATTGCTGGACAGGTTTGCCTATAAACTGAGTAGGAAGATAAACAGAAATGTATAGATAAACAGAAACGTACTGTCATAGATTAGATTAGATTAGATTAGATTAGATTAGGTTAGGTTAGGTTAGGTTAGGTTAGGTTAGATAGATAGATAGATAGATAGATAGATAGATAGATAGATAGATAGATAGATAGATAGATAGATAGATAGATAGATAGATAGATAGATAGATAGATAGATAGATAGATAGATAGATAGATAGATAGATAGATAGATAGATAGATAGATAGATAGATAGATAGATAGATAGATAGATAGATAGATAGATAGATCCACTCCAACCTTGAATATAAGTATGATGGTCTGAAAATGCATGTATGATGATAAGATTTCTAATAAATGTTAATGTGTTGCATAGGAGGTAAACACAAATGTACTGTATGGGATAATAGATTTCATTATAAATAGATAAGTACCTGTGCTGGTGCTGTGTTAAAGGAATTTTGAGAAACATAGATGAACTCACATTTAAAATATCAGTTAATCCATTGATTTTTGGACTTACTTTGTCTATTAAAAAATTAGGAGAAACACAGGAAAGGTAGGGACAAACCCTGAGATATGTCAGGACATTGCAGAACACACTCACAGAACTAGAAGTCATTTAGGGTAACCAATTAATCTAACGACTTCTCTTTAGGTTGTGTGAGAAAACCATCAGACTTGGACTAAAATGATTATGGGGAAAGCCAGCTGAATACAGACAGACAATGACTGTGGCAAGAGTCAAACAGGTCCTTCAAGCCGCCCAGTAACAGGACTGCACCATATGCCATGTTCATTGAAATTGCCTATTCATCCACTACCTACCCTGCATTTTTCATTATAGGATTATGATTGGCGGAGTTCTACATTAGGCTCCAGGCATGCGCAGAGCACATTGATGCTAAAAAAAAACTAGCCACGCACTCACAGGGCCACCTTGAAATTACCAATTAACCTTAGATGCTCCTAATGTGAGAAGAGACTAGAACGATCGGAGAAAACCTACACTGATTCGGGGGAAGGTGCAGCATTTTCACAGCGGGAATCGAAACTGGGAATCAAAATCACATCCCTAATCATTAAGCGCCTCCCACACCTATTAAACCCTATTGCATGGAAAGGAAATCGTGGGAAACACCAATCTGTCACCCTGCTCCCACCAGCTCCTGAATTCTATAGATTTTCATCTATTCATTATGTATCTATTAATGTTTGCTCTCAAAAATATGTGGCCAAAACTGAATGGCGACAGCTCATCGCACGGTACACTCATAATATCTAGGAACACAATCATCTAGGAACGCCAATTATTTTGAGAAACAACTTGGAAGAATCTGGAGGGCTTAATATATATACACATGAAAAGTGCGTGTAAACTCCACTGAGTGAAAGTGTTATTTGCATCCAGTTTCCTCGCGCCACGAGGTAACATCCCTAATCACTGCGCCACGCTACTGCCCTGACGCGTTTACCAAGAATGTAGTTTTGTGAGTCCGCAAAAGATTAGCTCTACTTCACGCCGGATGCTTCCTGAAGCACGATCGCGCTGGTTTGATGGATGCACAGCCCAATGAATGGGTCAATCGATTTGTTCTGTCTATATGCAGTACACTGCCGTGGGTTTTACTTGATAACGTTAAAAGTAAATCTGAATACAAGAAACAGCTGCCGACGTGCAAGTAAGCGTGGTGAGCCCCATAGCCAGCGTGCATAGCACCTCGGGTTTTTGCCCTGCCTTACAGACAGTTATTTCAGCCAAAAGCCTTTAGGCTGAGCAAGCGCAAAATCCTTTTCATGTGTGAGGTCTGTTTTTCATTCTGCCTGCCGCGTAAAAAAAAGATCGGAATGCGATTTCAGCATGTCACCCCGTTATCACGCTTATTTCAAACACAAGTTTAAAGCAATTCCTTCTGCGGCGGTGACTCCTTCGACCGCTTACTTTGGTTCGAAACAGCACGACTTGGCGTAAACCCAATTCTCAATCCACTTCTAAAACGACCATCCGGCCATCTTTCCTCTCGATGTCGATTATGAAATATTTAAATAAAACTAACCTTATTGGCACACTAGCGCTACACATATTTTCTCAGTATGCGTTTCGTTAGAATCACGGCACACTCGGAGCTGCTATAGTATCGGCATCGGCGCCCCGCTCAATTGGATGAGCTCGTTAGAAAATGGATGGATGCTTTCCAGTTATGTTTCACTGCAAATCCTGTTATCCTGACCAGACTGCGTGCTTTGTTAGAATCATCAGTCGTCTCGTGCTGCACGGATCGGCATCAGCGCCCTGCTTAATATGCTGGTTAGAAAACGGATGAATGGTTGAATGGATGGGTTATCCCCAGTCGTGTTCAAAAGTCAATTTTGCGCTTCTTACATCTATTGGGTTCTTCGTTAGAATCATAAAGCGCCCTCTACTGCTCGTACCGACCCCGGCACCCTGCTTAATATTCTGGTTAGAAAATGGATGGATTGTAGAAAGGATGGATGTAGATGAGTCCCAGGCATTTTTAGCAGTAAATTTTGCTAAACAGTACATTTTTCTGACATCTACTGCGTGCTCCGACAGAATCATCAGTCACCAACTGCCGCTCGGATTGGAACTGACGTCCTGCTTAATAAGCAGGTTTGAATGCATATAGATAATAAAATGGACGGAGGGTTCCCAGTCACGTTTATCTCTATCAGTCAGGCTATTCGAACATGTGCAAGCTAGTATATTTTATTTAACACGTCTTTTTGAGCTGCAAAGTGTGTTCAGTGCGTTCCGGTCGTTCACCCCGGGCCAATTTATATTCGCCAGTCTGTCTGGCAGGTTTATTATTCCAGGTTATGCGATGAGACCGAAATATCTCGAAAAACTGCTGAGCGCAACCCTGATGGAAACCTAACCCAGGTTAAACGTAAATGGTAACGTTTCCTTGTACTGTCCTTTGCTGTGTTTTTATCCAAAATACTCCATGTCACGTGTTTAGTATTTTAAAATAAATACGTGTATTGCGCTAAAGAGCACTTAGCTTTGATCAAGTCGTATAAGAAAACCCAAAGCCAAAACGAGCTCCTAACAATGCATCAGCCCGTCCGGGTTTCGTTCTTCCCCTGTACCGATGTTACCAGGACGGACTCCTGCACAATGCCCGACCTTATAATTGGATTAAGAGAGCACGCAGTGCTATCTGGCGTGCTTCACGCAGACAAAAATGGAACTTGCACATTGTATTGTAAAGCAGAAAGCTCAATGCCTTTCACCGAAAAGCACATAGCAAGGAAATATGTCGGGAAGTGTTACACGCCCTCACAAGATTGCGGATTACTGATCGGGGAACAGTTAAACGAGCTCAAAAGATCGAGAATCGCAGAGCGCGAGGCACTGGAGACTATTGTCTGAGAAATAAAGCAAGCCGCAACATATTGAGTTGAACTGGCTGAAAAAAATAACTGGCTGTAAATGTATATTAATGTGTTGAACTGGCGTCCCATACAGGGCTTCTCCTTGCCTTTCTGCCTCTACGGGCCTTCAGTGGGTTTCGGAAAATAAACGGGTCGTTTTCTCTGGCACATACTGCGCAGGCGACAAAGAGGAAAGTGCTGACATTTTCATCGATCTGGCAGGAAAGGAAGGGTAAATACAGGGACATAGCTGTGGAGGCGGGTAGTTAATGGTTATTTGCCCCCTTATTGATTTTACCCACCAATTGTGTCGCATGGGGGGTGGGGCGGGCGCCGTTCTAATAAAGGGCTGCCACTTGAAAGAAAACATTTATAAAGAGCCTGCCCTGTAGCCAGTGACCCATGAAACAATCGGATAAGTGCGAGTCTCCAGCGGAGCGTTTTGGTGATTCGGGCAGCGCGAGACATCGCGAAGAGTGCGCACACAGCATGTAAATAGGACTAATTATGCATTCAGCTCTTTCGCGACGAGCCCTCTCTGCGCAATCCTGCCGCTTCCTGCCTCTTTCATACGAGAGGCTTGCCCTGGGCTGCGCGTTTCTCCTGCAGATGAAAGCTCTTGCTCGTTATACTTTAAGCCGTGGCTCAGGTGCGCTTTCGTCGCGCCGCGATGCACTTTTTTCCATGCATCTTTCTGCCAGCCTCCTCCTGTTTCGAATCCAAATGAACTGTGCCACCCCCAAGAGCCACATGTGGGCCATCCGGGGCGCTTTCTTTCTCTCGCTCGATCCCTCTCCTTCTCTCTCATTTGTTCCCGTTGTCACTTATACAACGTCTATTCCCATTTTCTTTTCTGCTGCGCTCACGTTTCATGTGAATTACGCTCACATGGAGACACTTCGTACCGTTCGCGTTTCGGAATTCGGTGGTGTAGTGGCGCCGACTAGCGGGGCGAAGGGGCATTGCTATGGACAGCGAAAGAAGCGCAAGCTTAGCTTTCGCGATCTACAGAATCGAGACTTATCCGGTCGAAACGGGAAGAGAGACAACCCTTTGTCCGCTTCATAAACAAAATCCACTCAAGTCTCCAAGCAGACAACCTTGTAGAAAAGCCAGATATCATGTCAGTTGTGTGTCGGTTAAACGCACCTCTGTGCATTGTACGTGTGTGTTTTTAATATGTGTCCCCATTCGTTTCATGTAAATACAGTACGAAATTGGCAGCAATTACCGTAAACATGACATGCAAATAAAACATATTTTGACTTGGCTCTCATATCGCCAGACCTGTTTGGCAAGGTAATTCGTCCAATCTCTCACAGCAGAGCGAAGTGTCTGCTTTGAAGCGCGACGAGGAACGTGCATAGGGGCGAAGTGCAGTGACCGAGATCGCAACCCGGGGTTTAAAATGGCCATATCGCACACCTGCAGCGTGCTCTCCGATTGCGCACTACAAAGCGCAGCGCTCCCTGCTCTTTCCAGCCCCCCTCCCTTTCCTCCCCGCCTCTCCCTCCCCGGCCAAAACACAGCAGTTGTCACGCTCATCTCCAGTTTCTGTCTAACATAATCTGCCCTCAGAGGCGCCACTAATTGCTGCTTCGGTTATAGCAGTGGGAAATGAAAGCAAACCTCCATAGGACTTGTTAACCCGTTGTGTACCGGACCGATTCTTTCCGTTTGCCTTTTTTCTTCCTTTTTAGGTTACGCCTGTGTCATTGTCAAGCGCATAAGTAGCCAAATGCGCCCTTTGCTTTTTTTAACCTACAGGCGAAACTTGACTTTAATTCATAGCCCGCCGTGTCCTGGCAACCAGTCAGTTGACCCCACAAAGAACAAAGTCTTTCCAGACCGAGCGACTGTGCAATTCTTTTTAACCCTTTCATGTCGAATCGGACAGGCCTACTTTAACGTAATGTTTTTTTAAAAAAAGCCATCAACCCCTACCACTGCCCCCCACCACCACCACAGCTTAGTGATATTGTAAGGCTACACGAAATGTCTCGAATGGACTCGTTACAGATCACACGATAAAAAAATAGACCATCTGAAAAATTCACCATGGCTCTAACGCTTACTCTTTTGAAAGCGATCGGAGATTCGAAAATGCTATAGCGACCAGTAGTGAGTGTCAAAAGACGACGCTGCCGAAATGCGAGACAGACCCATTAAGACAGCCGGCTTGGCACACGTCCGCGAAGTCCTTACTTCGTCTAACCAGAGACGAGCATTTGAACGCAGCCTCCACACTCGTTATAACAGCCTTCTATTTTGAACGAAACTCGTGATCACTTCTTTCTAGGCTCTCGATTTTCAATCGTGTCGAAAACAATTGCCCTCGCTAAGATCAATCCTGTTCCCCAAGACAAAAGAGAAATGGCTTTAGTGATTCACCTAAAAATGTCATCCTTTGTGCACATGGCAGCCCAATGGCTGCAAGCGTTCTGCCCGCAGTAAAACGGAAGCTAAAAGGGTGGTAAACTAATGCGAAACTGTTTCTATATTAAGAATAAGAGTGTCATTCTCCTTTGAGGGAGTATGAGTTCCAGAGTGCCCAACGATGGACTGGCACCCGTTCCGGCTTGGTTTCTGCCTTACTCCGGCTGCTTTTGGGATAGGTTTCAGCTTCTCGTGACATCGAAATGGACGGTGACGCAGAGGTTAGCGTTGCTGCATTCCACTATTCCAGCTCCAGAGCCCAGGGTGGAATGAGCTTGTTGTCCCGTTGTGTACTTAGATTAATCTTTGGATAGGTTAAGATTAATCTGTGGATAGGTTACACGTTATGATGTGTGTGTTAGATTAATATTGGACTCAAAATTCGCTTCTTGGCAGTATGGGTGTGTACGTGAGTGAACCCTGCAATGTACTCCTCCCCGTCCACTGTTAGTTCCTGCATTGCACTGGCTGCTGTCGGGATTGGCTTCAGCTTGTCGTGTCACGGACCTGGATGTCCAGACTGTTTTGTCTTCTTTTTAGAAACTGCATGTTCTCCACGTGCCTACGTGTGACTATCCGTGGGTGGTCCGGTTTACACCCCCACGTACAGACGATGTGCGGAATTAGTGATTATTCGAACATGATGGTACCCTGTGTCGGATATGCTGGTTTGTACTGGGACTGGCTCTAAGGCATAACCTAATTCGGCGGCGAACTAAATGGCACGGAAGTAAAGCCTTCTTGGGCTAATGTGTCTTTTTAACCTTTTAGTTGCACGCAAGTTGTAGTTATATATTCATTGGCTGTTATTTTTTCTTTGATTAGTCCTACAGCCTATTGGTGACTAATTTGCACATGACTGCTTGATAGTGCGCCATTTAAAATGACGATTAGAGGCATTTCAGAAAGTGTCCCTAGATGGGTAATTGATTGACATGTCTCATACAAGATCGTTTTCGCAACATCATTGGGAAAACGCACATTCAAATTAAATAAATAAATGCATTAGAACACTGAATGCTTTTATCTTTTTACAAGCAAAGGCTACCGATGCTACTAGTCCCTGCTGCAAAGCGGATGGGGGTTCAAGCGGCAGAACTGCTCCCATTTCGGTGTTTACGAATACCAAGGCGAAGACTCAAGTAAAAGTCGCACCTCGTTATTTACAGGAAATTGCCCAGCTTGCCTCGATCTCGCTAACTGCTGTTAATGCGCTGCGTGTTATCCCGGCATTGTCTCCTTTCGAGCGCATTGTCTTTTTTCCCTTTCAAACTTAACGTATAACTAGTAATTACGTTCGTCTTTCTTTAAAATAATAAAACCTTATACTGATTCGCTGTAATGTTTTTTGATGGAATCGAAATATGTGGGGCGGGAGCATTTAATCCATTATTATACCGAAGGGCAAACGATTTAAACAGTTCGCGGTGGAAATGAGAATCCCATCTGAAAACACGACGCCCCTGAAGAAAATGAGAGGCTTTCTCTCTGCAGGTGTGGAGAGTGTCGATGCTCACAGGTGACAAGTTCAAGGGTGTCGTGACCGTGAGAGCTGCCAATGGATCATTTGCACCGGACACCTGAGCCCTCGGATGAAGCGCTTCGTTTACAATTCAGTCAACGTCTTCATTCTCTCTTATGGTCAAGTTGTTTGAGTAGACATCGAAAGAAATTAAAACGTGGAAGCAGTTGGCGGAAAACAGACTCGTCCGCGGGCTTGTGAGAATCAACGAGTCGTTCGCTGTGAAAGTGAAGAACGCAGTGGTTTAAATAAAGTCGCTTGTTGCGGGACTACTTGTGAGGTGCTATGTAAGAAAGTTTGGACATGCTGGGCACCTTTCTCGTTAGATGCATGGAGAAGAAACCCAAGGTGCATGCAAAACCCAGTTGGGTTTATAGAATGATTTGGAGACCATTGCTGGGTATAGAGAATCCTGCTTGTTATCCTCACCGTCTATACCAGAACAAAATGGTATACATTTAAAATGAATGTGTTGATTTCTATTTAAGAAATGTCCGCTTTGTAATGCACTATTTGGGCCCATGTTCGGTGTATGTGCTGGCTCGCTCGAGCCGTTCATGTTAGGTTATTCATCCATCCATTTTTTACCACTTTTTCGGGGAGTCTAATCAAAGACGCCCAGATGCCCCTTTTCGTCGCCACTTACTCAATCTCTTCAGAGGAGATCCCGATGCATCTCCCGACCTCTTGGGAGATAAACTGTAAAATTTTCGTGCAGTCGACGAGCGTTGTCAGAACGCAGAACGAGAGGAGGTAGGCTCTCGAAAATCGGGGGCTAGAAGCCGAAGTCCATTGGACAGGTTTACACCCTGCGAATAAACCCCATTTCCTCCCCTTTTATCCGCGATCTAGTTCTTTCGGTCACTACCCAAAGCTCGTGGTCATAAATAAAGGTAGGATGTAGCTCGATAGGTAAATCGGCTCAGCACTCTCTTCGTCATGTCTGCCCGCTACAGGGTATTCATAACTGCTAACGCCTCTCCGACCCGCCTGTCAATCTGTCTGTCCATTTTCCTCACCCGTGAATCAACACCTTATCGTAGTGGATGGGTTTATGTGCCGAAATGATCCTAGCAGCCGTATTGTCCAGGGCAATGGGGTCTCCCAAGTTAAATCGGGCCTAAGTGAGGGATCTGACTAAGTGCGATTTACATAGCCCTTATGAATTAGCAAGGGCACAGTAAGGGTGACAGCGACTCCCCCATACTGCATAACCTAGCTGGTCCGCCCGTTGGCAAGTGGCTGGTTGTCTGGCCTTTACAGATGGGGCCCGGTCATGGTAGGTCGGGATGATAAACATGTGACTGTCTTCAAGTGTGCCTCACCAAGAGGAGCCGTAAGGGTGTGGTCCATTTCTGAACACCATGGGCGCCTGGGTCGTTTACCTCATCATACGTTTAACAATGAAATGGTATTTCTCACCCGTGATTTTGGTTTGAGACTCGATTGCACTTTGAGCTACATTTTTTGTATAAAAATGTGCTATATAAATAAATGTTGTTGTTGTTGTCGATCGTGTCATCGCCCCTGGGGGATCGTTTAATCCAAATGTGTCCCTTGCTCATTTGGATTCGTCGCTGGCGGTAAAAGAGCCGTTGTCGTCACGTGCCTCTGGCGCGCACCCAAAACGCCCTGACGGCAGATCCGCCTGTTAGGGCGTTGTGGTTTGTCGCGGTGGTTCTTTATTCATCAGTAAGCGACCTACCCCGTATATAGTCCGGTTAAGAACCGCGGGGTGTAAAGTCTATAAAGTGGCGGCATCGGGTGCAAATCGGCTAACCAATCAGGAAAGTGGCGTTAGTCTATCGCGGAGACCGCCCACCCACACAGGGTACCCGATTAATCGAGCAAGCATTGGTTTTATTAGGTGGGTTCAAACTATTGTAATGTTCACGCTTAATAATAACGCTTTTTTATGACACTTTACTGGGTTACGTGGTTCTTTTTAGAGGCATTGCTTAACAAAGAGCCATTTTTCTCTGACAGGTTCTTTGCATTGAATATTTGTTCTTTGTGCTTTGAAAAGACTCCAAATATATGAACAAAACAGAAATCTTTAATGTACTAATGAAAAACAGGATAGCACACATTTAAAAAACTGAACATAGCCTGTTTTAGTGAATGTATAAAGAGTCCTTTAACGTCATGAATCCGCTGTATCACACAAATTGGTTATAATCTATTCATGGCTATTTATGGAGCTTGTTATTGACCTATATAAGTAAAGGTTAATTCTGGAACCTCCTTTGAGGATGTGTCTCTTGAGAACCAAAAACGTTTCCCCTATGGCAGAACCCGTATGGATGAACCAATCTTTTTAAGAGTGCGTGCTTTTGTGTTAATACACCCAGCGATTAACTACTGTCCCATCCAAATCCATATTTTTTCTAAGGCACATACTTTCTCTTATGTCTGAAAACGCGGTTCTCATATATCGTTGTATTGTTAAAACTGTTTAAATGTCTTCTCTACAAAACTCGATCTATACAATTATCTGAAAGCAGTGAGGAGATTCATCATCACGTCTTCTTAAAAGACGACATACGTTCATTCTGATGACAGCATAACCTAAAAAGCACAACTGTCCGCCATGCACACGGAGCAGTCGGTCCCAACCCCCACACTCATGGACTCCGTGAACTCAAAAGATTACGGACTTGGAATTACCCCAACATGCTTTCTAACATATTTTTCCTTTGTATAGATGTTATCTGATCGTCTGCGCAAAATGCACGTATGGTATGCCTGTTGACAAGCCATGTTTTCTTTAGTGATAAAGCTTGCGGCGGAAGGAGAGCGAGGGAGCGCTCAAGTCTCATTTAACAGCTTTTCTCGCCAGTAAGTTTGGGTCATTACAACGCGATCACATGAAGCACGTTTCATAAAAAATTAATTAAAGTGAGCTAATTGAAGAGAAAAGAAGAAGGCACGACAACTTAGGAGCAATTGCTTATTAAAATACACCCATTCATTTTCTGGACAGGGTAGCGTGGATTTACCGTCTTTCCCGGAAGCATCGGGCGCCAGGCAGGAACCGACCCTGAACGGGATGCCAATAAATAACATTGTGATGTCAAAATAGAAGATTGTGTGATATAAATAAGTGCTTTAAAAACTCATATGTACACCACGGTTTCTTTAAACAAGCTTACTAGTCCATCCTGCCATAGGGGCATTATGATCGGATCATTGAAAGGGCAACATTTTACGTCACGTTTCCATCATTTGTTCATCCAATTCTCTGCGTTGGCCTTTCTAGTAAAAACGTCACCGTGACCGCGGGTAATACCCGCATGCCATCAATATACTACTACCGCATAGAAATAACACATAATAATCTAAATAAGAAAAACATCCAACCGTTGAGATGTAATTTACCGATGAAGCAGCTTTTACTGTAAGATTCTATGTAGCGTCTTACTGTCGCTAGAGTGGACTGTTAAGCTGTCTTCACCTTTAGATTCAAAATGACCTTTCTTAACTATTTGACTCCCTGACGACCTGACCGCTTTTCCCCCACTCCTCTGGGTATTCCATATTTTTCTTGTTTCTCCAAATGATGCGTGTTGGGTTGACTGGTGACTTTGAACTGGCCCAGAAATGACAAGTGTGAGGCTTGTGCGTAAGGGAGGACGCTCAACCGGTGCCCGGTGTTCCTTGCACCCTGAAGCTGCCCTTCTCGTGACTTTTAAAAGGAAAATAATGGATGGATCTTTTTGACCTTTTCATTTTCTTGCAAACTGGCTCCTTAATAGCACCGGTGCTTGTAAAAATCAATCTCAAAACGAGCGGTGGCATTTATGTTTTATGCGTTAGGAGATGGCAATAACCCGATTAACGCGTCATCCGCAATCAGAAGTCATTTAGCAAGCAATGCTAAACATATTAGAGCCGCTTGCTAGTTTAAAAGATGTACGACTCCTTAGTTTGGCCCTCTCGTTAAAATGTGGCCAAATTAAACGTTAAAAAAAGCGATGGACAGATGAAGACGGAAACGTGTTTTCAGAAAGCGGAACAGACCACACGCGGCGAAACACAGAAAGCTGCGTGGTTATTTTTGGCAACTGTCTTCAGCCATAAGGTCATAGATAAGGCATTTCAAGAAGTATCAAGGAAATTAAGCAAAGTGAGACCTGAAACGAACAGGAAATGAAATTTACAGCTTTCACCTATATTTTTATTTTGCACATTTAACGCAACCAACCACAAACTGCACAAACCCAGCCAGCAAAGGCTCGACTCAAGCGCGAGTGAATTTCTGGTTAATGTTTCTTAGAGCGAGGAGCCCCTCTAGTGGCAGATTTTATTATAACACGTGAAACTGAAGTAATATCCGATACACAGGGTCGTAGCTTCGTTTGAATGTTAAAGACTCGTATGTATTTGATTATCTATATATGTGTGGATATGCAGTATATATTCATAAATAAACGTAATTTTATTAATGTAATCATGATGCGGACAGCACGATGGCACAGTGTAGTGCTGCTGCCTACCAATGAGGAGAGCCGTATTCGTGAGGTTTGCAAGTTCTCCGGTGGTCCCATGGCTTTTCTCTTGGTGCTTTGATTTCCTCCCACAGTCCAAAGATATGAAGTTTAGGTGGATTGTTGATGCGTAATTGGCCCTGGTATGTGTGTCTGTATGTATGCATGTGTGTGTGTGAGTGTGTGGTCATCCTGAAATGGGATAGCGTCCTGTCCAAGGATTGCTGCTGCCATGCAACGAGTGCTTGCTTGATAGGTTCCAGTTTGCCCTGGATAAGCAGGATAGTAAAATGGATGGATGGATGACTTAATGTAAGCCTGAGTGTGCCATTATTGACTAGCTGCCCATCCAGGGTTGGTTCCCATTTTATTCTCGCTGAGTAGGCACCCTACCCCCTTTAATTAGATTATATGGGTATAAATTGCAGATGAAAATATTGCTGTTATTGTGGTTGTGCAGTTATTGGCAATGAAGCCTCAAGCCTCAGAGTCCCGGGTTCAAGTGCTGGCACATGGCATTGTGGTTAAGGCTTTGAACTTTGAATCTTGAGGTTGTAAGTTCAAATCCTGCTGCTCACACTGTGTGACTATGAGCAAGTCACTTCACCTGCCTGTGCACCAATTGGAAACAACAAAAGAAATGTAACTAATTGTGTCTGAAATGTTGCAGGCCTCCTTGGATAAGGGTGTCAGCCAAACTTAAATGTAAAATCTGTCCTGATTCGTGTGTGCGGTAGATAGTGCCTGTCTTGCATAGCTCACGTACAGTCGTGCCTTTGTTGGCTTCATATTGATTCTGTATGACTAAGAGAGAGAAGGTGTCTGCTTGCTAAACCCCTGATGAGCAAAACAGGGTCACAAAGTGTATAGATTATACAGTGGTCTGGTGTCTCTTCAAAGATTTCTTCCCTCCGAGAACTGCTTGGGTGAGCTCCTTCATCCTGTGAACTTTGAATTAACTAAACAGTTCCAGAAAACACATGGATATTTTATTGTTGCAAAAACTGTTGAAATAATAATGATTTTACTTGTTTGGTAATCGCTTTAAAAGGAGTGTCAGATCCAGCTTCCTCAGTTCAGATTCCTCACCCGGTCACTGTCCGGTTTCAGTTTACACATTCTCTTTGTCACCAGTACTCCAGTTTTGCTTCCATATCCTTAATGACATGCACTTCAGGTTAACTGGCAGTTCCAAAACCATCCTTATGTGTGTGTGTGATTCCGGGTTTGTGTTCATGAGCAGCCCTTTATTGGACAGGCTTGGTTCCTGCCTGGCATCTAGTGTCACCAGGATAGGCTCCAGACACCCCACAATCTTGAATTGGTTTAAGTGGTTTTTAGAAAGTTATATTGCTAGGATAGATTCCACCTTCCCTGCCCTAGAAAAGTGGGTTTGCAAAATGGATAGATGGATGTTATAATATGTTATTTGCTTCGAAGGGCAATGAGAGAACTACACTTGAGAACTGTCCCACTAGTCCAGATGTCCGTGTAAAGATACTTGAAGTGTGCAACACATAAGGTATTTGCCCCCAAGGATTACAGGATGAAAAACTGTTGCCCTTTGATTACTGGATAAAGAAAGCATAGACTTGAAAGTAGGAGCCCCCCAGTGCAGGAAGTTGAAATATGTGGTTAGATGGATTCTTTCTCAATGTAAATGCCGGTTCAATTATACTGCGTACTTTTCAGACTGCTATAAAAAAAAAAAAAAAAGTGCTGCTGCTGTTGACAGGAATTCATCTTGTGTGCAGGCTCTTCACATGACTCTGCAAAGGAAATGATTCACACCAAGCTCAAAAAAGTAACAGCAACATGTCTGGGCCATTTTAAGGTAGCCCTTTGTCCACTAGGCAAAAATTAGATTGGAAAGTAGGTACCCTTTTTTTTATTACTAATAAATCTCTTTTAAATGCATTTTTTAGTCATGGTAGGCTGAATCAGTAGTATTACTAGAAAGACATCTTTGGTGGGTGACACGGTGGTGCAGTGGGTAGCGCTGCTGCCTCACAGTTAGGAGACCCGGGTTCACTTCCCGAGTCCTCCCTGCGTGGAGTTTGCATGTTCTCTGCATGGGTTTCCTCCCACAGTCCAAAGACATGCAGGTTAGGTGCACTGGTGATTCTAAATTGTCCCTAGTGTGTGTGTGCGCACCCTGCCCAGGGTTTGTTTCCTGCCTTGTGCCCTGGGATTGGCTCCAGCAGACCCCCGTGATCCTGTAGTTAGAATATAGTGGGTTGGGTAATGGATGGATGGATTGGTTGAGCATTTATATATGTAGATAGAGCAGTTAAATGCCAAAATAAGCTTTTTCGTTTGTGCTCTAGAATGAATATTTACAGCAGGTTCAAAATGGTTGGCACATCCTTCCATCCATCTTCTGAACCCACTCTAATCTGGAAGTTGGATTCTTTCAAAATACCAGTCCACCAGAACAATTTGCTTGCAAGTATGGCCACTAGCAGGCACATATCAAAAGAAAATTTTACAGACTTGAACTTTTTTGTTCATACTTCCTTCCTTCTATCCATCCATCCATCTTCCAAATCTGTACACTTTTGTAAGAGCTTGCCCTAAAAGAAGAGACAAAGGGAGGAAACCAAACCTGGTACTGGATGCCAGTCCACAGTAGGGCATGTTCATGTGACAGCAGGCTAAAGCCCAACTGCCAATTTGGTAAACTTTTATTAATCTCGGAGGGGAAATTGGCGTGTGGCCTTACATTCACATCTTTGGGGTTAAACTGGCATATCTGGAGAAAACCCACATAATCATGGGGAGGTAGTTCAAACTCCAAATTTAGATTTGAAAATAAGAGTTTGTATTATGGCAAAGCTTCCACAATTCATTAAAAGCCAGTGAAATGGATGCGCCAGTCCTAAAATGGATACAGGGACAGTTAATAGGACTTTACATTCTCAGTAATAGCTGAGGGATGAAACCTACCCTTCTGGCACTGGGCACAAGGCAAGGACCAACCCTGGATAGGGTGCAAGTTCACTGCAGCTCTCACTTATGTCCACATTCGATAGTTCATTTAATGCCACATATTTGGAAATCTTAGTTGGAAATGTGGAGAAAAACGTAGGCAGTCACGGAGAGAATGTGCAGATTTCACACAGATGGCAGCCACATTCTTAAAACTAATGGTTTTGTAAAGATATTTTACTGGGTTGTGTGGTAACATGTAGAACCCTAGCTTGACAAAGAACCATTTCATTCCGGGTAGGGTTATATCTATATAAAATTACTTCTTTAGGCTTTGTGGCGAAAACAAATTTTAATGTATAGTAGGATACAGACAGATCAAGAAAACCTGAATTTAGCCTGTGTCACTGTCATTTTTTAAAATCATGAGCCCATTGGCCCTATTTAAGGATATTAAAGAACCCTGTTACAGATTTAAATTAAAAGATTATTTCTGGGACCTCCATGCGGATGGTTTTTTTGAGAACCCAAAAAGGTTCTACAATGGCAACCACTTTTATCATCTTTAGTAGGGTTTAGCAATCGAGTTAATCACAGTGCCACCGTGGCACCCACAAATAAACAAATAAAAATACAAATTACTGGTTTAAATTCAGATGAATAAGAAGTTAAGTGTCTGAATGAACTTTATGTCTTCTTCTGTGTCTATGTGGCCTTTATGCCCAAACCCCATAGACATGCAAGTTTGTTAATTTGCAGGTCTACCTTGTGAGTGACTGGTACACCATACAAGATTTATTTCTGCCTTGTGCCCAATGCTGCTAGGATAGGCTCCTACAATTATGGATTAAAATAAGCATGTCAGGAAAATTAATTACATTTTCTGGGTTGATTATATTTAAAAATTCTCAAGTCAAATTTCTCCGATTTTCAAGGTTTTGTTCTCCTGCAGCTCATCTTCCCTTGCCTCTGTTTCAGTGAAACTAGAATTTGTAGGGTCTTACTGCAAAAATAAATAAATAATTAAAAAATTATACTCTTCATGTAAAAGTAAAATAAATGAAATTAAAAAATGACCACCGTCAATGAGATATGTCAAACATATAAGCTACATTAAAGGGCCATAGTCTTAATTAAGCTTTATGGAGTTTTGGGAGTGATAGCATCATTCATTTTATTATTTCGATATCAAGACAAGCGCAATAATAATAAAGTCTTGCTAAACAACAACCATGAAATCACCATGGCCTCCCCCCAACACCCCAACCTTTGGGCTCTGATGCAACATCCGTGCTTGCACTGCCTGTAGTTATGCTACTGCTCTGCTCCAGAGGGCGCTAGTTAAGGATCTGTCTCTGTTTGGGTGTGGCGAGGTGATCTGCCATCTTAGATGGTTTTTTATAAGCCATTAACTTTCAGGTTTCTTTTTTTTTACCCGTTCATTTTAATTGTCCAGTATCCTCTCAATTTCTTAATTTTATTAACTTCAAAAAGATGCAGTGCTCTGTTATTCAGGTCTGAGTCAAATGGCTGCATTTTAGGAGCAGGTTGTTAAAGAGGCTCTACTTTGCTGACGATGAAGACCCCCTCATGGCTTTGTGAACTTGGCCACTCAGCTTTGAATCAGATAAGGAGTTCCAATCCACACACTGCGATCCTGGGGAAAACAATTCAAAATTGAGATTTTCTTCCCAATATTAATCCTATTTTCAGTACAAATCTTAAATATATGATCTCCTCTTTTGTCAAGAGAATTTTCAAAATGTTACTGTTGCAAACCTTTTTTATTCATATTTGAATCTTGAGTTTAATTTAACTGAAGTGTTACTTTTAATTTAGTTAAAAACCCTTCTTGCTTTGTCTTTTAATACCTTAATGGCCTGATACACACCTTTTCATGATGAGATAAAGGTGACCATTCTTGACCACCTGAGGTACGCTGTTTCCACGACTGCATGCCTTTTCTTTTACACCTGAATTTCAGTCTAGTCTGGAGTGAATGACAGGGCCATTTGTGACAATCCTGCCCCAGGCAGTCATGTCTTGTAGCCTGCCTCCCCTCCCCTATTGTTTATTATGGCAGCACCGGATCACTTGTGTTGATGAGACACACACCTTCTTTATTATGTGGAATAAGAGACAAGAGCAGCTGGCGCCTCCACAATGGACTCCCAATTCATTGATTATAATATTACATAACTTCAAGTTGAGGCTTCAGCCTGTCTCATGCAGCAACTCTGACTATTCTGCTGTTAATGTTTACATCGCATTTGTCTTCTATGTACATTGATTTAATGATCTCATAGCCTTAACACTATTCTTGGTAAGGAAACCTAATATTCAGCGGTACATTTTGCTGCTGAGGAGCTCCGGAGTCCAATTCATGTTGATGCCCTCAGTGTTTCCAGTAATTAATTTGCTCAGGGTTGACATCACACTCTGTTACTTGTCCTCCCGGGGTGCTGTAGGAGTCGAACTTTGGATCTTTGGAGGACAGAACCGCCATCTTAGGCAATGGAGCTAAAGAAGAACTACCTCTCTCCAATGCCCAATTGGGCTTCTGATTGCAAGGGTCTTTTTGAGCAGGCCCTCTTCATTTCAGCCTCGCTCCTTTGGGTTTGTATTTTTTTTCTGCTTCACTAGATGGTTTACATAAGCCTTTGACTCCTGTTATGACCTCAGGGCCATGGTGAAAAAAATCAGGAGCACCTCCTGTATTTGAGACCTCCTCTGTTCTCATATTCTTCATATTGACTTTAAAGTTTTGCTTTCAGTTCGGTTTTTCAGTATCCTAGAGAATTATGATTTTCTCAGATTGGATTTTCTAGATTTTGGATTTTAGTTTTTAGCGCTATATTTGGTTTATTTAAGTTTAAATTTTCACGCAAGAGTCTGAAATCATTTTTGCAAGCATTACTATAAATAATTTAAAAATTATTTTAGAACATTAGAGCAGTCTTGACAAGAACAGGTCATTCAGCCAAAAAAATCCACCAGTTCTTTTTACCTAATTTCTCCAACATAACATCAATTCAATTTTAGAAGCTCCCCAAAAGTCCTACTCTCTACCACATTGCTTGGTAACTTGGTGTAAAATGATGCTGCTTTCATTAAGTCTTTCCAAAAATAATTTTCAGCCTCTTTAATGGTTTTAGTTAATAGATTTTTTGAGTTAGTGGCTATTTGTACTTTCTTAATTCCCCTGTAGTGTTTAACACACGGGGGTATCAGAATGGTGCAGCAGTTAAGGCTGCTGCCTCACAGCTCCAGAGTTCTGGCTCAGTCACTGTCTGTGTGGAGTCTGAATGTTTCCAACAAAGGCGATGACTGCATTGTCCACAGGCAGTCTGAGACATTGAACTTCGAACCCCAACGGCTAACAGTTCAATCCCTGTATCTGACTCAAATGTCCAACCTTGAGTCCTTCAACCTGCCTGTGCTGCAGTTCTAAAAAATGAGATGGTGTCACATTAGAAAGATGCTTGATAAAATGAAGACTGTTGGGTTATTCTCATTGGGTTAAATTCTGCTTTGCACCTGATAGTGCTTGGACTGGCTTTGGCACCTCGGGTCTTAAGTGGATTTAAAAGTGGAGAAATGGATTAATTACATAACTAAATGTATATTTAAAGGTGCATTCTAATATAATCATAAGGAAAAATACACACACACACACACTACCCTAAGCATGTCATTTAACCTCCTTGGCAGTAACCCCAAGCATCTCTCAGGCTCAGAATTCATTGTGTTAAAATGGTTAACGAGCGGCACAGTGGCACAGCGGGTAGCGCTGCTTCGCAGTTAGGAGACCCGGGTTCGCTTTCCGGGTCCTCCCTGAGTGGAGTTTGCATGTTCTCCTCGTGTCTGCGTGGGTTTACTTCGGGTACTCCGGTTTTCTCCCACAGTCCAAAGACATGCAAGATAGGTGCATTGGTGATTCTAAATTGTCCCTATTGTGTGCTTGGCATGCGGGTGTGCACACTCTGCGGTGGGCTGGCACCCTGCCCGGGGTTTGTTTCCTGCCTTGCTGGGATTGGCTGTAGTTAGGATATAACGGGTTGGATAATGGATGGATGGATGAAAAATGGTTAACCCAGAGTGTCTCTCGGTAAGCTGTTATGATCTGATGTACAGCTTTAAGTTAGATTAATGCTTGGGACAGTTTCCTGCTGCCATCTAGTGGATAAAATAACATCATGAGTATTGCTATACATTTTGACACTCAAAGGTATTTCATTAGTATTCATGAATGGGGCAGAGCCTTCAACCAAAACACGATGGCATGTAAGTGAGAAGCTGTAAAGCCACTTTTATAACAAACTGAAACTGAACTATCAGTTGAATCAAGAGACAGTGATAACAATCTGAATTGGTTATCAGACGTTGACACAGATAGTGAAATTCATGCACTATACAACCAACCCACCATAATATATTCAGTTGGATGAAGTTTCAGTGTAGCAAAAAGGTAAGCTGAGAGAAGAAAGATGTTAACCCCCTAAGCAGTGGTTACAATGCAGCAACTATCACTTATCTCAGGGGAAACATGGAAATCACTAAGCGTGGTTCTGTAGTAGCCTACACTAAAATAATGGGCATGTAGATCGTGTGAATCAGGCACTGACCCTCTCATATACAAGCAACAGAAATAATATTATAAGACAAACTTCCATAGAAACATGCTTCTACTGCCCTGATGTTGTGCTGTGCATTTGTGACTATTTCAAAACATATCATATGAGGGACATGTACTAAATCTGTATCAGTACAAAAGTAGATACTAGACATACTTTTCCTACTGTATACATGCTGACATTTTGGAATTACCCTGTTTCTGTTACAAATAACATTTTTTCTGATTTAATAAATCTGTATTTTTTGGTTTGTTTTTCTGGGAATAAACATTATGCTAAGGAGGCTACCCTGCTTGAGGTCTAACTGTAAAACAATTGCATTATAGCAGTGTACTTCAGGTGTTGTTTGTTAATTCTTTGTGTTTATAAATAAATAAATTAATAAATACTTTGTTAGTATGAAATGGTGTGGGCTCAGTCCTTCTTATGCACATCAATATTATCCCCCATTGATAATGTTCATTGTGTTAGAGCCCTCAAGAAACAGCTGGCTTGGAGTTATGTATCAATTAGCCATTCAAAGCCAAATAGGCAATACAGAGCGACAACGGTGCTCTGATTTGTAACCGTTCTGTATTTCTGAGCATGAAAAACAATTAGAATGAAAAGTTCATGTTATTATTGTGAATATTAAATAAATTATGTGCTTCGTGTTTCCCTTACACATATTCAAGGCAGCTGTGCGGCAGTAACCGTTTGTCTTCTGTAATCATTAATGCTGAATTATGCATTTCAGCTACAAGCACAAGGGCTGCCAGCCACTTTAATGCCGTAATTACTTTTTATCCCACACCCACCCCCTCCCCATTCTAGGAAATATTCTTGGATGTAGTGTAGATATAATCATTCAATCAATCAATCAATCAATCAATCAATCAATGTCAGTGCTATATTACACCTGATATGGAAAGCAGTGTTCCAAATTGCTTGACGGAACAATTAACAAGGACACAAAAGAGCCGCACTTCCTTTACCAATTATTCTAAGGCTTCTAATACATTCTTATCTTGTAATCTACCTTTTTATCTTGTATTGCTTTCTATTGTGCTCTTGTGTGACACCTTGTACGGAAGCATTTATATAAATTGATTGGTCATAATATATAGTATGTACGTATTTATTAATCCAGTGCTTTTATGCTTAGGGAATTTACAAACCACAAAAGCAGGACGCAGTTCTTTCCCAGCTGGTAAACTGTTAGTTTAGGGAGGATGGTTGACAAAAATGGGTAACTACATTTTATTTCACAGTGTTCTTCAATCCAATCAATTTATTAATCTGATTTTTGTCAGTGCATGTTTAAGGCTAATTAACCTATTATCCAGATAGTACTCACAATGGAGGTCTTTATTTTATATAGCCCTGTTTCATAGACAAGGCACTTTGCAAAGACAATTTCCCTCATTTGAGGGGTAGTAATGACCTGCTGCTGTAAAACTAGCACCTGAGTTTTGAAACCCTTTGCCCATGTGGAGTTTGCACATTCTCCTCATGTCTGTATGCATTTTGTTCCAACACCTCCAAACATATGTATATTAACTGTGTGTGTGTGAGCAGACGTATTAGTGAACTGGTACCCCATTCTTGTTTGGTTCTCACCTTAGGCTTAATGTCAGCATAACAAGCACCCACTCTCTATGATCCTGAATTGGATTAGGCTGGTTTGAAAATGTTATTTTATGTTTTCATATTTTTCACCAGTATGGAGTCCTTTTCCACCACTTTGCTTGGCATGCCTTCTCAACCTAAAACATTTATCTCTTGTTAGGATTAGATTTAGGTTAGATTTTTCATTCCAGCTCCATTCAATTTGTTATTAAGGCCCATGAGCTATAAATCAAAGGTCCAATTTCTGTGCATGTTCTTACACAGGACTATCGCTTTTCCTAGTTCTTCGTAAACTCAAAATTACTCACCCAAATATCTTATGTACAAGCCAAAGTAACCAATGCACTTTGTGAACCATTTGTACGGATATTATTCACAAGTCTGTAACACACTGAAATTTCTTGGGACACTGGGTTGAATGCTGAAAACTCAAACTGTCTCTTTTCTTGTTTAGCAAAGGTCCTTGTGATGAATATCCACCACTGTAAGGCCTCAGCTGCATGGGGTTTGTTCTCTGGGCTAAAGCAAAACACATAGATGTACCACAAAAAGTCCAGAGAAGAGCAGCTAAACTGATTCCAGGACTGAACTATCTGAGTTTTGAGGATAGTGTCATTCACATGCAACGCGGGGACAGGATTAACCGAAGCTCATGTACTTAACTTTTCTTCCTTTCCCAATCTGAGAATGGAGGAATAGTGACCTCACTTCTAGAGTCTCTCGGAAGTCCAACTCTGTACAGCATCATTCCTATTTAAACACCAACAATGGCCGGAGGTGTCAGTATTCATGCTGGAGATACACTAGCCCTCAGAAGCATTGCCTAAGAAAACAGTTTCATAAAGATCTTTTGTTATCACTTGTTGTCTTTTACCATCACTACTAAAAATGAGACTCTCAGTCTCCATCCATCCATCCATTTTCTAACCATCAATACAGGGTCACGGGGTCTGCTGGAGCCAATCCCAGCCAACACAGGGCACAAGGCAGGAACCAATCCCGGGCAGGGTGCCAACCCACCGCAGTCAGGGAATCTCCCAACACTTCATTGTGTTGTGTCCAGTTTCTGCACACAGAAGATTAAATGAGTTGAACCTTTTTGGTTTAATTAAGTAAATGCAAATTAAGATGTGACATGATTGGAGTGTTTAAAATTATTAAAGGAATTAGTACAGTAAGTCCAGCCTGTTATTTAATATGAGTTCAGCTTGAACATGAGGACACAGTTGGAAACTTGAGAAGAGTAAATTTCACACAGGCATTAGGATGCTTTTCTTCATACAATAAACCATAGAAATAGACATGAAGTAAGTCTGTGATAACAGAAGGACTTTAGGGACATTCAACACTCGATTTGTTAATTTTGGAGGAATTAGGTAGCATTGTTCGGCCTAATGGCCTGTTCTTGTCAAAAATTTTCAAACAGAATCACCAGGCTGGGTTCTCTCAAACAGTTATTTTCCTTCACCCCAAGCCACTGGTTTTCTTAAGAGGGTCACATCCACTGCATAGCCCTCTCATCGCTTCAACTTCTAAAAGGGCAACCCAGTTTTTATTTTTCCAGTCTGGGGCCGTGTGTTACCTTCTGTCAGTCTGGAGATCAACCTTGGCATTCAGGATGCATTTCACTCTCTTTAGCCATTTTGGGACATATTTCCCAATGGTGATGCCCTTCCTTCTGCATTAGCCTGATAATTCCACCATTGCATGCTTCCTTTACCTTTCTAGAACTTTCTTCTTGTGCCAACCCTTTCTGCTTGCCATTCCTTATAACTGGGCCATCCACCATTGCAGTGATACATGTTAGGGAATGATGGCTGTGTGCTAGATTTAGTTGTGCTCAGGCTCATGGTGTAGGTGAGCATGGTAGTGTAGTTAAGCAGCACCAGTGGGTTGATAAGGAAATTGGCTAATCGCACATACATGTGTAGATGTGTTGAGCCCAGGCGGTTTCCTTATAAGTGCTCGAGGGATCGTAATCAAGCCACATTAGTATAAGAGAGCATGAGGCGATAAAGAAAAGGCAGTTGAAAAAAAAAAGAGAAAGAGACTGAGGTCTGGATGATAAAGGGAAAGAAAGAAAGAAAGAAAGAAAGAAAGAAAGAAAGAAAGAAAGAAAGAAAGAAAGAAAGAAAGAACAATGCCCTGAGTGGAGTAAGGGGGAAGCTCACAGGGTAGCATTGCTCCTGCTGAGCTCTCAACCATCTTCTCTGAAAGATGCCCATCAATGCCAATGGATGGTGGTGGGAGCAGGCAGCTGGGTTCGTGGGGTCTGAAAAGAAACACAGGGACGGCGGTGAGGACATGAGCCAGTTAATTGATGATTGCACTTGTTAGGACGCATCTCCTGTTGTTAAGCAGATCGCATGGGTTAGCAGCAGAGTCGTGGATCAGAAAGAGGCACCAAAGCTAGAGATGGGTTTTAAAGGAGCAAATTCTGATTGTATTTTAACCTGTTTATTGAATTATTTGTTGATGGATTTTAACCTCCCACTTAGCACACATTTTTTTTGAGAATTATGTATTGATTTTTTTTATTGGAAGATCTTACACTGCAGTTTATTTTGAACACTTTGAATAAAAACACTGCTCACTTTGCACCATTTCTTTCTGTTATGTGCCCTCATTGCCCAGTCCATCTCGATTTCATGACTAGTGATATTCTGGTTTCAAAGAGGTAATACCAGCTGCGGACAACCGGTGCATCACAATCATATGATGTCATTATCAGATTTAGTTTTTAGGACATAGTAAAGAGTTTGCATTAAGACGAGTTAGAATTTTTAGCCTGGCTAGAGATGGTGTCTTGTATGCATTGCACAACTTTTATTTAAAAAGACTGTAGCTTGTTGGAAAAAGACTCTCATGACATCCAAAGTAATGGGTATGTCACATACATACATACATACACTGGATTAAGGAAATGCTGAAAGCCTGAATGTATTAGAGGAAAGGATAAACAAAATTCACACTATATATTTTGAAGAAAATATCCCTTGAGAATCCAGGGATGCAACAGAAGGTGCAGCTCTGGCACAAAAAGGCCAGCTGGCTTCCCAGACCCTCCCTTAGTATTCCGAACAGTAACAGTGTCAAGTGAGCAATGCAACTGTGGAGAGCAATGGCAGCTGGGGAGTCTGTGGCTAAGCAAAGAAGGTTGGCAGAACAAGACTGAGGGGTTTGCCAAGAGGAGACGCTCTGGGCAAGGCAGTAGCACTAGGGAGTGAATGCCATGAGTAGAAAGCAAAAGTGGCAGCTGCTCCTGGCAAATCTGTGGCACAGTTCTGTAGTCAGCTAAAAGAGAGTGCCAAGAGGCAATGCATGTGATATTGTTCAGAAGAAGGTACCCAGGGGACACCAGAGCTACAGTTGTAGTGGGACACAGACAAGAGGGACTGGAGGATTTTCAAATGCATTTATTGTTAAGTTTGGAATTAAGTATGTGCTTACCAGCCACAATATGTCATTATGTATTTATCTTTTCTATTTATTTTCTTTTTTGTAAGTTGCCTCATAATTGAAAAAAAAAAGCTACAACTGTTTTATTACTATTAGGACTATTAGCAGAGGATTAAGCCTGTACAGTATGTATTTATGTATGTGTGTACAAGTGACAGGGAGTGACAAGAGACTGAGAGAGCTGTAGCCTTGGAGGACACATGTCATGGGACAATAGAGGGGAGGTGATCCAGGGCCTGAACCTCTCCTTACAGAGAAAGAGTGAGAGTGAAAAAAACAGGAAGGAAAGGCAAGAGGTTGCAACACCTCCTGGACCCTGGAGGGTATACATTCCCTGGAAGAAACTAATGGAAACATTGTCCTTTTAACATAGAGAACAGTATAGGTGCCACTTGGGAGACCCAACCCTTTTTGGGCAATAAAAAGCTCAGGAGACCAGTGATGTCTAGAACTAAGAGCCACAAAAAGGAGTTCTAGTCTGGTGCTCCTGGAGCAAAATCAAGGCTGTCTGCGACCAGAGGTGACCACAAGAAAGGTTTTAAAGCCATCTGAAGGTTAAATAAATTGTGAGTCAAAATGAAAATTCATTGGAAAGGATTAAATAGCAAAACTTGTTATGCCCAGGTGAAAAGTGGCACACTCAGAGGCCAACATAATAGAATAAGACAGAACAACATAGTCAGAAATAGGCGAAATTCAAATACCAAAATAACCTGCCAAATTGAGAACTAAAATTCAAACTCAAAAACACCGTAGTAAGTCCTAAAGCCGACTAAGACATCTTTTGCTACTCACGTACTAATATATAGGGTGGTCCAGATCTAATTATGCAATTTTCATTACGCTATAACTTATTAAGTTAATTGCATAGAAAATCACCCGAAAAATCCCGGACCATTGAGAAGTGTGCGAACTGACAAAATGAAGAATCGTCATCGCGCTGAACTGGAATCGTTCCTGCATAAATCGAAGTCATCCAGATGATCTGCATCTGCATAATTAGATCTGGACCACCCTGTACTGGCAAAATTAGATAGATAGATAGATAGATAGATAGATAGATAGATAGATACTTTATTAATCCCAAGGGGAAATTCACACAATCCAGCAGCAGCAGTAGCATACTGATACAAAAAACAATATTAAATTAAAGAGTAATAAAAATGCAGGTAAAAACAGACAATAACTTTGAATAATGTTAACGTTTAAAGGGTGGAATTGAAGAGTCGCATAGTGTGGGGGAGGAACGATCTCCTCAGTCTGTCAGTGGAGCAGGACAGTGACAGCAGTCTGTCACTGAAGCTACTCCTCTGCCTGGAGATGACACTGTTCAGTGGATTCAGTGGATTCTCCATGACTGACAGGAGCCTGCTCAGCGCCCGTCGCTCTACCACGGATGTCAACCTGTCAAGCTCCGTGCCTACAATAGAGCCTGCCTTCCTAACCAGTATGTCCAGGCGTGAGACGTCCTTCTTTTTGCTGCCTCCCCAGCACACCACCACGTAGAAGGGGGCACTCGCCACAACCGTCTGATAGAACATCAGCAGCATCTTATTGCAGATGGTGAAGGACGCCAACCTTCTAAGGAAGTATAGTTGGCTCTGACCTTTCTTACACAGAGCATCAATCCAGAAAGTGGGACACTGGGGATAGTTTGACACCATCTTAAATACTAGCAGCACAATGATATCACCATTATGAATGACAGGTGATGCTTAATTACAGATTTTTTACCATCTTCTTGTAACTTTGTCCGCATCTGTAAGCTCTTCTGAACCTAGTTTTGATTTATATATTTTTTAAGTTAGTAATATACTTTTCTTCATTATGTTTTGGTTATTATTTGGGAGCCATTTAGTTGTTTAGCAGGCACTGTCATTTTTTTGTGTTCTTCACAAAAACGTAGACATTCATTGCTAAGGACACATTCCCAGAAGCTGCGTCACGTCATATCATCAGCATGGCACTATTTAAACTGCTGTCACACTAAGAAATACTGTCCAAGGTTATGGATGCTTTCTTTAAGAAATTCATGTGAATTTCAGTTTTTTGGGGAGTTATTCGGCTAGGGTTGTTTTGATTTTTTGTTTGCATTGTGGGCATGTTTAAAGATTGTTTGCCTTCCCAGTTTTGACTCTGTTGTTTGTTTGAGCATGATTCATCCCTTGGTCCTTAAATCCCTGCACATACTATCAGCCATTTTTCTTCTGATTGCAGAACAGTTTCACGTTGTTACACTTCTAATAAGATTGCTGAAACTATGTGAAAAAAACACAATAGCAGCAACTGCAAGAACAAATAATCAATAAAATGTTGGTGCAGTAAATTGATGGTACAATATTATTATTATACTAACATTAAGATATGGTATAATTACAAATTTCTGACAATAGGTTCTACAAAGTACAAAGCATTAACATCATAAAATGGGTAATATTTTGACAAAGGAAAAGGATGAACTGCTGTACATTTTATTCTGTCATAACAAAATGCAGATGTCAAAGGATTCACATAAGCAATATAACTTTTCTCAGTGAGAAAAAAACACCAGTCCAGTTATTTATATTTTCAGTGCTGGAGGGCTCTTTCCTTTACACCTAATCTTTGAGAACATTTTCTATAGCACCTGTCCTATCAACAACAATAAACCATTCAAGTGTTAAGATTGTCACAATATGCTGCGAAAACCACAAATCCAAAACTGTCAAGAATTACACACACAAAAACCAAAGCAAACAGAACTTAAGTACGACACAAACTTTGGAGAAAAGCAAATCTATGTGAGGGCCCACAACTTTTGTATAAAGAGGACAGCCTAGACTTGATGGGTTTGAGCATGTTTAGAGGCGTTATTAACAGAGTAAAGTATGTGCCATGCTCTAAAAACAGAGGCATTTCATATTTAGATTTGCTGCCAAATGGTGTGTATACCTACTTGTACAACAAAATTGCCAAGGCACACATCCCACACCACCCCAGTGAAAATTTGTGCAATGGATTTTTATTTTGGCAAATGAAAATAAACATGTATATAAAATCAGGAAATGGACTGTTGAGAAATGTGTTAAAAAAACTTACAATCAAAAAATATTTAAGGTACTTCACTTAGCTAGCGTTGTGATGTGAAATTTTGCATATAAGTTTATAAATATTTTGTATGTATTTGTAAGTTAGACAAAGCAATGTAATATTAGTGTTACATTAGTGAGAAGCATTCACGTTTAACCACCCCTTTAGGGATGAGTCTCTTTGTAATTTTACGACAGGGTTGGGGGGGGGAAGTGCCTCAAACAAGTTTGGCTTTACCTCGCCATCTCTCTCTCTTACCAACCTGATGAAAGACCATCTCACACCATGAACTGAAAAGGACAACACAATGAAGAGCACAGCTCGGCAGCCATATTGAGACAGGCATGCAGCCTGTTCTGAAGAAAGCCATAATATGAGGACTTAACTAGAGACATTTTAAGTAACTAACAAGTCTGTGTGCCGCCTGAAACTACACATCAGCATTTATCAGAATGTATGGTTGCCAATATTCAAATGTTCTTTGCATATTGTCATTCATGAATACCAATAATATATTATTTAAATTGTAACTTAACTCCTGCTTGTCTTTTACTACACCTAATTGCCTGAGGTTATACATGTAGAAGGGAAGGTGGGGAGATATGGAGGAATATTTCGGACAAAATGAAATAAATAAATAAATGCGTAAATAAATAAAAGTACTGTGAAATGTGAGCATAAATAAATAAATGTGTCATGAAATGACAGCCTTAATAAATAAATATGTCATGAAATGAGAGCATAAATAAATACATGTGTCACGAAATATGTTTTTTGTTGCTTATTTATTTATTTCATTTTGTCCGTAACATTCCTGCAAACCGTCATGAAATACGGCTTGAAATAAAACTGTCACTTTCACTCGTCAAAGTTGAGAGGGTGGGCTCTAACACGCCATCTAGTTACTGATTGGTGAATCGATAGCACAAGAATTAATTAGAAAAATGCTTACTACTGCCGATTAAATGGATTCTGCCGAAGATATTACGTATTTCAGAGAGAGAATTGAAGATTTATCGGAAGAAATTACAATGTTGGCGGCCCTTTTAGAACTGAGTATTTGACCCTTGTTTTACGAGTAGAAAGTCAGTTGCATATTCGCAGCTACTTTTTCAAACAACTGTACAGCTCTGATCAGTGGTAAAGTTGTTCAGTTCAAAATATTAGGTGGAGCTGCTTTGGGCATTCCATGTCAAAGTACCTAAACTAATACAGCCGTTGCAGCTTACCGTATATCAAACTGGCTCATTCGCCTTGTGATCGTCTTCTCTGATACATCATACAGATCTGCAATCTGTCGTACTTTTAAACCGCAGAACAGAAGGTGTTCTATTGACTCAGCTGGAATGTCAAAGGATGGACGTCCAGAGCAGGGAACTGCATCACCTGAACTGCAGTGTAGTAGAGTCCGTTCCACCTGTTCTTCGATAATTTCAAAAACAGTTTCATCTATATCGGAATCTAAAAGGGCCGCCAACATTGTAATTTCTTCCGATAAATCTTCAGTTCTCTCTCTGAAATACGTAATATCTTCGGCAGAATCCATTTCATCGGCAGTAGTAAGCATTTTTCTAATTAATTCTTGTGCTATCGATTCACCAATCAGTAACTAGAGGGCGTGTTAGAGCCCACCCTCTCAACTTTGATGAGTGAAAGTGACAGTTTTATTTCAAGCCGTATTTCATGACGGTTTGCAGGAATGTTACGGACAAAATGAAATAAATAAATAAGCTACGAAAAACATATTTCATGACACATTTATTTATTTATGCTCTCATTTCATGACATATTTATTTATTAAGGCTGTCATTTCATGACACATTTATTTATTTATGCTCACATTTCACAGTACTTTTATTTATTTACGCATTTATTTATTTATTTCATTTTGTCCGAAATATTCCTCCATAGGGAGAAGTTATAAGGTACAATACCTTATAAACAGTGGTAAGTCTGTGAGATTTGAGGCATTCTGATAAAGGCTACATACTAATAATACAAAAGGGGAAAGTAGAGTAATATATTATTCCACCAAGACAACCAGCAAGGCAACACCAACATACATGAACTAGCAATATCGTCTGACCACTGTCCAGGCAAGGGTCTAGTGCTATGGTTCTGACATATGTACAAAATAACAGAGTATGTAAAACTTTGAAGTTAAGAATGCTGCCTCCCCAAACGGTTTTAAGGTTCTGTCTTATTGTTATGAAAAGTGTTCCAATACAAAAGCTGATGTGGTACATTAGACAGTGAAAAAAAATCTAAAATTTAAGCAAAAGCAGTAAATGTAATAGTCATGAAATAAAATAAACAAAACATCAGGTACCAACATATCAGGGTTGTGCTTCTGAAAGTTTTGTAACTCAAATACTTCTTTAGCTCATACTTAACATCATTTGTTAATTACCGAGTGTTTCCTGAAAACCTTCATAACCAATGTAGTACTTAATCTCACTTGTAAATTAACAAGTGATCTAGCCCACTTGTTATTTTTAAACTCATTGTTTATCTGGGCTTTTGCCTGCAATTCTGCTTGAGAGATAGAGGTCACTCTTGGTAGATCACAAAAAAACACTGCCCACAACAATAACGACATAATAATAATAATAATAATAATAGGTTATTGTTGAAATATAAATCTAAAAATTTAAATTAGTGCAAAGGGGGCTCTTTGTAGCTTTGATTAATTAAGTAATTGAAACTCACCAAGTAATCAGTCATCTCCTTTAAAGTAGGAAGGTGAATCACCCCTTAATACCAGCAGCAGCAATATCACCTCTCCAGAGAACTGTGCAACTCAACTGGAGATGCAATTGAAATAGCGTTGCTCAAGAGGAAAAATCACAGGTCTACATGTTCTTTTTTGAAGATATGAACACCTTGGATAATTTGAGTAATCAAAAATTAAAGGGGAAGCACAGGCTGAACAGAATGAAATAATAACCCTTCTTGGTCTGGTACAGGTTGAATTGGAAAGAGGAACACACCAGAATTTTGCCATCAGTCCTATTGTGCAGCTTCTAACAGCAGCCTGTTTCTACAATACCAGTGGATTCCTGCAGACCGATGGTGATGCATATGGTCTTAGCAAGGCTGATGTGTCCAAATCTGTTCATGCAATAATTACTATAGCACTATCAAACAAGTTTGATTTTGTTGGAGAAAGCTAGGAACTAGAAGGAATAAGTTGTTGGTTACATCACATTACATGAATGGCTTATTGTGTGTGGACAACTGCCTCTGGCACATTACAATTATTTAAATTAAGGCAATGAACTGGAAAACACTGGAAAAGTGGTCTAATGTGACATGGACTTTACACACAGGTATTTGTGTTATGGATAGAAAGAATGAGCTTTGGGGAAACTCCACACAGACATAGGGAGATCATGCACACTTTCCTGGAAATAGAGAGCAGTACAGGATTTAAACTCAAGATTCTAAAGGTTAGGGACCTCACCACTTGGAATTTTGTGGAAATGTGAAAAATTTATAAAAATCCAAATAGGAGTAATCAGAATTAACACTGAGACACCGAGTGGGGCAGTCAGTAGTCATTTGTCTAAGAATAGTACAAGAAGTCAGAGAGCAGGCAGTAATTCATGGCACGTAAGAGAAGACAGATCTGCTTTAGCAGACTCTTATCACATATCTATCTATCCATTGTCTAAATCTGTTTAATTGTAGGGTAGCTTGGAGCCAGTCCCTGTATATACAGTGCTTTGATGGAAAAAAGAAACACAACACGTGTCATTAAACTTAAATTTTAACCATCATTGCTGAAACACAATGAACAAAAGAAAATAACAAGAAAGCAAAACAGGAAAAATAAGAGGAAAACAATATCAACTGTGAATCATGTTGAAGATACCTCTGGTGCTGTGTCATTGACAATCAGTGCCTTTGCATGCACCTAAATAACCGAATATTCATAGAAACGTGTTTTCTAAATTGCCATTGTAAGTGTCAAAGTGGATGACTGGCATCTCGAGAGGGATCAAGGTTAATGTAACTGTAACAGAAGGATTTAGATGGAAAATCATCCTGGCCTGGTTGGCTGCTGGCACCTTTCTCGGTTGAGAGAACATAATGGAAGGGCAGAGGGAGACTGCTTCCTGGTGCCATATATTCCCTCTGTACAGAGGCTGGCAGCATTCTCTGGTCGAACTCCCGTTTGTAATCCTGCAGAGCACATTAGGAGCTGTAGTCCAGAGAGGCAGCCTTGTTGGGGTACTTGGGTGCCACTAGGGGGAGCTGTTGGGGTACGCTGTTCCTACTTTAGAGGACCCCCAATGGTTTGACCCCAGAAGTACTCCCAGGTCCAGCATAAAAGATGCCAACTCATCTGCACTGGAGAATCAAAGTTGGGAGGAGGCAAACAACAATTGTGGAGGAGTGCTGGAAGAAGATGGAAAGTGATCTTGTGCAAGGTATTATTGTGCTGGACTGATTTAACCCTGTAAAAGAATTATTGTATATTAAACATCTTTTAATTTTACTTAACACTGTGTTTGGCTGAATTGTGTGTGATGTTTTTGGGTTCAAGGACATCCCATGGTGGCCACACCATGTAAACCCTTATTCAGGTTAGAGAAATTGGGTTATTGGCCTCTGTGAAACTGAATTGACCGAAGTGTATTTCTCCATAAATAACCTGATTATGTGGCCATGTAAACCCTTAACTGGGTTACCGTTAAGGATTTTGTAGTCTGTACATGCCCATTGCACCCTGTCAGCTTACGCGCGTATTTTCTTTGCACACACTTTCAGCAGTCAGTAGTAGAAACACCTGTAAAATACATTTCTAGAGGTAAATGCCCTGGCAGTCACATTATTCCTTCTCCAAGCTGAAATAATCTGTCTTAATATTTCAGAAATTATTTAATTTATGTTGATAAGTTGAATGTACAGTGCTAAGCTCAGCAGCACAAATTTTCAGGAGCAGTATGGTAACACGTTGAAAGTAATGTCTGTTATGAAGTCCGATTACATTTTAAAGTAACAAGTAACCTAAAGCAATACTTGTCTTATTGAAGTAAAAATACATGCATTATTATTATTCCAGCAGATCTAGGTGTAAGGCAAGAGGCACATGTACCAGGTCCTTAGCAGGTCTGAATCACACAGGCAGAAACCTATACCATAAATAAAGCATAATTTTGACTAAACATATTTATAAAACATAAGAAATGTTTAATCATATCAGAGCATTTGATAAAGGAGAACTCCATAATATTATTTGCTCGTGTAAACACAATTAAGAAACCAGGTTTCTGCATTAACCAAGCTATTTACTTTAGACCAGTTATGTATGTGCAAGTAAACACACTGATAGAGCCTCTGTGTCAGTGCTTCTGGGATATTATCTCATTTCTACAGAAGGGCCTGACAAAGTTGGCAGGCAGGGGGTCACATCTCTGAGTGTTGTGATACTAGGGCATTCCAAAAGTGCTCTATGGTGTGAATGTTAGGACAGTAGACACATTAAAACAGCACCTGCAAACCAGCTGATTAGACCACAACAACTGTGTGCCCAGGCATTGTTCTGCTGTAGGGTCAGAAGTCTAGAAGGTATGTGTACAGGGCCTCTGTCAGGTTGCCTTGTTGTAAGGCCAGCAACATGGAATTTTTCCCTCCTCACTGTCCTGTGGATAGTGTGGGCATCATGTCTGGGGGCAGTTTTAGCTGTAGTATGAGTGGAAGATCTGAAAAAAATCCCTCAGTTGGATGAGGCTAATGTGTCTGTCCTGCCCTGCTGTGGTTACTCGAGGATGACCAAGGCTTGGATAGTCATCTGTTCTGCCTGTCTGCTGAAAACTTGTCTTTAATCAGGACACAATGAAGTGACTTAATCCATAGTATCTATAAATGCTGGCACCATATATAATTACAGTTCAATGTTTGATTCCGCAGCACAAGGAAAACGCAAAAAGAAAAGATTAGGAACACTAGATGCCTTTTTTAGGAATAGACAGTCCATAAAGAAAGACAGTAGCAGGAAAGCCACTGTAGAATATGAGAGTCTGCCATGGTCCGAAAGGTCTTCACATCATGTAAAGCACTTTGAGCTACATTATTTGTATGAAAATGTGCTATATAAATAAATGTTATTGTTGTTGATGTAAATAATGTCACTTCCTGTCACATGTCTTCAGGATGCTATAAAAGAAGGAACTAGTTCACTTTCAGTTATGATGAAAGAAGGAGTTCTGCAACAGAAGATGAAGGCAAGAGCTGCGAAGGGCTCTGTAACCATGTAGAAGAATTAGTCTTGTTCTTAGCTTCTGAACAGAACATTCAGTTACTTAAGAGAAATGTTGCGACTTATTGTTTGAAGGGAGTCCATCTTGTTTACCTCCATTAAATGACAGCAGATTTACTGACTAAGACCAAGTTTCCTAACTCTTTTCCCTTTGCTTTTGTTGATAATCACATCACATCCCAGTTACTATGCACTTCAGTCACTACACAGAATTGGACTGACCAATCTGCCGTGATGGATGGCCGGCCGTTCATCCCGGCCAATACCCCCACGCCGCCAGGTGGAGCCCTCCCTGCAGCATGGAGGTGCCCCGAATGCCAGCAGGGAATTATGAACGTTGGAGTTTCCCTTTACAGCCCTGCAGGATACCATGGGGGCCACTAGAAGGCACTGCAGGGAGGAGCAGTGACTATTTTCCCTACACCCCGGAAGTACACATGGACAAGGGGAATAACGTGCTTCCGGGGTAAAGAAAAAGGATTTTATCTGACCCGGAAGTGTTCCTAGTCACATGGACAGAAAGGGCAAAACACTTCTGGGACAAGGACTATAAAAGACTCAGAGAGACGCCAGAGTGTTGAGCTGAGCTGGGTGGAAGGGTGGCAACGCGTCTGGGAGTGGAGGATTGCATTTGTATTTGTGATTATTGATTTATATGAGTATAGTGGAGGAGAGGGTGCTTTGTGCACTGTGGCATTTAAATAAAGTAAACATTTGGACTTTTTCCTGGTGTCTGGAGTCTTGGACAGGGGTTCAAGGGAGCGATAGCGCCCCCTATCTGTCACACTGCAATAAGCATGGCGATGCAAAAGAGGGCAAAGGTAAATGATCAAATTGCAGAATCTTATAATAAAATCTAAAACACCGAATGCAGAAAGTAAGATTAAGACTGAAGCTGACTGTCTTGTTGAAGATTTGAACATTTGCACAGAACATTGAAAGCAAAAATTCACCAAGAAACTGGCAAACTATATGGCTTATTCTTTCCTTCATTTTCTTTTCTGTCTTATTATTCAGTACTATAAAATGTGTCTAGCCTTCATGTCACTGACATCAGCACTTAGATGGACTTTAAGAAAGAGAATTGCAAACTTGTCATCAGTGCATCAGTATCAGATTTCATCCTTGGCACTTGACTTAGATCCAGAACTTACTTTTATTATGAGTTCAACCTTCTCCTTCGAAAGTCACGTTAATAATGTCACTAAATCAATCTTATTCTATTTCAGAATCACAGCTTGCCAAGGACATTATTTGTTATTCTTTGATGATGAAAGTCTCTTGTACAAGAGACTTTACTCTTTACTACCTCAAGATTGGATTACTACAACAGTGTCCTCTATGGAGCTGCAAACAATGTCTAAGAATGCTGCTTCCTAAATGCTTATTGGCATCCACAGCCATAGGAACAGTATATCACCATATTCTGGTGTCCCTTCCCTGGTTTCTAGTAAACCATGAAATCCTTATATATAAAAAGTTGTCAATGACCTAGTGCACTCTCATTCTCATTCTGCCCTTTTTCAATACTTCTCCCAATTCATAGACTCAAGTCTGCCACCTCCTACCTCTGTAAAATTGTCTTTAAGATTAATGTATTACACAAAAATGTATGAGGAACACATATATTTACAAACAAACATTATTATAGATTTGATCCAGTAGGATTCTTTTTATTAAATTGCAGGTAGTGAATTGCATACTCAGTCTTCTTCTGCTTCTTTTGGCTGCTCCTGTTAGGGGTTGCCACAGTGGATCATCTTTTTCCATATCTTTCTGTCCTCTGCATCTTGTTCTGTTACACCCATCACCTGCATGTCCTCTCTCACCATATCCATAAACCTCCTCTTAGGTCTTCCTCTTTTCCTCTTCCCTGGCAGTTCTATCCTTAGCATCCTTCTACCAATATACTCAGCATCTCTCCCCTGCACATCTCCAAACCAACGCAATCTCGCCTCTCTGACTTTGTCTCCCAACCGTCCAACTTGAGCTGACCCTCTAATGTACTAATTTCTAATCTTATCCATCCTCATCACACCTAGTGAAAATGTTACAATCTTTAACTCTAACACCTCCAGCTCTGTCTCCTGCTTTATGGAGTGCCACCGTCTCCAACCCACATAACATAGCTGGTCTCACTGCCATCCTATAGACCCTCCCTTTCAGTCTTGCGGATACCCATCTGTCACAAATTACTCCAGACACTCTTCACCCATTCCACCCTGCCTGCACTCTCTTTTGCACATCTATTCCACAATCCCTGTTACTCTGAATTTTTGATCCCAAGTATTTAAACTCATTCACCTTCACCAACTCTACTCCCTGCATCCTCACCATTCCACTGACCTCCCTCTCATTTATACACATGTATTCTGTCTTGTTCCTACTGACCTTCATTCCTCTCCTCTCCAGAGCATATCTCCACCTCTCAAGGGTCTCCTCAACCTGCTCCCTACTATAGCTACAGATCACAATGTCATCAGCAAACATCATAGTCCACGGGGACTTCTGTCTAATCTTGTCTGTCAACCTGTCCATCACCATTGCAAATAAGAAAGGGCTCAGAGCCGATCCCTAATGTAGTCCCAACTCCACTTTGAATGCATTTGTCACTCTACCATAGACCTCACCACAGTCACACTTCCCTCGTACATATCCTGTACAACTCTTACATACTTATCTGCCACTCCCGACTTCCTCATACAATATCACAGCTCCTCTTGAAGCACCCTGAATTGCATACTCAGTGACAATGGAAATGAATTGGAAGTGCATTAAAAACTGAAGTCAGTAAGTATTTCATTACACAAATAGTTTTGGGGATCTGGACAAAATTTTGAGCTCATGTATTTGAAATAAAAAATGACTTTATAAAGTATCTTGTTGAGACATTGGGGCTACTTAACTATTAGCTGTCATGGACTAGGACCTCCAAAACACCTATGTCCCAAAAGTTCTATTTCCAATAAAGCCCACTAGAGGGGTAAAACAGTCAAATCCAAGCTAGTTTTAAGGCAAATTCTGTATCTTCATAAAGTAAAATATTATATATCTCCAAAAGCAATGAATCTCTGTGGAGCACAAAGGCAACATGATATTGCTCAAAACCTAAGGCAGGTCAAAGCAAACAATCCCCAATACAGCAAATAAAAGAATCATCAAAAAACAGAGCAAAATGTCAAAATTCCAATAAAAATCAAAATGTAGAAAACATAGCAAACACAGAAACACTTCAAAAAACACCCTAGCCTATTTAAAATGAATTTCCAATAATTATGGGAGACCCTCTGGATTTATAGGGTGGAGGGAAGTTCCTGATGGTGACTGGCCGGTGGCCCTACCTCTTAGGGAACCACCCACAAAACACACAGAACATAACGCAGACAGCCTACATACACAGACAAAATCAAAAACAAAGAATCAACAAAAGTAAATGTAATATAAATGAGAGAATCAAACATGAACACAACTGACCTACAATGTGAATTTGAACCCCAGCCAAACAACATTATTTAACGAAATGAGTCTCATGAACCACATGGTCTCCTCCTGTTTGTCAAACTTAATTTTCTTTTATATTCTTATGTTGAAGTCAAATTAGTAAATGATTTAAAGAAAAAAGAATTAATGCTTGATTTATGGGTTTTCAAAATAAAGAATGCTTTCAGAAATAAAAAAAGGTCATATGTACCCTGCAAAGCTCACTTAAGGGTGAATAGGAAATCCCTACTCATCTTGCCTCAAAAGAAACATCACGTATTCTCTCAAACAGAATATGGGTTCATATCAGTGAATTCAGTGACTTTTCTTCAATGTTGTGCTATTCCAACAGATTCCTTCATCTGTTTATGATAGGGAGTGTAAGCCAGCTTTAAAAAGCAAGTTCAGCACATCCTTTCACTAGTACGTTTTTTCTTTGTTTTAAAGCCTCTTCTTAGGAGAGAGATGAGAGGAATGAAGAATTTTTAGGGTTCATTAAGGCTGCAATTTTCAAAGAACATAATTTCTAGGGAACCTGTTTACAAGCTGGATACAAAGCTGATTTAGAAACATTGTCCCTAGATTTACGTCTCTCCTGAGCAATATTCGGCCTTCATAAGAAAACTGCTGCAACACCAAACATTTCCTGCAAACTTTCAAAACCTTCAGTTCACTCCTCAGACTTGCTTCTGGTGGTCATAATGCACATTTAGAATGATGCTCCAGGCAGACCTTGATGCTGTCTTTTCTGAAGACTGTAGAGAAGCATGCTGTCCTGGAGTCAACAGAATGAACATTCAAATAATTCTGAAGTAAAAAGGCTATCAGCTCAACAAGCTTGCCAATCCTATATTTCAACTTTCTTCAAGAGCCACATGCATAAAACAAAAGCAAAAGCAAATCTAAGGTACAAGGAGTATTAAAAGGAGCTGACGTGTTTTAGTCAGGATCTCAATCATGGATCAATATATTACCATGTGTTATTATCTTTTTGTTACTTCTTAAATATCACTGTTTTATATCCATCCATTTTCCAACCCGCTATACCCTAACTACAGGGTCACAGGGGTCTGCCGGAGCCAATCCCAGCCGACACAGGGCACAAGGCAGGAAACAAACCCCGGGCAGGGCGCCAGACCACTCTTTTATATAATGTTTTTCATTATGTTTTGAATATTGGATTGTCTATTAATTTGTTATTGATGTAGTTTTGTTTTTATCTTAATGTTCATTTCTGAGTGCTGTCCCATTAAGATTGAATATCACGGGACGTGGCCACCATGACAGTCAGCTGGAGGACTGTTCTCTGCCTATGTATTTAATAAAGAGAGTCAAGTCCTCCAGTTTGGCGCACAGAGTTGTGAAATGTAGGTAATTAATTGTGAGCACTTCGTGAATTTTCTGCTTTTTTGATTGTAGTGGCTTAGTTTCTTATGGGAGAATTTGGATTCAGTCTGGTATTCTTAGTTTTAGGTTACTTTTTAAGACAAATCTGTTTTTGACTATTTTTGTGCAATTTATCTTCATTTACTAATTCCTTGAAATTCAAAGAACATTGTTTAATTTTTTTACCCAGAAGACCAGAAGTTTATGATAATCCTCTCACCTAATTTTGTGATATTTTTAAACTTTCAAAACCTGAGAAGCTGAAGTATGTCTTTTTATTTTGGGGTCTGATTGCCTGGGGTGAGGCTTGCCGTTGGGTTCCACATCAGAGGAGTACTGATCTCTTTTATGGCATTTCAAGACCTGCACCTTTTGTGCTGTGTTTTGTGTGGCTATTTCATAAGAACAGGCCGGCAGATTGTCATATACAAGCAGGGAAAAGAGATACAAGCAAAGATATCCACATTGTTAAACAAACACAAGTATAGAAACAGACACAAGGTCAAAATCGCAAGAAAAAAAGATAACAAAGGAGCTTGGAAAAAAGCTTGCACAGTAGCAGGAAGCACTGTGTTTGAGAGAAGAGCCTTAATCAAGTGCCCTCTTTCACATCCTATGCTCCTCCCATCATGTGACTGGTGTGATTAATGTTTCATATTAACAGATACTGATAGACGAGATCTGATGAAAACTGCAGACAAAAGCAGTGACTAGGGGCAGAGCCTCAAACAAATTCTTTTAGTAAGTAAGCATTTTAATTATTCATTATTGCAGTGTATGATTTAAAATTTTTTTTTTACTCTGATGTTTTAGGGTTTGCGAGAAAATGATTCAGTAGACATCTTTTGCTTAAAATGGATAAGATGCCACTGAAATTACCTACTGTATGTTATCTCACAGAATGGAAAATCTGACCTCTATCACTTTCATTTAGATCATTATTCCATCTCAATTTGAGCAAGTTACAATTTGATTTGTAAACTTTATAAACATATGACTCTTTTCCCTGCGACAAAGTAAAACCTTGTTGGATTGGCGAACAGCAAATGTCATCTATTTTGATTAGCTAGAGTAAAAATAGTCATGAGGCATGGATCAATGCATTAGCTAAAACATCTTTACAAGGTCCCATTCATGTCATTCCCCTTTTTATTTATCCACATTTTCCTTAATTACTAGAGACTTTTAACACATTTCTTTTGCTTGTATTACTAATATTTGGCGATAATGGAAAATTATTTTTTATTATAAATAATACAATTACATAACCCTTATTTTTATTAGAAATTATGTATACAGAATTAAAATTCTGAAGGCTCTAGTTCACCTCCACAAATCCTGAGGTTTTTTTTTTTTTCCCTTTCTAACAGATGTTGTCAGTCTCTTAACGCTTTGGCAGAATGCTGTTCCTTTCTTGGGAAGCTGTAGATCACTGTCCAGTCTCATCAACGGAAGGTGACATTTTACAGCCTCTCCTTCAGTCTCTCTGTCAGTGTGAGTAATTGCATTTATGGTCTGGACTCCAGCAGAGCACAGCATTGTGCTGTCGTGATGCCGTTTAGCTAATCCTTTGCTAATGCAGCCCTGGCGTCTTTCATTTTTCTCTTGCCAGGTGGGTGCAAGACAGCTTTCATCAAGTCTGCCTTGCTTCAGTACAGTGACCCCTAAATTTGGAAGTCAAAATGACACCGGAGTGCTCGTTGCCTTTAACATCCAGCCTGTGTGTATATTAATAGACACCTAACTCTTCAACAATGAATTTTATATTTAATTTTTTTTTGCATAAACTATTTTTTACTATTCCCCTCCATATCTCTACTTATAAACAGTACTGTTTTCTTAGCCATACTGTATTCTCCTTAGACCATTTTGTCTCTGTTAAATCTCATTGTCTTTACTGTACCATATATACAGGAATGAGGGAAAAGCTGAAGCCTTGTGCATCTCCAAAAGAAAAAATTCTTCACCCATTGTTTCATACATACAGTACTCTATATTGTTAAAATGTCGCCAATCAGCTGGGACCAAATTTAAGAGAGCACAGCAGGATCTCATGTCTGTCTACTTCTTCCACACACCAGATGCCATTATCCCAGAAGAAGATCAGTGACTTCACCTGTCTGTCCCTAACACGGTCCTCTTCATTACACTTCAGTAATCAGACAATCAACTGGGAGCATCAACACGTTCTGTGCAAACTGCAACACTTATATACAGCAGAAGAAAAGATTCCAAAATAGAAAAAAGGGTTAAGGTTTAACCTGATAGCCCATTTATTGTAGTAAAGCAGCCATTCAAAAAGAAAAGTGGTTCTGGACCACACTAATGTTGTCTTCAGCTTGACAGTCAAACAACGTATGCCATGTTGTTATAGTCAGCTGACTCTAAATTCTAGAGTATGAGAGGAGGAAGGCACTATGGGTTTGACTTAGCATCCTTATTATTATGTTTACCTGCTACATTTTTTCAACAAGAAAAATGCTTTAACATGTAGCAGAATCATGTAAATACTAAAACAACAATATATAGCTAAAAACGTATGTTTAGTGTCCACTGTTGTACTCATGCAGATCTATTCGATGTCTTTTGTGTGATATGTTTTGAAACAGTTACCAACGTTCACCAAAATGTTGCAGTCGGGACAGTAGAAATGCATTGCTTTGAAAATTCTTCTGTTGCTTTCGTATGATAAAGTAGAATGTCAGTGCCTGACCCCCTGGTGTTATTGTAGGCTACAATAGCGCAAGGCTTAATGACTTCCACATTTCTCCTGAGATGATTGATAGTTGCTGCATTGTGTATAGTGTTCAAGGGGCTAACATCTTTCTCATCCTTCTACTTGATCACAATCATTTCACCTTTTTTTTGCCACGCACCTACTAACAACATGGTGAACCTGGCATACAGTGTCAAATGCACCAGTTTCAATATCCATAACAATGTCTAATAACCAATTCACATTGTTGTCACTGTACTCGATTCAAATAATGGTTAGGTTTAAGTTTGTTCTAAAAGTGGATTTACAGCTCTTTGTTTACACAGCTTGCGGTGGGCTAGAGCCTTTCCGGGGTTTGTTTCCTGCCTTGCACCCTGTGTTGGCTGGGATTGGCTCCAGCAGACCCCCGTGACCCTAAAGTTAGGATAAAGCGGGTTGGATAATGGATGGATGGATGGATGGATGTTTACACAGCATGGTGTGTTGGCTGAAGCCCCACTCACAAGTATGAGTTAACAACAAATCACATAGAAATATTTTTGATTTTTTTGTAGCATCGTGTTATTCTATCCAATAGATGGCAGGAGAATACTCTCTCAATTGTTTTTCAGACTTAATGCTGTATATTAGATTATAAAAACTTAACCTGAGAGACAGCCAGGGTTAACCATATTTACACAGAACTCCATGTGCAAAGGTCTCATAGTTAACATCAAGGAAGTTAAGCAGGGTCACTGTTCTTCATCAAAGTTGTGACCTTCTTGTCTAAAAAGGAAAAAGATAAACAAGTGAGCTGCCACCTCTGAATCCTTCACCTGTGTTCCGAAGAAACCAGTCTCCATAAGATTAATGATATACACTCCAAAAGCACTATACAGTAAACCCCCTCAGTTCCAGACTCTACCGCGATAAATGAATTTCCGCGAAGTAGGATTCTTTATTTATAAATCGAATATTTTCACAGTTAGAGCATAGAAAACCTCTTTACGACCTTCCAAATATGTTTCTTAACATTATTAGAGCCCTCTAGACATGAAATAACACCCTTTAGTCAAAAGTTTAAACTGTGCTCCATGACAAGACAGAGATGACAGTTTCATCCCACAGTTAAAAAAATGCAAACATATCTTCCTCTTCAAAGGAGCGCACATCAGGAGCAAAGAATGTCAGAGAGAGAGTGAGAGAAACAGAGAGAGAAAAGCAAACAATTAAATATCAATAGGGCTATTTGGGCTTTTAAGTATACAAAGCACGGCCAGAGAAAGCAGCTGCAAGGAAGGGAGAAATGTGAAGGTAGTCTTTCAGCATTTTTTAGAGGAGCGTCCGTATCCTCTAGGTCAGTGTCCGAAAAGCCCCTCTGCTCACACCCCCTCCGTCAGGAGCAGAGAATATCAGAGAGAGTGAGAGAGAGAGAAAAAGCAAACAATCAAAAATCAATATGTGCTGTTCGGGCTTTCAAGTATGTCAAGCACCGTGTGGAAAGCATATCGTATATCATTGAGGAGTTTTATTTAATATGTAATACGTGCTCTGATTGGGTAGCTTCTCAGTCATCTGCCAATAGCATCCCTTGTATGAAACCAACTGGGCAAACCAACTGAGGAACCATGTACCATAAATTAAAAGACCCATTGTCAGCAGAAATCCGCGAACCAGCGAAAAATCTGTGATATATATTTAGATATTCTTACATTTAAAATCCGCGATGGAGTGAAGCGGCGAAAGTCAAAGCACAATACAGCAAAGGATCACTGTATATATTTTTCTTTTTTTACTGTACATACTGTATAATGTTTATATATGTAATGTATAGTATAGAATATATATACACATACACTAGCAGGGTGTGACAGTGGCACAGTGGTAGCAACACAGAAGCCAGGGTTCACACCGTGGGTTCTAACTATGTGGAGTTTGCACATAGGCTTCCTCAGGGTGCTCCGGTTTCATCCCAAAGATATGCAGGTTAGGTGGATTGGCAATGCTAAATTGTCCTGTGTGTGTGTGAATTCACCGCCTGTCAAGGAACTATTCCTGCATTGTGTCCTAAGCTTGCTGGGGCAGGCTCCTGTGACCCTGCTCAGACTCCACACACAGAGGACCCATGACACGAATCCTGCTTTCCTTAATGTAAGGCAGAAGCACAACCACCTGTACAGGCTATTGTTGTTTTATGAAGTGAAGGTGATTGTGGCAGATTGCCCAAGAAACTGAAGATTTCGTGCAAAGTTCTGCATTACTGTGTTGAGAGAAGAGGACAAACTGTATCTAACCAGGATAGAAAAAGAAATGGAAGGCCCAGATCCACTACTGTTCAAGAAAACAACTACATCAGAGTCTGTAGTTTGAGAAGTGGACACCTTACAGGTAATCATTTGGCTGCTGGCTTTAATAGTAAGCACCAAATGTCAATGTCATCTACAATAGTGAAAAGAAGAGGCTAAAGCAGACAAAAAACACAGGCACTGAATGGCAGATATTTGGATGATTCCAAACTTTTGCCTATTTTAACTTTTTCTTTTTATTTGCTAGTTTTAGATATGGCTTTATTCTTGAAATTCTCCCTTTTAGACCAGCATCCCAGAGTCATCTTTTCATGAAACATTTTTTGCTGATTTCTTACTTTTGAATGCTAGTGTATATATAATACACTGTATTTTTATGTCACTGTTCAAAATGCTTTCCCAGGAAACAAAGTGTGAAGAATTCTAGATGCCGCAGCGTATTAATTTCTGTCTTCTCAGAAGAGAATCAGAACTTTCAACAGGAAGCCACATCCAGTTAGGTCCATGGATAAGTACAGACGGTATAACGGCCCTTGAAGGGCAACACCAGAGTATGGATCGCTTCTTCTGAATATTTTACATTCAGCTAGGCCTTAGGAGAATGATACAACAAGTTGTCAGTTCACTTCTGGCACCTAAAGGAAGGAGAAAAACCATGAGCTGCAAAAAAAAGTGTAAAATGACAAAAGAGCCCCGACTCTCAAAGAAAAGGCAGTAAAGCGAAAAAGGCCTTGATGCCACTTTAGATGTGTTTAGTCTGTTTAAAAGGACTTCCTCATCAGTTGTAGGTCAGAAAGAGTCTAGCACTTTAAAATAACTACTGAAAGACTTCTTTTTTATCACATATTAAGCTTTGTCTACTTAATAAAGTCATCTCTAGTTAGAAGGACACCATAGGGGCAGACAGGTATAATCACAGCTTCATGGATCTAGATTAAATTCTCAAGCAGATCACTATGGTGGTTACAATAAACAATATTTTTAAAGGTTTCTCCTGAGTATAACTAATCGATATTTTTATCCCATTTAATGCTAATGACAAGCATTCTTTTATTGTGAAAGTATGACTTGCTTGAATAATCTTATAACATCAAATTGATTATTCTAAATTGAACTTTATGATAATTTATACAAAAATAACAAGGCGGTTAGATGTATTGATGGTTGGCTGACTAATTGATATGCCTCAAGCAGCACCCCGTTTGCATGACACTATTCAGAATGAAACATTTCAAAGTAATTAAATGTAGGATAGCAGGAACAGCAGATAACACTGCTGCCTCTCTGCTCTACAGATCAGGTTTTTAAAGCTGGCCCAGCCACTATCTCTGTAGAGTTTACACATCCTACTTGTGTCTGCATCAGTTTTCTGCTGTATAGCAGCTTCTTTTTGTCTAAGTCTCGGAAAAATTGCAAGGTCATTAGGTTATGGCCTCAAATATTAGGACACCTCCTTTTCCTACATTTAAGTTCATGTGAGTTCAAATAAAAGGAGTAACTGACAAGCACTTGGCCTGTGTTTTAGACTCTGGGTGGTGGCGGCTGTCAAATATGACAAGGCAATAGCTGAAGGACAGTCTAAATGGGGAGCCATCTGTTTATCTACTTGGACCTAAAGAGTATACAGGTGTTTAGTCAGGAGGATGCCTGTAAGCTAAGAAAAACAGATCTGATATCTCCATGACATCAGAGCTAGCCAGCTCTTTATGTTGCATTTCCTTGTGTGTAATTCACTCTGAGGGAAACTCCACAGTACAGTCTTTGTTCTTTCATAAACAGGGTATGGATATAAACAGACTGGATCACATTGAGCTAGACTATGAAGATGAAAGATGTGAAGATTTTATTAGCTAGAACCTTCAAAGTAATAATTCTTAAGAGAATCTCAAAATTAACCTAGCAGAAACAGAGCTTTTTAGCCTTTACTGTGGATTGGCGTACAAGCCCACTCCCTCCTCTGCCTCGATAACACATACAGTTAGGTCCATAAATATTTGGACAGAGACAACCTTTTTCTAATTTTGGTTCTGTACATTACCACAATGAATTTTAAATGAAACAACTCTGATGCAGTTGAAGTGCAGACTTTCAGCTTTAATTCAGTGGGATGAACAAAAAGATTGCATAAAAATGTGAGGCAACTAAATCATTTTCTAACACAATCCCTTCATTTCAGGAGCTCAAAAGTAATTGGACAATTGACTCAAAGGCTATTTCATGGGCAGGTGTGGGCAAGTCTGTCGTTATGTCATTATCAATTAAGCAGATAAAAAGCCTGGAGTTGATTTGAGGTGTGGTGCTTGCAAGATTTTGCTGTGGACAGACAACATGCGGTCAAAGGAGCTCTCCATGCAGGTGAATTAGCCATCCTTAAGCTGCGAAAACAGAAAAAAAACCCATCCGAGAAATTGCTACAATATTACGAGTGGCAAAATCTACAGTTTGGTACATCCTGAGAAAGAAAGCAAACACTGGTGAACTCAGCAACGCAAAAAGACCTGGATGTCCACGGAAGACAACAGTGGTGGATGATTGCAGAATCATTTCCATTGTGAACAGAAACCCCTTCACAACAGCCAACCAAGTGAACAACACTCTCCAGGGGGTAGGCGTATCTATATCCAAGTCTACCATAAAGAGAAGACTGCATGAAAGTAAATACAGAGGGTGCACTGCAAGGTGTAAGCCACTAACAAACCTCAAGAATAGAAAGGCTAGATTGGACTTTGCTAAAAACATCTAAAAAAGCCATCACAGTTCTGTAAAAACATTCTTTGGACAGATGAAACCAAGATCAACTTCTACCAGAATGATGGCAAGAAAAAAGTATGGAGAAGGCGTGGAACAGCTCATTATCCAAAGCATACCACATCATCTGTAAAACACGGTGGAGGCAGTGTGATGGCTTGGGCATGCATGGCTGCCAGTGGCACTGGGACACTAGTGTTTATTGATGATGTGACACAGGACAGAAGCAGCCGAATGAATTCTGAAGTGTTCAGAGACATACTGTCTGCTCAAATCCAGCTAAATGCACTCAAATTGATTGGACAGCGTTTCATGATACAGATGGACAATGACCCAAAACATACAGCCAAAGCAACCCAGGAGTTTATTAAAGCAAAGAAGTGGAAACTTCTTGAGTAGCCAAGTCAGTCACCTGATCTTAACCCAATTGAGCATGCACTTCACTTGTTGAAGACTAAACTTCAGACAGAAAGGCCCACAAACAAACAGCAATTGAAAGCCGCTACAGTAAAGGCCTGGCAGAGCATTAAAAAGGAGGAAACCCAGCATCTGGTGATGTCCATGAGTTCAAGACTTCAGGCTGTCATTGCCAGCAAAGGGTTTTCAACCAAGTATTAGAAATGAACATTTTATTTCCAGTTATTTAATTTGTCCAATTACTTTTGAGCCCCTGAAATGAAGAGATTGTGTTAAAAAAATGCTTTAGTTGCCTCACATTTTTATGCAATCTTTTTGTTCAACCGACTGAGTTAAAGCTGAAAGTCTGCACTTCAACTGCATCAGAGTTGTTTCAATTAAAATTCATTGTGGTAATGTACAGAACCAAAATTAGAAAAAAGTTGTCTCTGTCCAAATATTTATGGACCTAACTATATTCTATCCGTTTTATACACTGTTCATCTTACTGAAAGTTATGGCAGCAAGCTGAACAAGGTAGGCAAGATTTCCTACCAAAACATAACAGCTCTTCTTTTGTTATCACCAAGCATTCTACAGTCAGCTGTGATGTATTAGCCCAATGTCTTCTGGGTCTCCTTCTAAGGGGGTACATCTCTAATAGAAGATGCCTCAGAGGCATCCTCACCTGGGACCCAGTCTTCCTTTTAGCCAGATCCTATTATTCCAGCAGAGCAGTTCTACTCCACAGTCCTCCTATATAGATGGTCCACTCAACTAATCATAAAGGACAACCTAACAAACCTCTGGTGGAACCCTAAAGCCAGTATGTTGTCTTTTTTGAATACTGGAGAGGACAAAAATATACAACATCTCAGTCCATCTCGCAGCATTTACTTGATAATGATATAATTAGGACAGTTTGACTATAGAGGCCTGCATCTTTAAAATGCATCTGGTCACTTAAAGAAATGCTACAATGTGTATTAATGAAATTTGGTTTCAAATCTCACAATAAGAATTTTGCATGGTTCCTCGGCTTTTAATTTGCTTTAAAGGTGAGATTTTCAGTTACAGCCAGGAAGAAGAGCAGCCTCTAATTAACAGACTTCCAGCCCTTGATGAACCTGGCCTGCCAGCTCTGAGATGCAAGACCCCATGCCACAATGAGAGCCCCTGCCGTCTGATGCAGCATGATCACAGTTTGGCCAAGGCCCTGCTTGACCTCCAGACCTGCATTAAACATTTTGTCTGCAGAATTAGGCCACAAACTGGTCTGACACCTTCGTCTTTATATCTGCCCGCTGTAAGAAAAACAGAGAAACAGTAAATGAAAGTCTTTACACATCAGTGTGGAATTTTACTCGTCATCTGTATTGTCAGGATTATCTCTCTTGCAATAAAGGTAAGAGGAAGTTTTTAAATAAAAAGAATGCTTTAACTGTGGATTTATCTCAAGGTGTTAAGTTTACACTTATAAAAAGATCACTGAGGCGAAACATTAAAAGCCATCACTTGCAATGTAATAATGGACAGATAACAAACTTGGCCAGGATAAATAACAAGAAGCTAGGCCTCTGATCTAATTAGTATGGGTTAATTGCCTGTCTTCTCTGTAACATACAAAACAAATCACATACATTTGTCTTCCCCAATTTAAAGGTCATAATTCTTCCAACAAAAGGATGAAAAATAATTCATTCATTCATTCATTTTTCAAACCTGCTTATTCCAGTACAGTGTTGGCAGGAGCAGCAGCCTAACCTTGCAATACTGAGCACAAAGTAGGAACCAACAGAGGTCAGAAAACCTGTGCTTTGTAGGGTAGATTCACACACACACTCACAAAATGGCCGATTGCTAGTTGTCAGCTAACCTAACACTCATATCTTTTATATGGGCAACAAAAGCAGATGTCCCAATAAGAAGATGCAGACGCAGAAAAACTCTGCACAGCTACTACTGGAGGCCTAGTAATTAACCGAGAATTCTTCCTCATTGTCAGTGTGGAGTTCCCCTTCACTACATTTCTACATCTGTCCATTTACATGAGCCTTAATTCACAGAAACTCAGTTTCAAAAATGCCATGTACTGTATACCCTTATTCTGGTTACAGAAACTGGAATATCTGTCTCTGAGAAACCAGTTTAATACACACAGATGACCTTGCGAGTAGTGGTAATGTGACTCTGAACTCTAAACCGGATTCCAGTTAAGGGTTTCAGAGTCTGTGCATGTCCATTGCGCTCTGTTAGCCCGCACATGTCCATACATTGTTGGTAAACTCTTTCAAAACAACTCTATCCCACCAGTCTTTGCTTCATATGTGTATCCAGCAGCTATGGATAGAAAACAGTGGAAGCATCCACAAAGATGAAACAAATGCTTGAGGGATTGCATTATTCCTTCTCTTTGATGAATTAATTTGTCTCAATATTTAATAAATTGCTAAATTTATGTTGATAAGCATATCATACAGTGCTAAGCTTAACAGAACAACCTCGGGAGACACAGCGTCAGTTGCAGTGCGCTATAACCCAGTTATGATCCTCTGCTAATTCGTTCTAAGTGCGTATTTACCGTAAAAAGACTATTTTTTTGGTTTAGCAGTATTGTAGAGTGCACCTGAGCTATGGACTGGCAGCAGACTAAGAATAAAGACTATGTGTGATTGCAGTGTGCTTCTAGGAGATGGAGAAGGGGAACAAATGTGCAACTCACTTAGACCACCTCATGAGCATGTTTCGCAGCTTTAGTATGGTGGGCAATGCTAAAAAATGAATTAAGCACACATCAGACAGGCTGTTACTGAGATGAAAAAGCACTGACATGCCATTAGATAATATAGGAACCATATTTTATATTTATATTGGGCATGAAGTTTAGTGTGATACTAAATCACATATATTTAACTCAATGTCATAGTAAAAGACAAGTGATGCATGGAATTATTTATATTATGTTTTATGCTGCTCGGTCGCAGGTTCGGGAAGTTGTGCATTGGAAGATGCTGCCAGTTTCTTTCATGCTGCATTCCTTCAGAGTGTTGTAGAGATATCTATATGGGTTTCTTCCAGATCTCATATGACATTTCACAATATGTACAAATATATCTCTTTATAATACAATATGTATTATATAGACCTTGTATTTTACTCCAAAATTTGTGCTGTTACGAGGCGTTCTTTACAAATATTGTCCAGTCTCTGACAAAGTATTTTATACACTATAATTACTACTGGATTAATTTGGTAATTAGGAAAAGCTTTGTGCATAATGAATGAAAAGTATCAACTGCTCTGTATTATCTGCATAATTTGGAAATTAATTATAGAGAGACAATCATGCTTTAGATTTGATTCTACTAATGTAAACCTCTTGTCGTCATTATTTTCCATATAAGGGGTTCAGGGCCATTTCAAATGCTGAAATTGAACAACATTTACAATAATAACAGCTTAACAATTACAGTTACTAGATTGTGATTATTTTTTATCAAGTTTACATAAGGATGAACTTTTTTCCTGTGTTGTTACCTTTTAAATCAAAAGAGGTGTATAGTGGCACATCGTTAATTTAGCGGGGGTAAGGCATTTATTGCCTATGTGTCGTCATTAAGGGTCAATTAAACTGCCAGCTGAGCAAACCAAAGAGAAACACAAGTACAAAACAAAACTGCCTGTTGTCACATATGTGTGTCTGTAGATCACCCTCATAACTCATCTTTGGTAAGCAATCCCTCCCTAGGATGAGAAGGGGTAATATCACTAACAGTATCATCTCTTTTTGTTCCCACTGTAAGGAGAAGAGACACAGTAACCCTGCTCCTTCCAGTCAGAGGCCTATATATCTGTAGCACTCACTGCAGGTGGTGTATCATTGTGGAGTAATACTTGACAGACAGAGTTCTACTTCAGACATGAGACATTTAAAAAAACATAGCAGCCCTTTGTTTTGTTTTGTTGCACTCTCCTTTGTTAATTCACAAATTGCACAGCCACTGCATATTGTGGCCACCAGGGTGTGCTCCAGCATCCCAAACACAAACATGAGTCAACAAGAGTTTTTATTGTTTGAAACTCTTCAGCACAACCTCAAGTTACAAAGCACCAAGGAATACAGCAATCTGCAAATCTTTGTCTTTGTTTCTCTCTCTCCCCATTACTACTTACTCTGCTTTTCTCCACAAGCTTCATCCTCCTTCCTCCAGACTGGCTCCTTGAGTTGTGGCAGGTACCTCCTTTTACCTTACACCTGGAAGTGCTTCCAGTGTTCCAAAACTCTAGCTCAGAAGCACTTCCTTGTGAGGTGAGAGCCCAACAAAGTAGGATTCCTCAAGAAACACATTAAGCTTACTTCCCCTTTGAAATCAGAAAATGTCTAGCACTGGTCTCAGCTCAGACCTGACAGAAACCAATGGACCCTGGGGCACCAATCTACAGGAAAGTGTTATTAGAAGTTGTTGTTGTTGATAAAAGAGCTGTGAGCAAAGAGTGAAATAGCACCAAACAACTCATCTACACACACATCACAAGAACAGCTGGAAGTAGGTGCTCTGGACTGATGAGTCAAATTTTGAGGTTTTTGGCTCTAACTGAAGGTAGTTTGTCAGGCAAAAGGCTGGAGAACAGTACATGGATGAATGTCTGCAAGCAACAGTGAAGCATAGTGGAGGTAACCTGCAGGTTTGGTGCTCCATTTTCACAAAAAGTTGTTTTTGATAAAACGTGATGGTCCATAACTGCTGAGAGTGCAGGCAGATTCTTATCCATAATGTAATTCCATCAAGGAGGGGATTAGCATACTTCACTAAAGTAAAGATGGATTTTAGAAGGGCAATTATTACATTAAATAGTTTTCAGAATTGTTTAACTTTAACAAGAATTCCTTTAAGAACTGGTGGTTTCCTTTGCTCAATTTGGTACCCAATTTTATCTTTAAATAACTTGTTTGGGCAATCATGTATGATATGAAATTAACCACAGATAGATAGATAGATAGATAGATAGATAGATAGATAGATAGATAGATAGATAGATAGATAGATAGATAGATAGATAGATAGATACTTTAACTAAAGGCATAGTATTAAATCACCAGCATAACCAGATGCATACCACTTGTCTCATAATATAAAATTTTAATGCATTCCTGTAGACAATTTAAATTCCACAGAATAACATTTTCCCACTCATACATTAAAATCACTAAACCTGCTTGCATTAATATTACACTACAATAATTCGACTTCAATAGAACATAATAAAATGTTTTACTGATAAACGTTCTGCACATGTTACCATTCTGTAAAATGTAAATGTTCTTTCCTAAATTGCATAAATTGAGGACACTACAGAGAAAATACAAGTCTCACCCAAGTGAGCAAAAAGAGAATAACCTACCAAATGAGCAGTGCAAAGCACACTATTGCGCTTGTATTTTTGGATGATATACAGTATTCTATTGGCTGTTCCCAAGTAATACTTAACTATAACTTAAGTTGACAACACACCTGATAGGTCTCTTTTATGAATTTACAGTAGTTTGGTGTGTGTAACAAATAACAAGGACTTGCTGGAAAATATAATGCAGTACAACAGTAGTACTTGACCTAAAAATGTAGTGGGAAAAAAGCAAAATAGCTCTAAATTTACTCAAGTAAAGAACAAATACTTGAAAAATGTACTTAAGTAACAAAGTAGTTCATTATTTTACACTTCTAGAAGCAAGTAAGACAGCCAAAGTCTGCAATGATACCATGACACGTTCTCCAAGAGGCCTGGAACAACCTACCAACTGAGTATCTTCAGAAACTGCATGAAAGTGGACATAAGAGAATTGTTGCTGTTTTTAAGGCAAATGGTGTGTGGATGTTAAGGGTTGCTGTTGTCCCTTAAACCCAACAGACACACTCTCTGGACACAAGTTAAAAGCACCAAGAAGTACTCTTTTAATTATTTCTTCTTTCCCGTGCTCCAAAGCACCTCCACCACAACAAACACAATCAATAAACACAATATTTCAATACTCTTCTTCTCCTCCACATCTCCCAGCAAGCTCCATCAACTACCTTCCAAATCCAGCTCACTTGCTGGGTCTCCACCAGTTCTTTATATAGTACTTGACTCGGAAGTGCTTCTGTCCTTCCGTCCACGTGACTTGTCAGCACTTCCGGGTCAGATGGAGAACTGTATTTTTCTTCAGGGCTATGTACACAGTAGGGACTCCCCAGTCTCCCTGCAGCGTCTCCTGGCGGCAACCACAGTACCCAGCAGGGCTGTGTTGCCGAACTCCAAGTCCCATAGTGCCCTGCGGGCATCTGGGGCACCACTGCAGTCCACCGAAGCTGCCATCTACTGTACTGGGAGAGGCAGTGTCCCTGATAAGCTGCCCTCCCCCATCCTTCCGTTACTGGGGTGTACCGGCCGGAAAAAAGTGCCAACCGTCCCTTACAGGTAGTCACACCAAACATTGTTTTGATTTGTTTCTTTCTTATTACTTCAATTTCTGTGAAGTTTATTGATTAGTAAAAACTGTTCATGGAATTATTTATGACATTTTTTTACTAACACTGATATATGAACAGTATATTTATTACATATGATACATAAATATATGCAGTCACGCATGTCCATCGGAGGGTAGACTTCTGGGCTCAGTTGAAGTATGTAATACCACTCTGGAACAAGAGAGAGCATCGTCACTAACATTTTCACCTGTTTGTACCTCCACTGCTCCAAGAAGATGACCAGTGAGGGCAATTAACTCCTCCCCTTAAAGTTGGGCATACATTTGAGTCAGACCAAAGGACAGAGCTTCTCAAAAAATATATATATATATATATATATATATATATATTTTTATATATATATATATATATATATTATTTTTTTTCCACATAATCTCAGATTTTTTTTGCTGTCCATATATTCAATGCCTCCTGTTCTTTGCAGAGTTTTTTTAAGATCTCAGTGACTCCTATGCTTTGACATCACATGCTAGTTTTTCAGTGCTTTCCTCAGTATGATTAGTGGGGCCTAAACAATGATTCAGATAGATAGATAGATAGATACTTTATTCATCCCAAGGGGAAATTCACATACTCCAGCAGCAGCATACTGATACAAGAACAATATTAAAGAGTAATAAAAATGCAGATAAAACAGACAATAACTTTGTATAATGTTAACGTTTACCCCCCCGGGTGGAACTGAAGAGTCGCAAGCCCAGTTGGCCCTTCCTCTCTACATCCCTCACCTGTAAGGCTTGAATGTTGTTGGCTATCACAAGTCCAAAGCAATGATATGGATATTGAAACTGAGAGATACCATCCATTTTCTCAGATTATATATTGCAGGGTCACAGAAAGTTAAAGCATATGCTCTAGTTTTTAAAGCTAAGGACTTTGAGAAAAAGTTAGAATACCTAGAAGAAAGCAATGAAAATCTAAAAGCATTGCACCTCAACAGGGAGGTGAATCAAACTCTAAGCAGAGGAAGGCAGCAACACCATCTATTGTGTTATTACATCAACATACTAGGAATATTCATTGAAACCTTAAAAAATTGTGCCAGGTTTTTTCAGCCAATCACCACTTTTGTCACCTACAAGCCACGTACCAGAGCCAAACATTTTAGATTTAATATTTATGATTGCTGAAGCATACATCACAACTAGGTAATGCGTATGACCCATCCTGTTAATGTATCAACCCTGTGCTTCCTGAATAACAAACTAATTACTGTAATTTTAGCTAGCATGGCAGGCCCAAGCCCTATAGATTTGCTGCCCTAGCTAATAGCCTTGAGTGTCTTATGCTGTGAACACTTCATTAGGTACATCTGCCTAACAACAAGCGGATCCACCATCTGCCCTTAGAATGTGGTCTCAGCAAGATGTCAAAAGTATGGGAGGGGGGTACTGGCACATGTGTCCCATAGCTTTAACAAATTAGTTGTCAGTAGATCTGCATTCTGCTATCTGGAATGGCTTCCTGTCTTCTGCCATATGCTGGGTCGGCCTTGGCGCCAATGACACTGAACTGCAATAGATCTTACTTCACTTTAAGTTCATTTTGTAGTTTTTCACAAACGTGAGTGTTGGGGTTGTCAATTGCTATATACTATCTGTGATAAGATAAGACAAATTGTTTGGTTTAATGTGCATCTTTTGGGATCAGCTCTATATTCACCCAGTAGTTTACCATAGCCTAACTACATATTTCTTTGCTGGTTTCCATTGGCTGCTTTTGTCAATCTTTAGTCTCCTATCAAATGACTGCCATTTTCTATATGTTTTGGAAGTGATGGCCCATTCTTGGTACACCGCTCTATGGTGTGAAAACCACATCAAGGTTCCTGTCTATAATGCACTTGTGTGAGTGCATCTTGCATACACTACAATGATATGTTCAAAGACATTTAAATCCTTACTCTTTAGTATCAGCCTACTTACTTTAAACAACACTGCCTTCACATGATACTGGCACTGACTGGACAGTCATTTATGCTGGAAGTGCAGGTGGACCTGATAAATTGACCAGTCAAAATTTGTTTCCACAGATTGTTAAACCAAAATAGCTGTACAAGCAGCAGCTAAAAAAGATATCAGTTCACAGACATATTGTATGATCGCCGTAATCTGGTTTGTCTCTACAAGTATTACCAGACGGAATGAACTAACTTGGAGCATGTCCACCTAGGGCACGACATGCCCTTGAATTTCTTTTGTATGGGGTGCCATTTAGGCCCAGGGGCCTCATGTATGTAATCTTGCTTAGATTTAATGATAAAATTTTCCTTTTGCTTACACTCACTGCCATTGAGAATTACCATCCTGTCTCCCTTCTGTAATTCCTGTCCAATACTCTAGAACACATAGTCCACTTTAATCCAGATTCCTGTCAATAATGCTCTTAGATCTGCTCGAGCTGCTTCTCTCTGCTCTGTCCTTATCCTCCTTGACCTTTCATTAGCTTTCAATACCGTTACCTAGTCCCTGCTTATCTCTTCTCTTGGGAAACTTGGGAATTAGCGGTCCTGCTTTAGACTGGTTCAATTCCCACCTCTCAGTCCAATCCTTTTGTGTCTCCTGGTCTAACTCCGTGTCTCTTACACGGAATATTTTTACAAGTGTGCCTCAAGGATCAGTGTTAGGTCCTCTTCTGTTTTATCTCTACATTCGCTCTTTAGCAGATGTATTCTGCCATTTCTTCTCATGGCTTCTCCTACCATCTCTATGCTGATGAAACACAGATCTTCCTCTCATTTCCCTTTTACAACCCACAGGTTTCAGCCTAGATCTCCAGCTGCCACTCTGACATCTCATCAACTTAAACTTAACCTTTCAAATCCAGATATCTTGTACTTGGCCTCTGGTTCTCATTCCTCAGATTTGTCTCTATGTATCACCTTTGAAAATGTCACCCTTGCACAATTAATCACAGCCAGGAATCTTGGTGTGGCTCTGGACTCGCCACTTTCATTCATCAAACATATATCTTCAAATACTTGGTCCTTTTTAACTTTCTTCATAATATTCAGAGGATCTGACCTTTCCTCACAAATCATGGAACTATTTGTTCAGGCACTGGTTCTCTCTCAGCTGGACTATCGTACCACTCTCCTGGTGGGATTTACTTCATCTATTATCCATGCAGTGGTGTGCTGGGGAGGCAGCATAAAGAAGAGGGATGCCTCACGCCTGGACAAACTGGTGAGGAAGGCAGGCTCTATTGCAGGCACAGAGCAATGGGCACTGAGCAGACTCCTGTCAATAATGGAAAATCCACTGCATCCACTGAACAGGATCATCTCCAGACAGAGGAGCAGCTTCAGCAACAGACTGCTGTCACTGTCCTGCTCCACTGACAGACTGAGGAGATCGTTCCTCCCCCACACTATGCGACTCTTCAATTCCACCCGGGGGTGTAAACATTAATATTATACAAAATTATTGTCTGTCTGTTATACCTTCATTGTTTTCACTCTTTAATTTAATATTGTTCTTTATCAGTATGCTGCTGCTGGAGTATGTGAATTTCCCCTTGGGATTAATAAAGTATCTATCTGTCTCTCTCTCTACCAGACCTCTCCAACTCCTCCAGAATAAAGCTGCTCAACTGGTTCTTTCGATTCCTCTGCTTTGGTCTATCCACTGACATCATGTTGCTGCAAGGATCCAGTTCAAAATTCTTGAATTGACCAACAGTTCTCTTATTGGTTCTACTCCTCAATGTCTCCAGTCATTGGTCTCTCCATAATTCCATTCATTCTTCCTCTGTCTATCTGCTGACCATTCCTCTTTTTGCCAGTTGTGCCAGGACGGGACCAATGTTTCTCTATTCTTGCTCCAAATATGTGGAATGATCTCTCTTTATCTATTTATACTACATCCAATTTAATTCTGTTTAGGTGTCTTTTATAAACATATCTATTCATTAAATATTTTGGATCTGCTTAGCTTTTCTCTTACAAGACAGCTGCTGTTGTACTAACAAAGAGTTTAGGATGCTTATTCTTGCCTTAGTCTAGTTGTAAGTTTAGTTGTATGTGTGATAGTTCTGCTCTCTTGTGCTTGTTTTTATTGTTTTCTGTAGCTTTGATGCCTGCATCTTCATTCCGTATGTATTATACCTTGCTTTGTAAGTCACCTAGGATAAAGGTGTCTGTAAAATAAATAATAATAATGATACTCAAAAGGCACAAACAGCATACTTACAAAAAATGGATTTACAAAACAGTACGTACATCGCTTGCCACACACTTCAAACTATGTGTTGTGGCAGTAGGGGGGCGCTAGTGCTCCCTTGAACTCTAAGGTACAACTCCAGACACTAGGTAAAAGTCCAAGACTCTTTATTTTCGTTTTCCACCGATGTGCACCAAGCACCTTCCACACTACTCATCCAAAACAACAATAAACCAAATCCTCCTCGCCCAGACACTTTGCTCCTCTTCCACCCAGCACAGCTCAGCGTCTGGACTGAGGCATCGTCCCTTTATAGCCCCTGACCCGGAGGTGTTCCTGTCCAATTAAGCCCATAGTTCTTTATTACTTCCGGGTCAGGGTAAACAGTCCTTTTCTTTAATCCGGGAGCACGTCGTTCCTTCCTGTCACATGACCATGACGTATTCCCGGGTTATAGGGCACACAAGAGCCCATGAGCCCCTCTACAGTGACTCCTGGTGGTCCCCAAGGTATCCAGCAGGGCTGTGTAAAAACACTACATAGTCCATAAGGCCCTGCTGGAACTCGGGGCACGATCCTGCTGTCGGGAGAGCTCCTCCTGGCGGCATGGGGGTGAGGGCCGGAGCACGAAGCCGGCAGTCCTCCACAGTGTATATGCATGAACTTTTCATGACTACTTGTCACCTTCCAAAAAATACCTATTTTAAATATTTATGCACTATTCGCCATATAAATTTGGCAATGTTCCTAAGTGATGCCTTTACTACAAACAGAGAACACGAAGTGAATGTGAATTTGAGGAATTACTGACATGTGCGGAGTTTAAGTTGGTGGCAAAGCACATTCACAATGTTACTAAAATAAGTAGTTTTTCTCAATTTTTTAAGGCCACAATGGAGCTGGATGGTGTCTCTGATGATTCTGAGGTGGTACACCAGTTCCTTGAAAGAGAGTGGTAGTGATAGTTGGTGACTCAATCAATAGGGGGATTGAAGCACAGGTTTGCTCCAGAGACAGAGAGTCTCATATGGTGTGTTGCCTTGCCTTCCGGGTGCACAGGTGAGAGACTACCTGGAAGAGTCTATAGGTTCTTAGCCAGAGCGGGAGTGGATCCAGTTGTCAATGTCCATGTTGGAACAAATCACATATATAAGGGTAGTCAGTCAATTATGCTATCAAAATTCAAAGAGTTGAAGAGAAGAACTGCCGAAGTAGTCTTCTCTGAAGTTCTACCTGTGCCACGCGCCAGTCCAGGTAAGACTGAGGAGAAGGCTTAACACCTGGATCAAATTTTGGTGCAGGGTAGAAGGGTATATACAGTAGGTTAATGGGGCATTGGGACTCCTTTTGGAAGAGATGGGACCTTTTGCACCATGACAGGTTACATCTCAGAAGCACCAATGTATTGGGGAGGCATATGAGTAGGTTAGTCAAGGATTGTTTAAACTAGGGAATGGAGGGGTAGGGAGTTTAGGACAGACCAGGTTTAGAACTACACATGGAGGAACAGACACTAGTGTAAAAACTAAAATGAATAGTAATGTCAATTCTAACCCAACATTTAAATGTAACAGGAATGATGCTAGAAGTATCAAAAATAAGGCAAGTGAGTTGGAGTTGCATGTAGCAGAGCATAATTATGATATTATAGCAATAATGGAAACATGGCTAAATAAAAAAGCTGGGATTGATTATAACATAGAGGGATACACATTTTTTAGGAAGGACATACAGAACAGAAAAGGTGGTGTTGCTGTTTATGTCAAACAGAATTTAAATGCAGGTCCTCTTCAGTTGGACAATGAGCCCCATCTTAGTGAGGACATGTGGCTTCGCCTGGAAAGCATTAGGGAAAGAACCCTTATTTTAGGAGTGTGTTATAGACCACCCAATGCAAACAGTAATTGCAAAGACTAAAATTGTTAAGTTTAACTTTGTTTAACTTTGGTACTGCAAATTTTGAGCAGATGCAGCAAAGTCTAAAGAGGATAGTCTGTGTTAAGCTTTTAAGGGTGGAGACACTCGAGGAGCTGTGAAACAGGTTTAAAAATGATTTACATGTAATATAGGATGGGTACCAAAATTTGGAATCAATAGGAAATTTAAATAAACTCTGCAGTGGGTTAATAAAGATTTAAAAAAAGAAGCTGCAAAGGAAAAACAGCTATGTAAGGCGTATTAAACCTAAAAACTCCAAAGTGAATCGTAGGGTGTATGAGAACATGTGGGCAACAATTAAGAAGGATATCAGGGAGGCTAAAAGACAGTTGGAAAGGAACATAGCAGATAAGGTGAAAGACGACCCTAAGAGATTCTTTCATTATTTTAGTAGTAAAAGAACAGTCAAGGAGTGGGTGAAGGGCATCAGGAATACTAAAGGGGAATTAAAAGATACAAACAGTGAAATAGCAGACACTCCAAACTTGCATTTTTCTGAGGCCTTCATAAGTAAGGAAGTGGATAACCTCTTAGCGGTAAACGGGACTACTAAGGAGGTTCTGAGTGATTAAGAAATCATAGAGGGAAAAGTACTGCTCAGATTAAATAGGCTGAAATCAAACAAATCACCAGGACCAGATAATATTTATTCTCAGGATTTTAAAGAGGCTAGTAAGTACATACAGTGGTGCTTGAAAGTTTGTGAACCCTTTAGAATTTTCTATATTTCTGCATAAATATGACCTAAAACATCATCAAATTTTCACTCAAGTCCTAAAAGTAGATAAAGAGAAACCAGTTAAACAAATGAGACAAAAATATTATACTTGGTCATTTATTTATTAAGGAAAATGATAGAATATTGCATATTTGTGAGTGACAAAAGTATGTGAACCTTTGCTTTCAGTATCTGGTGTGACCCCCCTTTGCAGCTTTTTGATCATTCCTGCACACTGGCTTGGAGGAATTTTAGCCCATTCTTCCGTACAGAACAGCTTTAACTCTGGGATGTTGGTGGGTTTCCTCACATTAACTGCTCGCTTCAGGTCCTTCCACAACATTTCGATTGGATTAAGGTCCGGACTTTGACTTGGCCATTCCGAAACATTAACTTTATTCTTCTTTAACCATTCTTTGGTAGAACAACTTGTGTGCTTAGGGTCGTTGTCTTGCTGCATGACCCACCTTCTCTTGAGACTCAGTTCATGGGCAGATGTCCTGACATTTTCCTTTAGAATTCTCTGATATAATTCAGAATTCATTGTTCCATCAATGAAGGCAAGCCGTCGTGGCCCAGATGCAGCAAAACAGGCCCAAACCATGATACTACCACCACCATGTTTCACAGATGGGAAAAGGTTCTTATGCTGGAATCTAGTGTTTTCCTTTCTCCAAACATAACGCTTTCATTTAAACCAAAAAGTTCTATTTTGGTCTCATCCGTCCACAAAACATTCTTCCAATAGCCTTCTGGTTTGTCCACGTGATCTTTAGCAAGCTGCAGACGAGTAGCATTTTTTTTTGGAGAGCAGCGGCTTTCTCCTTGCAACCCTGCCATGCACACCATTGTTGTTCAATGTTCTCCTGATGATGGACTCATGAACATGAACATTAGCCAATGTGACAGAGGCCTTCAGTTGCTTAGAACTTACCCTGGGGTCCTTTGTGACCTTGCCGACTATTACACGCCTTGGTCTTGGAGTGATCTTTGTTGGCCGACCACTCCTGGGGAGGGTAACAATGGTCTTGAATTTCCTCCATTTGTACACAATCTGTCTGACTGTGGATTTGTGGAGTCCAAACTCTTTAGAGATGGTTTTGTAACCTTTTCCAGCCTGATGAGCATCAACAACTCTTTTTCTGAGGTCCTCAGAAATCTCCTTTGTTCGTGCCATGATACACTTCCACAAACATGTGTTATGAAGAGCAAACTTTGATAGATCCCTGTTCTTTAAATAACATAGGGTGCCCACTCACACCTGATTGTCATCCCATTTATTGAAAACACCTGACTCTAATTTCACCTTCAAACTGCTAATCCTAGAGGTTCACATACTTTTGCCACTCACAAATATGTAATATTCGATCATTTTCCTCAATAAATAAATAACCAAGTATAATATTTTTGTCTCATTTGTTTAACTGGTTTCTCTTTATCTACTTTTAGGACCTAAGTGAAAATCTGATGATGTTTTAGGTCATATTCAGGCAGAAATATAGAAAATTCTAAAGGGTTCACAAACTTTCAAGCACCACTATATATAAACCCTTGACACATATTTTTAGGAAGTTACTGCACACTGGGGAGATTCCAAAGGACTGGAAAATGGCAAACATTATCCCATTATATAAAAAGGGTGACCAAGCAGATCCAATCAACTATAGGCGTGTAAGCTTAACATATTTCACAAGAAAATTAATGGAAAGAATTATTAAGGATAAGATTGAGCAGCACATGACAAGTACAGGAGTTTTTCTGAACTGTCAGTATGGGTTCAGAAGAGGAAGGACGTGTTTTACCAACATGCTGGAATTTAATGTGGAGGCAACCATAGGATATGATCAAAGTGGAGCATATAATATTAATTATCTTGACTTTCAGAAAGCATTTGATAAGATGCCACATGAGCGGTTGGGCATCAAACTAAAAGAAGTTGGACTTCTGGGTGATGTTTGTAGATGGGTGCAGAATTGGCTCAGATGCAGGAAGCAGAGTGTTATGGCGCAAGGAACCTCATTAGAATTGGCCGATGTTAAGATTGCATTTTTATGATTTTACATCTATTTTAAATATATATAAATGATTTAGGTAGGAGCTGGTTAAGTTTGCAGATGATACCAAGATAGGTGGATTGGCAGATAATTTGGAATCATTTAAATCGTACAAAACAACATGGACAGCATACAGACTTGGGCAGATATGTGGCAGATGAAATTTAATGTCAGTAAATGTAAAGTATTACACATAGGAAGTATAAATGTTAGGTTTGAATACAAAATGGGAGGTCTGAAAATCCCAAGTATATCTTATGAGAAGGATTTAGGAGTTGTAGTGGACTCTACGCTATCAATTCCCAAACAGTGTTCAGAAGTCTTTAAGAAGGCAAATACAATGTTAGGTTATATAATACAATGTGTGGAGTACAAGTCCAAGGCAGTTGTGCTCAACCTTTATAATGCACTTGTGAGGCCTCATCTGAAGTACTGTGTGCAGTTTTGGTCTCCTGGCTACAAAAAGGATGTAGAAGGGCTAGAAAAGGTCAAGAGAAGAGTGACTGGGCTCATTGCAGGACTACAGGGGATGTATTATGAAGAAAGATTAAAAGTTTTGAGCCTTTTCAGTTTAAGCAAAACAAAATTAAGTGGTGACATGATTGAAGTGTTTAAAATTATGAAGGAATTAGTACAGTGGATTGAGACGGTTATGTTAAAATGAGTTCATCAAGAACACAGGGACGCAGTTGGAAACTTCTTAAGGAAGTTTTTAGGAAGTTTTTCTTTACACAGAGAACCACTACCAGCTACCAAGTAGAGCGTCAGACACTAAGACTTTAAGGACTTTCAAAACTAATCTTAATGATTTTTTTTAGAAGAATTAAGTGGATAGGACTGGCGAGCTTTGTTGGGCTGAATGGCCTGTTCTCGTCTAGATTGCTGTAATGTTCTCATGGTAATAATCAATAAATTAGATCATAATGACACAATGGCACTGCTGTCTCATAGTTAGCAGCAGGGTCATGCGATCAGAGGAGGCAGCTGAGGAAGAGCCTCACCTGTCATCATGAAAAGGAAAAAATCCAATAACAAAATAAATTTGTACACTGGTCTGTGCTATAAATTTGTTTTCTGTATGATTCCAATAATTTTGATCATTTCTATAATCAAAATTGCAGAATTTGCGCATTTCCTGTTCAAATACAGGGGAGAAACACGAGGTTCAGCAGCAACTAGCCTCACCTCACCTCAGGCTGCGCTATCCCTCACACACTGGGTTGATGCATGGAATTGGCACGTGCCTGTTGCTGTCCCTCTGTATGTTGTCAATATAATATTTGCAGACACATTTATTATACACCCTCACTTTTCACAGTCTGGCTAATGTCTTTAATGAACATGTGTGTCATATTTAGTCTTGCTGATCAGACATAAAACTGCAGTGAAAAGGCACAAGGTGAGGCAGACAGTACTGTGCCGAAAGGAGCAGATGTGAGCCCAACAGGTGCTTGTTGTTGCTGTTCTTCTTGGCAATAATCTCCATTGAGGAGACTTTTAAAACTAAAGGAAAATAAGGAGGATTTTTACAAGAAAGTGACAGAAAGTTTCGTGGAGATTTACAAATAAAGGTAAGACCATAAACAGTTTTCAATTTTATAAAAAAAAATGGGACCAGACTAAGAAAAAAAACAATCCAATATTTAAAAACTTAATTTTGACCTTAAATAAAATATTCTTTTGTTTTTCTTGTTATCCTTTTGTTGAAGAGTTTGTATTAAAATTGATTAAAGCATCAGAATTAAAAGCATTTAAAAACAACTAAATATTTCAATTAAGGTTAAAACTGAAATCTGGTTTTTGTACACCACTCTATACTTTTATTTATATTAAATGAGTATGAATTGTGGAATTGCAACAGCAAATCTAGAACATGGAGGGTGCAGAGCAAATGCACTCTCTTCACTCTCTCTCGCCACTATAAATGTAACGTTCTTTCTTAGCCAAATATTTACCTTACCTATGTGTGTGTAAAGAATGCTGATGAAATATGAAATATAACCAGTAGTCAGTGTAGCCAATTGAATAGTGAATAAGCTACTCATTTGGGTTCATATATTTGTAAATCTGACTCTGAAGGAGTCAGTGCCTCACCAGCCATGAACCTCGCCACATGTCATTGGTTAGCAGTTTGGGGGGGTGTTATCTGGTGCTTCCTGTATGGAGTTTGCATGTAGGTCTGGGTGGGTTTGTTCCTATTTCCTCTCACATCCAGATGAACTGGAGGTCAACTGAAATTTCAATTATGATACATATTAGTTTATTGTTTCAGATTTAGTTTGAGAGCGGATATTTCAATGTATGTATTTTGTCTAGAGTATTTTCATCTTTTACACATCTGATATCATCTCCTGTCAGCAAAGGACAGATCCTCAAAAGTCTGAACAAGTGAATAAAGTGGTAATGGACATGTGCCCTGTTCTCATGCCTGCCTGTACAAACAGTTGCGTGGCAGTCTATTCAAATCTCTGTCACACGTCACACATACCACAGTGACAAAATACATAAAAAGCAAAAATGTGATATCTGTCTCTGATGAAGCAAATAAAACTGTCCAGCATTCAAATCAGTTTATTAAGTTGCGCACAAATGCTATGTTATGCATACAATTTTAACTTGTTGAAACAAGAAAGAGCTTATTTTGCCACAATTCAAATACATCATATCATGCGGTGTGAATACTTTCCGGATGCACTGTACATCCCATACAGATGACACGATGTAGCTCAAGGATGACTGAAAAATTCCAGACCAGTCAGCCAGTTCATTCTGAAATGCATCCATCTCCAAATAGTCTATGGTTGTTAAAACTTATGATGGAACAGACATCGCACGATTTCTGCATGATGGTCTCAGTAATGTAGAGACCAATTCTGGACAAAACTCCATGAAGACGGCTTTAGGAAGTCTAAATAAGCTAATAAGCCAGTCATCATCATGAGCCAAAAGACCATCATGATCGCTGAAAACACGCTCTTTGCATAGCCTGCAATAGGTGATATAATCAAAAGCAGCTAATGCTGTCATTGGCAGTAGTGGCCTATGAAGGGCACACCCTTTTTATAGACAGATTAAGAAAATGGATGGAAGGATGGACAAGCTTCCAAGTGGGAGATTTTATTTGAGTGCCTTTTCAATTGGTGCCTTTCAGTGGGACAATTTGGAGAACTGTTATCTGAATTTATTGAATCATGATTTATTGCTGACCTAATACTTCATGTCAATAAATAACACAAAAAATATAATTAATTCAGGAAAAATTGCCAGTTGGCAGTTAGTCGTGTTTTATTCTGAATTAGCCACATTACCTGTTAGGTTATTGAGTACATTTTAAAATATTTGATATCTCTTGTCTTATTTGTACCTTCTATATCCTTCCTTGGTATCATTTAACGTGTTTGAATCACTGTTGCCCAACAGTACTTTCTCAAGTGCATTCCCGTTAAGCTGTCTTCTCATATGACATTGTATATAAGGATGCTACTCTTCTACTTGATATTTATCTGTTTTATAAGATCGTAGAGATTAGTTTTTCTTCTTTGTACCTTAGTCTTTATATTATTACCTAATCTGGTTTTTCTTTTCTTGTAACTTTCTCTTTGACATCTTGTAAAGCACTTTTAGCTACACTGTTTATATGAAAATGTGCTATATAACTAAATTTTGTTGTTGATGTTGTTTTATAGTTCCCATCTTTGGTGGCAACTCTCAGCATGCTAATTTCACCTTTACTCCTTCTCATGTATCACACACTCACACTTCCTCTTTCAATCACGTCACCAAACTGGCCACTGACACCAAAGACAAACTGACCAACCAGATTTCTAATAGGGACTAGCCACACAAACACAGATATTAGTTTTTTATTATACAGCAGATATATAATGCTATACATGTTTAATGTGTTTGCTTTTTTATTTTCATATAAACTTGCAGCTAATCTGGAATTGCTTTTTGTCTAAATCAAACAGCCAATCAACTGCAGCCTGGTGTTTCATTTAAAGCTCTGAGTGGAAATAGGCATGAATAGAACAAACTGAGAAGGTGCCATAACACAAATGGAATCTCCATAAATCATCAACTGTTTTTTTTTAAGTGGACATTGGGTTGCACAGTGTTTGTGTTACATGGAAAGTCAAAGCTGGGATGGTTTATTTAACAAAAAGTGGCATCTCCCGCATCTAAAAACAACATGGTCTTATTGGAGATGATATTAAGTATGCCCCCCAAAAAAATTCCTTTTTAGCAAATAATCCTTAAAAAGGACTATGCAGAGGAAATACTGTCAGGTCATGTTCACACAGTGATGCAAATGTATAAAACAAATTATATTTAAGTACTAGTTGAGCACACAAGCATGGTGTGTATTTTACTGGGGGCTTCCAAATGGATGCACAAGTGACAAATGTATGGTGTGAAACAGTTATTTATGCTGTTTCTGTTTTCCTCCCTAAAATGAAGGACCACCACCAGGAAGAGGTTTGGCATCTTTTCTGCTCTGTCCCATTTGAACAGGAAGAATTAAACTACCAGACTCCAGGACATTAGCGTCATTTCCCTACCAGACACTATAGAATGTTGAGGACTCTCCAGTAACTAAGTTCATTTGTACAAATGGCTAATTGTTGCACCTAGAGTGTTTGCAGCCTTCAGTTGGCATGATTTGTCTTAATTCCAGCTTTATTTTTGCAGGTTTAACACAGCCTCATAGCTGAACCTCAACCTTTTAACTTATACTTGACCTTATCTATAGTATTTACAGTATTGATTTCATAATACTTACTGATTTAAGATGAATTATTCAAACTTTAGTAAGGTTTCCTTCCTTTCATATTGTGAGCTCTTTTACAATATTTCATTACAGGGTTTTGGGGTACAGGCATCTAGTGTATACTAGAAATATCAGACAGAAGGCAGGAACCGAAACTGTCTAGAACACCAGTACATCACAGGGAAGGCTCATTTGTCATACCAACAGAAAAATGGTAACACGTAGACTTCATGAGAAAATCTGAATACGGTGAGAAAGCCTTGGGAATACAGAAAATGTTAAAATTCTATACAGATGCAGACAGAGATGGAAAACAAACCCACATCCCTGTAACTTTCAGGCAACAGCAATAACCATTGCAATACTTTGCATTCCTTCGCATAATATCATATATCTTATATACGGTAAGACACAAGTTTACAGACTCTTATCAAAACACAGTGCTTGCACATTTTCTTTCCAGCCATGCACGTAACAAGAAGAATTTTTAAGATTTTTCATTTGTTGATCATACCTCTGTGCAGTGCACAGACCTTTTGGTGGGTTGTGGCTCAAAAGAAGTGAAGGGGTATTATCAGGGGCATGATGTTTACATTTAAATCCTGGACATAAATCTGTGCCTGTTTTTATTTCCATGTTTTTAATTTCTTTGTACAGCTGAATAGGGACATTACAAAATCATGGGCAGCACGGTGGCACACTGTGGCTGTCTTGCAGTAAGGAGACCAAGGTTTGCATCGCGGGTCCTCCTTGCATGGAGTTTGTATGTTCACCATGTTTGCATGGGTTTCCTCCTACTGTCCAAAGATATGCAGGTTAGGTGAATTGGTGGTGCTAAATTGGCCTAGGCGTGTGTTTGGTGCGTGTGTGAGGTTGCTCTGTGAAGGACTGGCACCCTGTTTTTAGGGTTTGTTCTTGAAATGCGCCCTATGCTGGCTGGGATAGGCTCCAGCACCCCCCATTAACCCTGGTCTGGATTAGGCAGGTCAGAAAATGGCATGACATTATGAAATCCACAACCCTTGCAAAAAATATTTCTCCATGATTTCAAATTATGTTAGATTATCAGAAAAGACACTATTCCTTCCATTAATGTGCAAACTTTATTATCTTAATATAACATCATTTAACAACATGAAAAAACATACTAAAAAATTTGATCTAGTTACATTAAAAATACCAAATGGACCTCCATAACAAGAGTTCACATTATAGCACACCAAATAAAGATTTGTTTTATTATGATCTTAATATGGGTCATGTATTCAAGAAGCCAGTAAAAGTGGTCATCTAGTACTACAGATCACCATTGTTTTTTTCCTACTATATGTATTAAAAAATCTCTCTTGCTTTGTCAGATTTTGAATTTTATGTCAAAATCATCCTTTTAGATTCTGTGTTTTGACAGATTACAATGACCCCTCAGCAGAGTCAGAAAATTAGAGAGTTATTCTGGTTCAGAAGGATTTCTAAGTTTTGACTTAGCCAAACTGAGCCTGGAAAAACTTCACCCAGCAGTTGGCGTTGATACAGGCAATGTGGCACAGATTGTCAGCAACTGAAATAGTGTGGCGACACTCTGAGTATACCCAGCATTACCTGGGCACTATTCCTTGGACAGGTATATGCAGAATGAAATACTCTGAGCCCTCTCAGTAGACCCGACCTGACTGAGCGTGAATGTTACTGCCAAAATCAGTCCTTTTCATGAGTAGACCGACATGTACACACAGAGACACTCACATATACTTGCAGTTTCAAGATGCTTTGCTTAGTTGCAAAGAGTTTGAGTAGATAGGCAGAAAATGTTGTGACAGTTTTATATTATAATATTATAATACTTTCTGTAAATGGGGACCAACTGCAAACTCCAACATGCCATCTAGAAAAGCTACAGTTATAAGCGTAGTGAATATGTGAGGATTATGTGCAGAGAAAGCAGCTACCTTCTATGCCATAAGGTAATACAATATAATTTATTTTTGTATAGCCCAAAATCACACAAGAAGTGCCGCAATGGGCTTTAACAAGCCTTACCTCTTGACAGCCCCCCAGCCATGACTCTCTATGAAGACAACAAAAAAAAACAGTAGGGAAAAGGCAGTTTAAAGAGAGACCCCTTTCCAGGTAGGTTGGGCGTGCAGTGGGTGTCAAAAGGAAGGGGGTCAATACAATACAATAGACAGAACAAATCCTCAATACAGTATAAAAATAAAAATTTTAGATGTAGCAGAATTTAACAGGAGATGATATCACATACTATGATTTGGATTTGTTTACAGCCCTGGAGACCTCATCCATCAAGCTGCCTCCCCCATTTGGCCATTCCACAGCTGAAACAGTGCTGGGCCAGCCAATCCGATGAAAGGACCCCTCTTTCCCATGATTCCTGCAAACCTCCAAAATACAAACAAATATGACAAGTACACATATATTTATTATACTTTTTTTTGTGAAATTAACAGCAATAATAATCAGAGACCATACTTTCTTGCATATGTAAAACTTTACAGTAGCCTAACTATCTTCAACAAGGCACATTGCTTATAGCTAATATTTCTGTTTCAACAAGAAGGAGATGAATTAGGTGGTATCAAGAGTAAAGGCACATGAGAAAGGGGTAGGGGCTTGAGCCACTGTAGGCAACCCTCTGTGCAGCCCCTGCCTCTAGGTGCTTAACACTTCTGCATCCAATGTCCTGGGTTTGAACCCTGAACCAAAAACGTTGGCTGTGTGCAATTTGCTCGTTCTCCCCGCTTTTACTGTCTGTGCATTTTCCTCTGGGTACTCCAATTTCCTCCCACATCCACAAGGATTTACAGGTTACGACAAGATGCTTTGTCTAGGGAAGATTCTGGCCTTGTGCCTGATGCTATTGAGACAGGCTTTGACCCCCAGTGATCCTGATTTGGATTTAGTAGATTTAAGACCTGTTACGCCTTTGGTTTCTGAGTTTCTTGAGGTGTTAAAATGAACAAATAGTGAACAGCTTTGCATTTCAATTCAATTCCATTAAAAGGTTTGATGCTTTAATAAATTCTGACATAAAGGGATGTATTCTGTTTCAAAGAACTGGGTGATGAGAAATGACTATCTCAATCCTCCTGAAAATGTTCTGGAAGGGCTGTCAATTCACAAAGAAAAGACAGGTGCAAATGATGCTATATTACAGCGTTTGCTTCTAATCAGAATGCACTGACAAGTGAAACAGCACGGGGTAATAGTAATTAGCTGAACTGCCAAAGAACTGCAGAATCTGGCCTGAGATAAAGGGGGAAAAGTTTTAACAGGCATACTGAAGCGAGAAAATACATTTCTGTGAACTACAATTCGAAGACCACAGCATATGCTTGAATTACAAGATACCAGGCCAAACTCAATTTTAAAAATTATATACTGAGACACCAAAAATCAGAATGCTGAAGGAAGCAAGAATTTCAGTTGGAAGGATTCATTAGCTTCTAATTAAAAGGTTAGCTGAAATAAAACCCATCAACAAATCACCAAAGACGTATGTGGTCAGTGTACTGGTGACTCTAATCTGGCTCCAGTCTCAGAAAGTATTGGTGTGTATATATGAAGGCCTTGTGACGGGACCTCACCCTTTCCAGTTTTGCATCCTGCCTTGCTCTAGCTCCCCTAAGATTCTAAATTGGTTAAATGGGTTTGAGAATGTGTGCGTATACTGCATGTTCGGACACTACGGTTTTCAAAGGGACTTGGAGCTCAGTTTGATGCTTTGGATATATGATGTATATATGAGGATTTTGTTTGCTGCAGTTTGAGAGTAAGATCACATTAGGCAGGTGAAAGACAAAAAAGGGAAAGAAAAGAGATTTTTGCATTGAAAGTTAATTGGTAGGTAGATACTTATAGAAGAAAAAGAAGGGAAACACTGTATATGAAACAATTCTGTGCCTTTGTGTTGTACATGCTCATATTATACAGAAATAATACCGCTACAGTGTCCTCCACTAATAATGCTCCCTTTAATAAATAAAAGCAAAACATTTTTGTTTGTCCACTTGATCTTTCATTAAAAATTTTAACAAAAATCTAACCTTTAATTAAAGTAAAATAATTGAAAGGAAAAAGAAACACAAATAAGTTTTCTCAAATATACTGTATGTATGCCACAATTATTGAACTGAACTATATTCCAATTCATATTTTACATTTTTAGTTTCACCTAAGAAAGTAGGAACATTTATGTGGCCAGCAATCAGTCTCTGTTTCACTGTATAAATATGAAGCAACACCCAGGCCACATTCCCTCAATGAGTAAAACCTGAGAACACAGTAATAACTTGCACAAATCAGGAAATGGCTATAGGAAAATACAAACCGGATTCCAAAAAAGTTGGGACACTATACAAATCGTGAATAAAAACTGAATGCAATGATGTGGAGGTGCCAACTTCTAATATTTTATTCAGAATAGAACATAAATCACGGAACAAAAGTTTAAACTGAGAAAATGTATCATTTTAAGGGAAAAATATGTTGATTCAGAATTTCATGGTGTCAACAAATCCCAAAAAAGTTGGGACAAGGCCATTTTCACCACTGTGTGGCATCTCCCCTACTTCTTACAACACTCAACAGACGTCTGGGGACCGAGGAGACCAGTTTCTCAAGTTTAGAAATAGGAATGCTCTCCCATTCTTGTCTAATACAGGCCTCTAACTGTTCAATCGTCTTGGGCCTTCTTTGTCGCACCTTCCTCTTTATGATGCGCCAAATGTTCTCTATAGGTGAAAGATCTGGACTGCAGACTGGCCATTTCAGTACCGGATCCTTCTCCTACGCAGCCATGATGTTGTGATTGATGCAGAATGTGGTCTGGCATTATCTTGTTGAAAAATGCAGGGTCTTCCCTGAAAGAGATGATGTCTGGATGGGAGCATATGTTGTTCTAGAACCTGAATATATTTTTCTGCATTGATGGTGCCTTTCCAGACATGCAAGCTGCCCATGCCACACGCACTCATGCAACCCCATACCATCAGAGATGCAGGCTTCTGAACTGAGCGTTGATAACAACTTGGGTTGTCCTTGTCCTCTTTGGTCCGGATGACATGGCGTCCCAGATTTCCAAAAGAACTTGAATCGTGACTCGTCTGACCACAGAACAGTCTTCCATTTTGCCACACTCCATTTTAAATGATCCCTGGCCCAGTGAAACGCCTGAGCTTGTGGATCTTGCTTAGAAATGGCTTCTTCTTTGCACTGTAGAGTTTCAGCTGGCAACGGCGGATGGCACGGTGGATTGTGTTCACTGACAATGGTTTCTGGAAGTATTCCTGAGCCCATTCTGTGATTTCCTTTACAGTAGCATTCCTGTTTGTGGTGCAGTGTCGTTTAAGGGCCGGAGATCACGGGCATCCAGTATGGTTTTACGGCCTTGACCCTTACGCACAGAGATTGTTCCAGATTCTCTGAATCTTCTGATGATGTTATGCACAGTTGATGATGATAGATGCAAAGTCTTTGCAATTTTTCGCTGGGTAACACCTTTCTGATATTGCTCCACTATCTTTCTGCGCAACATTGTGGGAATTGGTGATCCTCTACCCATCTTGGCTTCTGAGAGACACTGAGAAGCTCTTTTTATACCCAATCATGTTGCCAATTGACCTAATTAGTGTTAATTGGTCTTCCAGCTCTTCGTTATGCTCAAATTTACTTTTTCCAGCCTCTTATTGCTACTTGTCCCAACTTTTTTGGGATTTGTTGACACCGTGAAATTTTGAATCAACATATTTTTCCTTTAAAATGATACATTTACTCGGATTAAACGTTTGATCTGTCATCTACGTTCTATTACAAATAAAATATTGACATTTGCCATCTCCACATCATTGCATTCAGTTTTTATTCACAATTTGTTTAGTGTCCCAACTTTTTTGGAATCCGGTTTGTAGATAAATGGCTGAAAATGAGTGTTTTCACCATCAGAGTAATAAGTAATTTTTAAAGCAACTGGAGATTTTAAAAATTTACCTGGAAGAACAGTGTCTATATTGACATATTGAACTTCTTTGAGGGCAATGACCCAAGTGTCCAAAGAATCTCCAAGGATCACAGCTACAGAACTGCAGATACAAGTTGGGTCTTGCTGTCAGAAAGTCTCCAAAACTATGATCAGATGCTACCTACATAACCAGAAGTTATTTAGGAGGGTTGCCAGAACAAGGCCTCTGTTATCATCTGAAAACAAACACAAGTACCAACAGTTTTCCAAAATTTCCTGGAACTTCTAATGAAACCGAGTTCTATGGTCACACAAGATAAAAAAAAGCTTTATAACAACAAACCTCAGAGGTGATTTTGACGTAGAGGATATGAGGCCTGCAGAAAAGCAACTCATCCTTACTGTGAAATATGGTGAATCTGTGATGTTGTAGGATTGTTTTCTGCTAGTTAGGAAACATCATATCATGGACTCTATCAAGTATCAGTACATATTAAATTAAAACCTGACTGCCTCTACTAGTAACTTTAAATTTTGGGGAATGGACAGATCTTTGAGCTGGATAATGACACAAAGCACATCTCAAAATCAACATAAAATGGTTCAGTGACCTCAAAATCAAGGTTTGCCATGGTCTTCCTTGCACCCTGACATAAACTGCATTGAAAACCTGTAGGATGAACATAAGTGCAGAGTGTCAACGACAAAATTGGAACGATCAAGAGATATTTTGTATGGAAGAATGATCTCAGATTATTTACTATGTGTTTTGCAACCACATTACACAATATAGGAGAAGACTCATTGGTGTTATCTTGACAAAGAGGTGGTAAGAAAAGTATGAAATAAAGAGGTGCCAGGGTCTGTAATTGTCACACACATGCACTACTGTTCAGATGTTTTATAACGCCTCAGTTTTTCTTCAGATTTTATCAGTTGAATGCAATGAATGACTTAAAATGGTGAAAAGGTAATCAGTAAACTACCAGAGGTTTAAATTTAAAGTTTAGGTTAGCAAAAACTAAAAAGAAGGAAATTTTAGAACATTAAAAATGGGCCTTCTTCAGGAAACAATTAATAGGTTACAACCTAGTGATTTTCTGTAGCAATTAAAGTAAATTACGCCTTGCAAGTTGAAGCAAACAATTTCCACAGGTTTCCCCAATTCCTGTTGCTTACTTAAAAACCCTCTGTCTGTCTAAAAGCAAAGTTGGAACAGACTGTGTTACTATACCTTCTGAAGTACTACCTGGACAATATTACACTGTAGAAAGTTGTAAATTCCAGTGATAATGGCAAGAATAAGGCAATTAATAAATGAAGTACGACAGAGCATTATTATCCATAGAAGTGTAGGCCTTTCATTGAGAGAAATTGCTAAAAAAGAGTGTGAGTATGGTGACCTACACAATTTAAAGGCAATTGGAAACTGGATGAAACTCTGATAGGAGGAGATCTGGCAAACCCAAAGTCACAACCCAATCAGAAAGCAGGTTTCTGAGGGTTGCCAGCTTGTGTGAAAGGCACCATACAGCACAACAGCTTCAAGCACAGCTTAACAGTGGTTGAAAAAAAGCAAGTCTCGGTTTCTACTATGAAGAGGAGACTTTGTGCTGCAGGTTTCACAGGATGAGTGGCAGTGAGAAAGCCATTCTTTAAAGGGAAAAAGAGGGCCTTGAAATGCTGGCTGTAGATTACTGCAAACTAGAAGAAAGTCTTATGGACTGATGAATTAAAGTTTAAAATCTTTGATTCACTATGCAGGGGGGTTTGTACACCATCAAGCTGGTGGAAGGAGGGTTTCCTCAGTGTGTGCCACCAATTGTCAAACATGGAGGAGGAAGTGTGATGGACTGCAGTTCTTTTGCTGGAGGCAAGTTACTAACTTGTACTGACTGACTGGCATTCTGAATCAAAAGGGTTACCACAGTTTGCCGGTTATATCAGCAAAAGGTGGCTACTTTGTTGAATCAAAAATCGGAAGAAAATTTTGTACACTTAATGATCCCTAGAATTATTTTTTTACTTGCCGTTGTTTATTTGTTCTATGTCTTGACTTCATGAAATAAGACATTAAACTGTGTGTATTTCTAAAACTTTTGACAGGTAGTATATACTATAGAAAAATATTTGTTTTATTCTATTATTTCTAATAAAGACTACATTTTTATTAATATGTTGAATGGAAGATCATGAGGATAAACAATAAAGATCTTTTTTAAAGTCTGTATCGCTTTTAATTACCAAGTGTGCCAATATTAGTGGAGGGCACTGTATGCAAAACTACCAAAAAGTAATCACTTCTCATTAACCACTAAAACCACATATTGTGCTGATATGTTTCATCTTTGCACAAATAATAAAAAAATATATGTATCAGACTGGCTAGGGTGCATTCACGGGGAAATTAAGTGGTCTTCAGTAACGTCTGAACTTGTAAAGAAGGCTTCACTTCTTTATGAGCTCTGGGTGGCAAAACTAATTATTTATCTTGTCCTCCAATTAAAAGAAACTACCTTAGCAAATCCTTTTTTTTTTATACTAAAATATAAATATGGATGTATATTACTTTTGATATTATAGGACTATGTTTACCATGTTCCATTCTAACCTGACCATTTAAGATTGGTTACTGGATTACTAACTTGTGAATAAAATATATCAATATTGTATCATACATACCAGCATCAACTGTTTCATGGAACCTTATTGGTAAGAAATTTTCCATTTAAAATGAAAAGGATAAAAACAGAATCTGAAATGGCATGTCTTAAAACAGTGATTTTATGTTCAGTCCTGCAAGACCTCTGTGACTGCAGGTTTTCATCTCAACTACCTTCTGGTATTTAAGTTTTCATTGTATGTTTTGTTGCATTACATTGAATAAAAAATAAAAGAAACCATTCAATTATTTTTATCATTATGATTTTCAATCAGCTTGTCCAGTATTCCGGCTAGGCCATAATTTACTAATGAGCACACTGATAGGCCTGACACTGAAGTAGTTCTGGTCTTTCAGCATTCAGGGATGTTTGCCCTGAATTATGATATTCCTGTCACGAAATTATTTAATTATAATTAATTGAGCAGAAAAGGTAAATTAATAGGAAAATAACAAATAAGAGTTAATAAAAATGTAGCCTATAAAAAGTATTCACCCTCTTAGAAGATTTCATATTTTACTGTTATACAACACTGAATCACGGTGGATTTAATTTGTTTTTCTTGACACTGATGAGCAGAACAAGACTCTTTTAATGTCAAAGTGAAAACAGATATTTTCAAAATGGTCTGAATTTAATTATAATTTAAAAAAAAACTAAATAATTGATCACACTAGTATTTTGTCTCCTTTAAAATGATACAACTAAATCTTCACTGGTGAAGCCAATTGGTTTTAGAAGTCATGTAATTATTACAATGGAGATCACCTATCTGCAGTCAAGGGGTTTCAAATAATTGTGGTATAAATTTACCTTATCTGGAAAGTCCAACCTGTAGTCATTAGGTATTGTGGCTTAACCAACACAATGACGACAAAAAGAACACTCCAACCCACTCCATGAGAAAGTGATTGAAAAACACAAGTCAAGGAGACAAGAAAACATCAAAGACATTGAACATCCTTTGCAGTCCAGTTAAATTAGTCCTTGGGAAATGAAGAGTCTGCGGTGGGCTGGCGCCCTGCACTGGGTTTGTTTCCTGCCTTTCGCCCTGTGTTGGCTGGGATTGGCTCCAGCAGACCCACATGACCCTGTGTTAGGATATAGCCAGTTGGATAATGGATGGATGCATGAAAATGAAGAGTATGGCAGAGTTGTAAATCTGCTTTAATCAGTCGGTCCACAACAGCAGAGCAATCATGCAAAAAGACTGATCATGGAGGCTATCAAGAGAGCTATGATGGAATGCTGAAGGAGTTACAAGCTACAGTGACTCAAATTGGATAGACTGTGCATACAGTTGTTGCCTGGGTAAGTCACAGCATTATGGAGGAGTGGCAAAGAGAAAAACACATGACATCCTAAACAGAGTTTAATCTGCTAGAAGAAGGTTCTACGGTCTGATAAGACCAAAATTCAATATTTTAAGCCTTCAGAATGCCATAAACCAAACGATGCACATTTTCAAAAATATATCATCTCCATTGTGAATCATAGTGGTGGCAGCATTATACTATGGGGGTGCTTCTCTGCAGCAGACCCTGGAAGAATTGTAATGGTAAAGGGAAAAACGAATGCAGTAAAATACAGGAAAACCCTGTAGTAAATCCTGGAGGAAAACCCAATGCAGTCTACAAAACACCTGTGCTCTGAGAGAAGATTTGTTTTCCAGCAAGACAACAATCTTAAAGCCAAAGCTAAATGGGAATGATTTTAAAAAACAACAATGTTAATGTCCAGGAGTGTCCAGATCTCATACCAATTGAGAGTTTGTGCCTGGACTTGAAAAAGGATTTTCAGTCACAATCCCAATGTAATCGGACAGAACATAAACAGTTCTACAAAGAGGAATGGGGAAAAACTGCAGTGTCCGGATGTACAAAGCTGGTATAAAGAGACATGTACACATAAACTCAATGCTGGAATTGTTGCCAAAGTTACATCAGCTAAATACGGACTTTAAGGTGGTGAGTACTTAATGATCGATTTTTAATTCTAAAATCCCTTCACAGAGATCAGTTTTTATGTTGATATTAAGGTTTTTTTTTCTGTTAATCAATATCAAAGGAGCCAAAGTTAAATCCACTGTGATTCAATGTTTATAAAAATAAAATGGGAAAACCTCCAAGGGAGTAAATAATTTTTATAGACACTGTAATATTACACATAAATCTCACACTACAGTACTGCAATTTTCTAAATGCAGAAAAATAAAAGAATAAAAGATGCAATGACTTACTAATGGTGAAACTGGTTGGAATGAAAACCTGCAGTCACTGGGGTTCCCCAGGACTGAATTTGGGAACCAGTGTCATTGAAGACCAAAGCAAAAACAACACAAAAAGGTGTGTAAAATAGCAAGAGTTCAATTTCTGCTAATAGCTGCCTCCAAAAGTGTAAACTGTAAAGTAAAGTGTTCCCTCTACATGAATGACAATATTCCAATATGTATCCGTTTGAACGATTTTTAGGAAATTACTCCTCTTTATTTTTATTTGTAAGCAATACCGTTTTGTACTATGTACAATACTAGTTTAGTTAATAATCTACCTTTAGGTTTTCTCGTTGTGGATACAAACTTTTAAGTTCTTGTGTGAGGACTATTATAAAGTCAAATTGCAGCAGGTTCTTGCACTTCACTTTAATTCCACTGTTCTTGCGACTGTTTTGCACACAATAAACTAGTCTTCTAAAGACAGTATTTAGAAACATGATTTCGAGTAACAAGGTAACACCTACAGTCTTTCAGCACAGGATAAATCCACCTTTTCCATGAAAGTACTTTATTATTTCGTAACACAAACCCTCATATAATAGCAGTCCAAAGCGATACCTGATCGAACGACTGGCTATTACGAATTGTGACCCGAAGGAGTTTGCTAATCCTTAACTACAAGGGGTAAAGTGGGTCCTTTAAAATAAGTAATTCAATCACAACACCAAAAATACCAACAGACCTGATTATTTTCCTTTCTTCGTTTACTTTAGTTAGAATTACAAATGCCAGTTTAATGCGTGCGAAAGTTGAGGCGTCATCAAACCTTTTTTTCACATAGTAATAAAGAATTGCCATTTTAAAGTAAAAGCTGTAACCGCCTCAACAAATTCGTAGAAGCTTTTAAAGGGAATGACATTTCCGCGCGCCCAACCTGCAAACTTCCGTCCTGAGAGTGAACGGCCCCCGGAAAATCACGTGTTGTTGTGCAATTCGTCATGACCATTGGTTAAACGATCTGCCAATTGTAAATATCTAGCGTACGATAGGTTATTTTCATGCTGTTGACGCCCATCTAGAAAGTTCTGATTGGCCACTATTAGGAACTCTCAAGGACGCAAAGCAAAAGGTTCGCCTCAGAGAGACAAGTGAGAGAGGAAAGACAAATCGGGAAGATGGAGAGTGGTGGAACGAGGAATATGTTCTTTAGCCTCGTCATAGCGATTTGGTTCGTCTTGGCCTCTTTATCAGCAGGTAAATCTTTTCCACGTAACCATGTTTATGCCCGAGGTTTGGTTTTAATCAGACGAAAGAGCGGTGCACGGTAATTTTGTCTATCCAAGATGAATGGCCGGTCATTCCGCTGTCAGATGGTTAATCAGCTGATCGGCAGCCCTTTAATCCATCCATCCATCCATAGATGTGATTTTATGGAAACCTTCTTCTCGACGTTTAAATCGTTCCGTATTGTTTGTTTAGCAACGCTTACGCTATTGTAAATTTACTCTCTGTATTATCAAAAGAAGTGTTGTTTTTGAAACCAATTGTGCTATAGGAAGAATACGACGCAGTAGCGAGCAGCTAACACCCATTCAGTACAAAAATAATGCTTGTAGTTTTTCGTTTTATTATTATTTAAAAGACATATCTGATAATAAAATGATGCAGTCTCTTCAGTACCGCCTTTTGTTGATCGGCATAGAACCGCGTGAGCCAAGTAATTAATTCTTACGAGTAAACCTTTATGGACCATTTTTACTGTATGAGTGAAACACTAAAAACCAGGAAAGTGAGTGCGGTATGATTAGGACATTCAGTCATGTGATGCAGTTTATTTCACATAAACGCAGAAACTGCTTCCCCTATTTTTTTTCCAGTAATTTACATATAAAATGTAACCACTATGGGGTAAGTAGCGGTTTTCAGTGTCAGGATTATGTGATAAAGACTATGTATGATTTAAATTTTGATTGGTCAGAGCATTTTGTTTTGTTACTAAAAAGCATTGTGCTGTTTTGACCTTTAAAAAAGTGTCATTTCAGTCATATTGGCATAAACATGGTGTTATGTGTTATGGCAACACAACTAAAAGAACATCTAAATAATGAAAACCGTAAATTTGTTTCTTTCCATTGTGACATTAAAATCTGAAATTTAAATTTTAGAATACTAATTTGTTTGGTGCAGTGGTGCAATTTCTTTAAATTTTGTTGGCCACAATTGTTTCACTTTGGATAAAATATATCTGCCAGTAAATGTCCTCCAGTTAGATTTAAAGACTGATAACATTTTGTTAGATCGTGTTCTATAAAGTCTCTGACAAAATGTTTTTGACCAAATAGCACAGTAAGAATTAGAAAACACCCTACACATACAGAATAGACAAAATAATAAGCCATTTAATTTTTGCTTTTTTTCCTTCTTTAGTCCGTATACTTTCAGACTTTTGAGCAGTTTTGAGGAGAACAGGCCATTTAGACCAACAAAGCAAATTAATTCAGCTAATTTCTCCAAAGTGATTACACTTTTGAAGGTCCCTCAAGTTCTGGTGTCTGCCACACTGCCTAGTAATGTATTCCATGTGTCGATGAGTTGTCCTTCTTCAAGGGTAATTGCGTCCTAGCTGGACGTTTTCTGGGTGTGTTTTGTTTGTATCACAAACATGGTCTGGGTCCTGTCACTTCAGTCTGGTTTTTCCTACCGTCTCAGGCTGATGTAGTTTATGCTCAGGATCTAACAAGTTTTCAAACAGGTTTTTGACATGATTGTCCTTAGAGGTTAGTCAGAAATGGCACGTTTGTACTGCTTTGTAGTACTTGACAATATTCATTCTAACTGCTAAATGAACTTGGTGTTCTTTATAGCAAACAATTTTAGAAAAATAATTAACATGCAGTAGATTCACTGCAGCCCTGTTTTAAGTAAGCAGGTCAGAAATTAGCTGGATACAATTACCTGTGCTTTATCATAAAACTCATTTACAGATAAATTATGTGAGTTATGTAAAATTCTTATGTACACAATACATTTATAGTATATGCTCACATTAAGTTTATTTTCCTTCACCAGATCCCACTGTGCTGGTGAGCTGTTGATGTTTCTTTCAATGCTGCTTTGATTTTCAACTGCTAGTGGACAGACTGTAGTAGTCTTTTGTCAGCTTTGACTAAAAAATATATTTGTATATATAATATCTACTGTCAATTGCTTAGCAAATCATTTTTAGTGTTAGCACTCTGTCCTTCCATTTGAACTATTTTAAGTATAAAAAAAGAGCTAAAAATGTACTTAAAGCACTAACAGTGAGCAAAGAGAAAAGAGGTCTATCAGTTGTCTGTGCAGCATCTGTTTGCTAAATTTATATTAAGCATATCCAACAAAATCTTCAATACTCTGCTAATTCTGTCAACTGTGACTTCCATTTAAGTCTGTAGTAAGGCTTAGAAATTTGTAATGCTGCACAGAAATGATAATAAAATATAGTGGTGAACACACATGTTTGTAAGACTAAGAGAATTCAAAAGCATAAAGTTTTCAGACATGTTTTTTCGAAATTTGTGACTAGGTTTATTTGTTTGCATAAACATGTTGGCAGACGTTGTTAAGTGGTGGTTTTATTAGGTATACATACCCCTTTGCCTGCATAATAATGTCATGGGATGTATATGCTTCACAGGAATGTTGGCTTATGCCATCTCTTCTGTGACCCTTTCTACTCCCACTAGCTTACTTTATTCATTCTGTACCATAGACACTTTGCCAGAGTGAGATTTGATAACTTTGTTAGTCACTGCTTTAACCTGAATTCACTGCTGGGTTCTGGGAACCATTCCAGGGCTCTCATAATCCCTATAGTGGAGCATTATTAAGAAGAAAATCTAATGTACAGAGGGACACACTGAAGCATTGAAGGAATGCACCTGCACTTGGGGTAGCTGACTTTGCAAAAGTAACATCAGGTCTCCTCTGCCCCCTTTTATCAAGTGCCCTGTTTGTCACTGAAGCTCAGTTAATGGCTGGATGTTGCTTACAGTAGGTGGTAGCCCAGTTTCAGTGGACCCTTGACCCTGCTTGGCATGATTCATGCCGACCTGCCTGCCAGATGTCATTCAAAGTCACTGAAATTTTTTGGCTGTCTCATTCATCTTCAGTATTGAACACACAATGCATTTTTACCTGGATTAATATGATTGTATGTATATATATATATATATATATATATATATATATATATATATATATATATATATATATATATATGTATGGTATGATGCTGTGTCTGACTGACACTGTAATAACTGGCTTGCCTGATGAAGTGGTCACCTTGTGTATGTGTTTCATTGTCCGGTATTTTTCTCTTTTTTTATTTTTAACTTTTATTTTTAACCGTGTTTGGTTTTCCAGATACACACTTTTAAGATTTTTTTTTTCTTTGAATTGTTACTATTTCATTAGTTTCACTTTTACTTCAGAACTTCTGTAAAAACAATATTTGGAATCTTTCGTGTCCCAATATGCTGAATGTTTTAAATGAGGTTCGTGAGACTTGTGTTTAATGACTTTGTACCCTAATTCAGGATAGGTTTCTCTGTTTGGAATTTCAGCACAGACAAAGAGATCTACATCATCAGCAGTTAGTAATGTTTTTTGCAAAGTAACCAATAAATGCATGTAAGGTAAACCACATTTTTGAAATTCTCTGACTTAAACTTCAAAGGCTTACAATATTTACGTACTTCTGACATATCACCTATGACCATATATTCGATCTCTATTCACCTTTTCATTATTTATCCAAATAATAATTTCTCTTTCTTTAATGCAGTGTTTACTTTCTTTGTTTTGACACTTTCGTTTTTTTCTGCTTTCATATTCTGTATCTTGCTCTGCATGTGTTTTGCTCCTACGTTTTTTGTGAGTCTTTTGAATTCCAGTTTTTATTATCTCTAACCTGCTCTGCATGTGTTTGGCCCCCTTGTTTTTTAACCTTTTTATGACGTTATACTTAGTTTTCTACTCTTTTATTTCTGACCTTGCTTTATCCTGCTTTTTTCCCCAATTACACTTGGTCCGTGGTGAATATTTTCCCTTTTTCAAGTAATACTTTTCGTTTGTTTGTGCTACTGCGATCTTTTTTTATACTTTCTAATTTTCCTACTTTCATATTCTTTAACTTGTCCACATGTGTATCGTGCCAACTTTTTTTTTTTTTTTTTGAGCCTTTCGAGTTCCACTGCTTTTATAATCTCTGACCTGCTCTGCATGTGTATAGCGCCAACGTCCAGATTGGACGTGCTTTTTTTTAATTCCATTTCCTCTGGGCTGATAATTACTTTCCTTATTTTCTGAATTTGAGCCTAGATTATTCTTCTTCTTTTTTCTTTTTTTTCTCCAACGCTTTTGAGTCTCTTTTCTGCGCACTGCTTTCTTCTTCGCTTAGTCATCTACATTTCATTTATAACGTTTTGTCCTTATATGCTTTATATGCGCTAAGAGCCCTGAATCTGTGTGTGCTCAAAGCCAAAACAGGACTGAGTCTGTTGTTGCCCGTGGTCTTGTTTGATATTGGTTGTAAGTAGAGCGTGTCTAGAATCTCATGTTCTCCGTCATTGCGAGACGGTCCTGGGTCAGTCTCTTGGCACCATGTCTCATGTTTAAGGTCCCTGCGAGACGCTCCGTGGCCAGTCTCTTTCGTCTCGCGGGTCTTATAAGTGTCTTCCATGATCTTCATGTGAAGATCACATCTTGTCGCCCTAGTGTTTCTCTCCAGGATATTTTTTTTTTTTTTTTTTTATAATAGAAAGATGTGCATGACCTGGTGAATTTCCCTCCTGTGAAAGCAAATTTGATCTTATTTAAATGTAATTGTCTGTAAATGTACAAATCAGAAAAAGATGGGACAGTGTGAAAAATGTGAATAAAAAAGAAAAAAGCAAGTTATAAATTCTCCTCAAATTTTATTTCATTGCAGACAGTATGAACACAAAATAATTCATGTTTTTTTTGTCAACATCATTTGATTTGTAAATAAATATCCATTCTTGCCATTCAGGCTTGCAACACATTTCAAAAAAAGTTGGGACAGTACAGCATTTACCACTTTGTACAGTTCCCTTGTCTTTTAACAACACTTAAAAGACGTTTAGGCATTGAAGAAATCAAGTGACTAAGTGTTGCAGATGTTAGTGTGTCCCATTCTTCCTGCAAACAACGTTTTAGGTGCGCAACTGTATGGGGTCTTCGTTGACGCATTTTTCATTTCAAAATGCGCCAAACATTCTCTATAGGAGACAAATCGGGGCTGCAGGCAGGCCAGTCAAGCATCCCCATCCTCTTCTTACGCAGCCATGCCTTTGTTATGCACGCAGTATGTGGTTTGGCATTGTCTTGTTGAAATAAGTATGGGCGAACCTGGAAAAGACGTTGTCTTGAAGGCAGCATTTGTTCCTCCAAAACTGAGATATACTTCTCAGCATTGATGGTGCAATCGCAGAAGTGCAAGTTTCCTTTGCCAACGGCACTGACACAACCCCGTACCATGACAGACCCTGGTTTTTGGATATGTATCTGGTAACAGTCTGGATGGTCCTTTTCCTCTTTGGTCCGCAGCACACGGCGTCCTTTTCTTCCAAAAAAGATGTGAAACACCGATTCGTCTGACCACAATACACGTTTCCACTGCACAATGGACCATCCCAGATGCCTCCGAGCCCAGAGAAGTTGACGGCGCTTCTGGACATTATTTATGTAGGGCTTCCTTTTGGCACAGTACAGTTTTAGCTGGCATTTCCTAATGTAACTACGTACTGTAGTGCTTGAGAGCGACTTCCTGAAGTAGTCCTGCGCCCACGCAGTTATATCATTTATTGATAAATGACGGTTTTTAATGCAGTGCTGTCTGAGGGCTCGGAGATCATGGCCATTCAGTATAGGCTTGCACCCTTGGCCTTTGCGCATGGTAATTTCTCCAGATTCCCTGATTCTTTTCACTATGTTATGCACTGTAGAGGGAGAAATGCCCAAATCTCTTCCTATCTGTCTTTGAGAAACGTTTTTCTTCATCATTTCAAAGATTTTTGCCCGCACTTGGTGGCAAACTGACGGTCCTCTGCCCATCTTTGCTCCTAAAGGAGTAGGCCTATCCTCGATGCTGCTTTTGTACCGAATCATGATTGCAATCACCTGTTAACATCACCAGTTTCAAATCACATCATTATTTAGTTATTATACCTCATTACTACCCCTGAATTGCCCCCATCCCAACTTTTTTTGGAATGTGTTGCAAGCCTGAATGGCAAGAATGGATGTTTATTTACAAATCAAATGTTGCTGACCAAAAAAAACATGAATTATCTTGTGTTCATACTGTCTGCAATGAAATAAAAGTTAAGGGAAATTTGTAAATTACTGCTTATTATTCACATTTTCCACACTGTCCCAACTTTTTCTGATTTGGGGTTGTATGTTGTTATTTGGTATAATGTATCCATTTCAATTTACCCATCATTATGTGAAAATGATTAGACGGCCAGAATCATATTTATTAGAGAAGGATTGTTACCTAACAGTGTCACAGCTAGGATTTTGGCAGACAGCAGTATTATAACTGACATATGTGCCATATACCCAATGTACACAGCTGAAACATACCTACTGTTTCTAAACAGAGTGGAGGTGAGTGAAGACTAGATGTCCTCCTGGCTATTTAAGCCGTGAAAGGTTCCCCTTGACTACATATGATCTACGTGTTGCCCTTGGACAGACAACTTGTCTGGGACAGCAGCATTTCTGGGAAAGTATGTGTCCTTGAATTCTCCTGACCTGTCCAGGGTTTGTTCCTTCCTTGTACGTATTTCAAGGCTGCAGAGTCTTGTAATCCAGAATTCATTTAAGTGCTTTGATGGGGTGAATTCTCTGTAAAAAATGAAAGTATAGAAAAGGCGTAACACAGATACTCATTAGTTAGCTGACTGACCATTACGTTGAGGCTTTCAACTCAATGCTCAGGATAGACACTTCAAGCAATGTTGTACCCGTCACTTGGGGGTGTGCTCATGTGCAGTTTATTTTCCCTGTTCAACATTATTTGACAAATTTTAAGACTTTAAGTAGGCATAATAACAGATACTTTATTATGGGGGGTGGGAATACTGTGCTTTTCATATAAATACCTGGATCTATTTCTCTATCATTTGATATTTATAGGTTTCTAAATATCAGAGGACAGACACCTTGCAAACTGTGCCATTAATAATTCAAGAGTAAGCTAGTTGTGTGCAGGTAAAAGATATCCTGACAGTCAAGCACATCTAATTTATTAATTTTCTTTCCTCTCCTTTTTCCCCATATACAATTTTCCTAGCTCCATGAACATACAGCAAACTGCCGCACACATTCTTAGAGCTGCAGCAAAGAAATCAACGTGAATTCTAGTCACCTTTGTTGTAACAGTCCTGTTCAGCTTTTATTCCACTCTGTAACCGTTTGAGCAGAATAACTCAGAAATTTAAATTTAGAAATGTTTCCTCATTTTGTTTCCTCTTTTTTTAATATATCTATGTTAACCTGGCTCAGCGTATTGATACAGACCACCAAGAACAAAACTATTTGCCCCCTTCCTGATTTCTTATTCTTTTGCATGTTTGTCACACAAAATGTTTCTGATCACATTTAACCATTAGTCAAATATAACACAAGTAAACACAAAATGCAGTTTTTAAAATGATGGTTTTTATTATTTAAGGAGAAAAAAAAAATCCAAACCTACATGGCCCTGTGTGAAAAAGTAATTGCCCCCTTGTTAAAAAATCACCTAACTGTGGTGTATCACACCTGAGTTCAATTTCCGTAGCCACCTCCAGGCCTGATTACTGCCACACCTGTTTCAATCAAGAAATCACTTAAATAGGAGCTGCCTGACACAGAGAAGTAGACCAAAAGCACCTCAAAAGCTAGACATCATGCCAAGATCCAAAGAAATTCAGGAACAAATGAGAACAGAAGTAATTGAGATCTATCAGTCTGGTAAAGGTTATAAAGCCATTTCTAAAGCTTTGGGACTACAGCGAACCACAATGAGAGCCATTATCCACAAATGGCAAAAACATGGAACAGTGGTGAACCTTCCCAGCAGTGGCCAGCTGACCAAAATTACCCCAAGAGCGCAGATACGACTCATCCGAGAGGTCACAAAAGACCCCAGGACAACGTCTAAAGAACTGCAGGCCTCACTTGCCTCAATTAAGGTCAGTGTTCACGACTCCACCATAAGAAAGAGACTGGGCAAAACGGCCTGCATGGCAGATTTCCAAGACGCAAACCACTGTTAAACAAAAAGAACATTAGGACTCGTCTCAATTTTGCTAAGAAACATCTCAATGATTGCCAAGACTTTTGGGAAAATACCTTGTGGACTGATGAGACAAAAGTTGAACTTTTGGAAGGCAAATGTCCGTTACATCTGGCGTAAAAGGAACACAGCATTTCAGAAAAAGAACATCATACCAACAGTAAAATATGGTGGTGGTAGTGTGATGGTCTGGGGTTGTTTTGCTGCTTCAGGACCTGGAAGGCTTGCTGTGATAGATGGAACCATGAATTCTACTGTCTGCCAAAAAATCCTGAAGGAGAATGTCCGGCCATCTGTTCGTCAACTCAAGCTGAAGTGATCTTGGGTACTGCAACAGGACAATGACCCAAAACACACCAGCAAATCCACCTCTGAATGGCTGAAGAAAAACAAAATGAAGACTTTGGAGTGGCCTAGTCAAAGTCCTGACCTGAATCCAATTGAGATGCTATGGCATGACCTTAAAAAGGCGGTTCATGCTAGAAAACCCTCAAATAAAGCTGAATTACAACAATTCTGCAAAGATGAGTGGGCCAAAATTCCTCCAGAGTGCTGTAAAAGACTCATTGCAAGTTATCGCAAACGCTTGATTGCAGTTATTGCTGCTAAGGGTGACCCAACCAGTCATTAGGTTCAGGGGGCAATTACTTTTTCACACAGGGCCATGTAGGTTTGGAATTTTTTTTTCTCCCTAAATAATAAAAACCATCATTTAAAAACTGCATTTTGTGTTTACTTGTGTTATATTTGACTAATGGTTAAATGTGTTTGATGATCAGAAACATTTTGTGTGACAAACATGCAAAAGAATAAGAAATGAGGAAGGGGGCAAATAGTTTTTCACACCACTGTATAATATTAAATGTAAGCTAAAGTACAAATATATAGCACGTGTCAAAGGCTCAGACAAGAGGCAATCAAGAAATCCAGCATGGCACAAGCTACTGAAGAAACAACACCTGGAAAGCCATTATTGTTTAGTAAAGAGAGTGTTTCACAAATATAAAGCACCTGGTATCTACAATGACCAAACACAGACAGAATTATCTGTAAGATGATGAGAAACATCTAAGTGCGGAAAGAAACTATTACAATACCCACCCACATGCCTCTACTAGGAGAGATCAGAGCCACTGCTCCTCCGCATTGAGATGAGACAGATGAGGTGGTTCAGGCATGTCCAACCAGGAGAAACCGAAACCGATACATTGGAGTTTCTGTAGGTACCCTACATTCTGTGTAGTGTTGGTTTATTGAGTGTATGCAGTAGCTGTATGTCTTGCACGTATAGTATATAATATCTTTCTATCTATCTGTCTATCTATCCACTGTTACAGTAGGTCCTGTCATCCTGTTGGACCAAGTGAGTGTCCGTTTGTGGATAAAATAAAGTTTTGTCTAATCTGTTTAAAAGAGATAATGGCTAAATAAAACTTGGTTTGTGCTTGGACGTCGTTCTACTGGAATATGGTAAAAGGCTAACTTCCCATTAAAGTTCTTTTGATCTGATCTGCCTTTCTGAAATAGGCAAAGGTAAAACTTCTGGATCAATTTGATGACCTCTTTGTATGCTTGTGTACCAGCCTACTGGCAGATGGGATGAGGCCGTTTTGCCACTTAAGGTCGTACAATGAGTGGCAGGATCTTGCCAATGCACTGTTGCAGTTTAAACTGCCTACACCCAGTACCAGAGGTGACACTCTGTTGCAGACAAATTCCATAGCAACATGTTACCTGTTTCTATGGCAGTATGAAATTCATGAGTGTTTTGTTGTGTCGCATCTCTTTCCTTGTCATTTGCTTTGCTTAAAAGGATAAGTTTGGTATTTTTCAAGTCAAAGTTTTTGGTTTTTTCCCCCACAAACATGGTACTGTATGTACGTGTTTGCCATGAAAAAATGTGCTCTAAAAGTAAACATTTTCTATAAATGTTTAAAAATCTCTTACCCTCACTGGCACTTTACAATAGAGGCTAATAGAGCAGCATAGGAAAATAAAAGCTTGAAAACTTACCGATGAAGCTGCAAAAGTTTTGATGGAAGAAAACATGTCCTCCTTGTTTCTGTCATATGTTTGTGACAACAAAAGGGATCTGGCAATAATAATTTTATCACATATTCCTGGTGTTATTTTTCTCTTTGTAAGGATATGTGTTTTATTTGCTTGTATGAGTACATAAATACGGAAGTAAATAAGAACAAAACATATCACATTGCACAAAAAGTTTACTGTGATTTGGCATTTTAAATGGAAATCACACTCCAGTGGCTGGTTAAAAGATTTTTAAAGAAGAAGGCAAACACTGAGATGGATTGCACAACTGGTCTTCTTTTAAAGTGGCTGAATCTCATGATATTGTTTTTGGTTTTTTTTTATATATATATATAATGTGTGGGTAATCATCAGACATGGATCAATACTTGACAACTGTTTTGGATGTATTCTGTAAGTTTTTAAGCTTTTGTCTTCTAGTGATGCCCAATGCCCTATTAGCCTGTATTGTAAAACTACAGTGAAGGCAAGATATTTTTTTTTAATTTATAGAAAGCACTTAACTTTAGAGGCTGGCACAGTGGTAGCGCTGCTGCCTCGCATGTTCTCCCCGTGTCTGCGTGGGTTTCCTCCCACAATCCAAAGACATGCAGGATAGGTGCATCGACGATCCTTAATTGTCTCTAGTGTGTGTTTGGTGTGTGTGTGTGTGTGTGTATGTGTCTGTCTCCTGTTGTGGGCTGGCGCCCTGCCTGGGATTTGTTCCTACCTTGTGCTCTGTGTTGGCTGGGATTGGCTCCAGCAGACCCCCATGACCCTGTGTTAGGATATAGCGGGTTGGACAATGACTGACTGACTTAACTTTAGAACACAAACTCATGTGTCAAATGCATACAGTGCATCCGGAAAGTATTCACAGCTTATCACTTTTTCCACATTTTGTTATGTTACAGTCTTATTCCAAAATGGATTACATTCATTTTTTCCTCCATATTCTACACACAACACCCCATAATAACACCGTGAAAAAAGTTTACTTGAGGTTTTTGCAAATTTATTAAAAATAAAACAATTGAGAAAGCACATGTACCCCGATCATCCTTGAGATGTTTCTGCAGCTTAATTGGAGTCCAACCTGTGGTAAATTCAGCTGATTGGACATGATTTACTCCAGCCTCTTTGGTGTGCTTCCCTCTTGATAGTCTTGAAGTCCACAAAAGCATCACCATTAATGATGTCCTGAAATGGTCACCGCACATCTCAACATCATTAAGAAGGCCTATCAATGCAATTTTCTTCCTTAAACATCTGAGGAAACTTCAAATGCTTCCATATATGCTTACTGACTTCTACAGGTAAACAGGGGAGTCCATATAAACTTGTTACATTTCATCCTGGTATGACACCTGTTCAGCTCAGGATAACAACACATTACAGAAGAAAGTGAAGTTTGCTCAGAATATCACTTGCACGTGGTTCCACTTTGTTCAGGACACAACACAAACTACATTAGTAAGGTAGACAGTATAAAGATCTCTGCCATCAAGCAGAGTCTTCTACTCTGGCAAAAGCTTCCGGACCATTAAGCATGCAATAGTGCAAGACTAAAAATGGAGCAAGAGAGCCCACTGCATGGTATGGCAATTTTGTGATTATAGTTAGAATTCAGAAGCCCATTTGCTCTGTTAAACTAGGGGAATTTCCTTACAGCTCAGCTGGGTAAAATAATGTTTTCTGAACATTAAAATTTTAAGTTCATGGCCAGCTTCTCCATGTGAAGATGCGAAACAGAGATGGAAGGGGACATGAGTGATTTCTTGCCAGTGACACTCAACACCAGTTTTTATCTTCAGGTCATAATGATACTCAATCGGCATTTGCTACTAATACAGACAACTGCATGAAGGCACCCAGTATTTGTTTAATGCATACATAAATGCATCTCCGTTTAGACAATGAAGGACGGGCTGTGGGAGACATGAGTGGAGTTCAGAATGGTGTCCTGCAGAGGTTGAAAAACTGGCAGTGGATGCTGAGCGGGAATGGTGAGCAGGTACAGTGTATCTGGAAAGTATTCACAGCGCATCACTTTTTCCACATTTTGTTATGTTACAGCCTTATTCCAAAATGGATTAAATTCATTTTTTTTCCTCAGAATTCTGCACACAACACCCCATAATGACAACGTGAAAAAAGTTTACTTGAGGTTTTTGCAAATTTATTAAAAAAAAAAAAAACTAACAAATCACATGTACATAAGTATTCACAGCCTCTGCTCAATACTTTGCCGATGCACCTTTGGCAGCAATTACAGCCTCAAGTCTTTTTGAATATGATGCCACAAGCTTGGCACACCTATCCTTGGCCAGTTTCGCCCATTCCTCTTTGCAGCACCTCTCAAGCTCCATCAGTTGGGATGGGAAGCGTCGGTGCACAGCCATTTTAAGATCACTCCAGAGATGTTCAGTCAGATTCAACTTTGGACTCTGGTTAGGCCACTCAAGGACATTCACAGAGTTGTCCTGAAGCCACTCCTTTGATATCTTGGCTGTGTGCTTAGGGTCGTTGTCCTGCTGAAAGATGAACCATCGCCCCAGCCTGAGGTCAAGAGCGCTCTGGAGCAGGTTTTCATCTAGGATGTCTCTGTACATTGCTGCCGTCATCTTTCCCTTTATCCTGACTAGTCTCCCAGTTCCTGCCACTGAAAAACATTCCCATAGCATGATGCTGCCACCACCATGCTTCACTGTAGGGATGGTATTGGCCTGGTGATGAGCGGTGCCTGGTTTCCTCCAAACATGACGCCTGGCATTCACACCAAAGAGTTCAATCTTTGTCTCATCAAACCAGAGAATTTAGTTTCTCGTGGTCTGAGAGTCCTTCAGGTGCCTTTTGGCAAACTCCAGGCAGGCTGCCATGTGCCTTTCACTAAGGAGTGGCTTTCGTCTGGCCACTCTACCATACAGGCCTGATTGGTGGATTGCTGCAGAGATGGTTGTCCTCCTGGAAGGTTCTCCTCCCTCCACAGAGGACCTCTGGAGCTGTGACAGAGTGACCATCGGGTTCTTGGTCACCTCCCTGACTAAGGCCCTTCTTCCCCGATCGCTCAGTTTAGATGGCCGGCCAGCTCTAGGAAGAGTCCTGGTGGTTTTGAACTTCTTCCACTTACGGATGATGGAGGCCACTGTGCTCATTGGGACCTTCAAAGCAGCAGAGATTTTTCTGTAACCTTCCCCAGATTTGTGCCTCGAGACAATCCTGTCTCGGAGGTCTACAGACAATTCCTTTGACTTCATGCTTGGTTTGTGCTCTGACATGAACTGTCAACTGTGGGACCTTATATAGACAGGTGTGTACCTTTCCAAATCATGTCCAATCAACTGAATTTACCACAGGTGGACTCCAGTTAAGCTGCAGAAACATCTCAAGGATGATCAGGGGAAACAGGATGCGCCTGAGCTCAACTGTGAGCTTCATGGCAAAGGCTGTGAATACTTATGTACAATTGCTTTCTCAGTTTTTTTGTTTTTAATAAATTTGCAAAAATCTCAAGTAAACTTTTGTCACGTTGTCATTATGGGGTGTTGTGTGTAGAATTCTGAGGAAAAAAATGAATTTAATTTATTTTGGAATAAGGCTGTAACATAACAAAATGTGGAAAAAGTGACACGCTGTGAATACTTTCCGGATGCACTGTACATACCGTGTTTTTGAAAAAGTAACTTTGACTTGGAAAAAATACCAAACCCATCTTTCAAATTTTGAGGTCATCAACCTCTTCTATGAAGCAGGACTCATCTCTATAAAATAATTTGATTATCAGTCACCCAGGTCATTGCTGGTCATTCTTGGTACCAGTCCAGATTTAGCTGACATTGGTTAGTGATCAGTATTAGAAGTTGTATGGGCACTGTGAATGGAATGCCACTCCTTACGTCATGGGTCCATGGTCTAAGGCACACTAACTGGTAATTCACAGTCTTTTTAGGAAAGATTTGATATTGGTGCTGTTGCATGATGGCTAGTCCTTACCTTGTAGGCCTCCCAGATATGTCTGAGACCTTTTCTGCAACAGCCCCTATTGGTATTCTTCCACTGTCACATTTTTTCTATCAAAATGTACAGTGATAACATCAAATGGACCTCTGAACCTCATAGAAACAAATGATTTGGTTTCTGATACTTGATACGTTTTTGGTACAACTGATAACTGCCATTGTATGTATTGTGAGGTGATAGTAGGGCAGGGTCAAATTACTGTTTGCTATGTGTGGTGAGCATCTGGTGGCATGGAAGAGCAGCGAGCATGCAAATGTAAACACCTCAGCCAGGGTGATTTTATGAAGTGAAACCTCTTTCTTGCACTAAACAATAATTCAGCATTGTTGATCAAGCTGATAAAGGCATCAGCAGAAAATGTATTTAAGGTTCAAGCTGTGAAGCTTTACAGATTAATTGTGAACACAGGGACAAAACCATGGCAAGCTGTAATTCTAGACTGAATTGTAGCACATGTTAGCTTAGTAAAGCAATTCAGACATCTTTGAGGAGGTTCTTTAAATGATACTAGGCCAGTACAAGGCCCCATCAGTGGATAGTTGGATGGTTGTTGTGTTTTGCACGCAGAAAGATAGAAAATGTTATTTTCATATTGCAGCTTGAAAATGTGCACAGTCTTTTGTCAGCTGCAATCTAAGGGTTAAATGTAGTCATATCACCCTTCTGTGAATAAGCAGGCCACAAAGCTGTTGTCATATATTTCCAGTGGAATGAATTAATTTATTTGTACATATGTTATATATAGTAGACAAAATGTTAGTTAGTCAGTAAACCACACACTTATGAGGATACATAGGGTTGTAAATGTGGTGTCTTTCATCATTTGATCACTCGTGGAAATTTCAGAACAGGAAGTGGATTTAAACAGCATATGTTGTAGCATATAGCACTGCCCATCTCAAGCTGTCTGTTGTTGAATTGTGATATTCATAAATTTGTTTCATACATTTGCCTGTAAGGTATGCTCATTGTTTAAATGAGTCCCATATAACTTACTAGAAGCTGGTAATTGTATGAAATCTTCGGGTTTAAAAAGATAACAAAAACAATCTTCTGTACGAGTTTCTGCAGTGCAAGTGTTGTGTGTGTGTGTTTTTTTTTCTTATATATATAACTTGTTATGCATATGTGCTGATTTTATATACAAAAATACAAATGGAATGAACTGTTGCAAATAAAACTTTGAAACTTATAAAGCATGTCAGTAGACGTTTGGTTTGTTGAAATGCATGCATTCTTCTCACCCTTTTAATGGTTAAAGCAGGTCCAGAAGTTGTCAGCATTCAGCTCTTTAGAGTCCTTTGCTATAATCTGATGAATATGTTTGTCCTAAATTGTTTTTTAGCGGATTTTGAAGAATAGATGATATTTATGTTGTATGCTTGTATTTTTGTAATTGTATGAGCTTCTGTTCAGCTGATGTTGCAATGCAAGTAAAGCTGAAAAGAGATGGTTGGATAGAAATCATATACAGTATCACTTTTTATGTATTCCGCATGTCTCCTTCCTGATACTGTAGTTAGTGTAGTATGTATGGTGGATTTAAGAGTTGTAAATTGTGTGCCTCATTTTATCTGAGTTCAAAGTTGCATCTCTTGTCTGACAAAATTGTTATAGATTTAGAAGTTCAATATGCAGTGTTTACATGAAGTGGTAATGGTACATAAAGCACTTTCCTCCGTATCTGAACAAAAGTATGACTGACAGCATTTTTTCAATTCTCCTTACATTGCAGGTGTGCTTGGAGACCGCCTCATCGTACTCAAAGCTCCTCCATATATCCACTTTCGGGATGGCAAGTGGCCAATCTCAGGAGACAGGATACCAGACCTGGTTGCATTAACACTGGGCTTCTCTGTGGAAGAAGTATGTAATATCACTTATTTAAATGAATCTTTTTAAACTATGTACATACTTTACATAGTTGCAGAATGTTTAATAGCTTTTTTTAGCTCATGGGGGGCAATAGTGTTTGATTTGACAGTATGGTGGCACAGTACTTGAAAGTAGGCATATTTTAAAATGTAGTCCTTATGTGACAAAAATGTACTTTGGAACTTTTGATTGTAACCGAGGCCATCTATAAAGTTATTGCAGCTATTATGAGATCAGCTTGTACTCTGAATTGAAATAATTTAGCTAAGTTACCTAGCACTGGTTAACAAAACCAGCAATTCTGTCATCTGCGTGTTCATGTATGTCCTTCTTTAGCCTCTGTAGTATTTTGCATTGTACTTTACTTCAGAATTGATGTTTACCTAAATAAAATTTGATGTCTAAAACGCAGGCATGACTTCCACTATACAGATACGGGGACCAATCGGCATTCAGCAGTGGATCTTAAACTTAAACCTCTTACACCTCATCTTATCATAAGTTTTTTTTGGAAAGCTAAGGAGAGTATTTCCTTTGTAACTACATCACACTATCTGGTTTTCTGTCTTTAAAATGAGAATCACCACCCATTCTGTTAATTCAGCTTTGTGTTATGCAACTTGAAGAATATCCAGTACCATGAGCATCCATTGTTGAGATTTCTGAACACCATAAGAGAGATCCAAACTTGGAAGTTGCATTCAGCGCTACAACCACTGAAAAGCAAATACACACCATGTTCCTACTCAATCCCTATATAATTACCCTTTATATTCCTTCTTGCTATGAATTGTCAGAGTAAGATCCCAGTTACCCTCCCTGAGTCATTAAATGTTTTGACAGAGTCTTAGTGATACTTTCAAAAAGCCATTCTTCATGTCCTATCAAAAGTCTTTCACTTCATCTGCTGCTATGTCATTGAACTGCCAGGGCCATTTGTTCAGACCCGGAGACGGTCCTCCTGACATTGCATAGAAGACCTACTACATAGGGCTTACATACCTGGTTGAACAGGTCATAACCATTTAGATCAAAGCTTTAAAGTTTAATAGTAAATAAAATATATTGGATTAATACAGCATGATGGAAAATAGCATTTCTGCTACAAGGGCTTGTCTATGTCCAAAGGCTCTCTATACATGAAAACCACCAAAGGTAAGCTTTTCTGATGGTACCAAGGTGAAATACTCTATAAGATTAAATCATTTATTTGTGCATGTTTGTCTTTGATTATACAAGTGATTTATACAAGTGATAAGTTATTATAAGTTATTATATTATTATAAGTTATTATAAGTGATTATACAAGTTTGTATGAGTGTGCCTTGCAATCAACTGACACCTGTCCAAGGTATGCTCCAATTTTACACCCAGTACTACTATTGTAACCTCTGCCATATTATGGGTTTCCCTTCAATTTTCAGTAAAGTAAAACAGAAGTAGAATTATATGGTTCTGCCTGTGAACATATGTACCACTTTATCTCCTGCCCAGGAAAACAACTTTTTTGTATAACGTAGGTGCAAGATAAAATCGGCTCTGCACAGATCTCTACTGAGTAACCCTTCTGTAAGAAACAATACTTGAGTTTACTGCCAACTGTACTCTTGAAAAAACTGTTTTCAGTGATATAATTCATGTGACCTTCAAATACATAGTACACACATCCAATCGCAAATTTATTTGAAGATGACTATCTCGGCTTCAAAGCAATAGAGAAATTACTCGCACTCAAGATGTGTGGTTCACAAGCCAATGCTATACTTTAGGGAAAGTCCATATTAATTATACTAAGGGAAAGTCTATATTAAGCCCCTTCTTTTCAGCCTTCTGAATAAGCTCTAGTTCCTGCTCATTGCAGTAATAATGTTCAAATGAGTTGCTGTTGTCAAGATCTAGTCCATATATCTCCGTCCCAAACATTCCGATCATCTGACAAATATCATACCTGAGCCCCACACTTTATGTAGCCTGGTTTTGTTCTACAAACCGGATTCCAAAAAAGTTGGGACAAGTAGCAATAAGAGGCTGGAAAAAGTAAATTTGAGCATAACGAAGAGCTGGAAGACCAATAAACACTAATTAGGTCAATTGGCAACATGATTGGGTATAAAAAGAGCATCTCAGAGTGGCAGTGTCTCTCAGAAGCCAAGATGGGTAGAGGATCACCAATTCCCACAATGTTGCGCAGAAAGATAGTGGAGCAATATCAGAAAGGTGTTACCCAGCGTAAAATTGCAAAGACTTTGCATCTATCATCATCAACTGTGCATAACATCATCCGAAGATTCAGAGAATCTGGAACAATCTCTGTGCGTAAGGGTCAAGGCCATAAAACCATGCTGGATGCCCGTGATCTCCGGGCCCTTAAACGACACTGCACCACAAACAGGAATGCTACTGTAAAGGAAATCACAGAATGGGCTCAGGAATACTTCCAGAAACCATTGTCAGTGAACACAATCCACTGTGCCATTCGCCGTTGCCAGCTGAAACTCTACAGTCCAAAGAAGAAGCCATTTCTAAGCAAGATCCACAAGCTCAGGCGTTTTCACTGGGCCAGGGATCATTTAAAATGGAGTGTGGCAAAATGGAAGACTGTTCTGTGGTCAAACGAGTCACGATTCAAAGTTCTTTTTGGAAATCTGGGACGCCATGTCATCCGGACCAAAGAGGACAAGGACAACCCAAGTTGTTATCAACGCTCAGTTCAGAAGCCTGCATCTCTGATGGTATGGGGTTGCATGAGTGCGTGTGGCATGGGCAGCTTGCATGTCTGGAAAGGCACCATCAATGCAGAAAAATATATTCAGGTTCTAGAACAACATATGCTCCCATCCAGAGGTCATCTCTTTCAGGGAAGACCCTGCATTTTTCAACAAGATAATGCCAGACCGCATTCTGCATCAATCACAACATCACGGCTGCGTAGGAGAAGGATCTGGGTACTGAAATGGCCAGTCTGCAGTCCAGATCTTTCACCTATAGAGAACATTTGGCATCATAAAGAGGAAGGTGCGACAAAGAAGGCCCAAGACGATTGAACAGTTAGAGGCCTGTATTAGACAAGAATGGGAGAGCATTCCTATTTCTAAACTTGAGAAACTGGTCTCCTCGGTCCCCAGACGTCTGTTGAGTGTTGTAAGAAGAAGGGGAGATGCCACACAGTGGTGAAAATGGCCTTGTCCCAACTCTGTCCCAACTGGCCTTGGCCAATTCTGAATCCACATATTTTTCCCTTAAAATGATACGTTTTCTCAGTTTAAACTTTTTGTTCCGTGATTTATGTTCTATTCTGAATAAAATATTAGAAGTTGGCACCTCCACATCATTGCATTCAGTTTTTATTCACGATTTGTATAGTGTCCCAACTTTTTTGGAATCCGGTTTGTACATCCACAAAATAAAGAAACTGATTACAAGGTCTTTCTGGCAAAAAACTCCCCAGAGAGGATTATATTACCACTCCTGTAGGCAAGGTTTAAATTGCTTTTGATAAGAAGTGGATGTAAGATTTCAAAATATAAAGAATTACTGAAGCACTTTATTTGACCATTAGTGGCATCTTTTCTGATACTGAGTAAAAATTGGAAGTATTGTCTGCTCCTCCATTTCCTTGGAAATGTTTTGCCTTCCTTCTGGCTGCTTGGCAGTTAGTGTGTTCTGAAGCCCATGTCTACACATTTGATGGTTGTGATGCACATTGTTTTTTTTTTGTTTTTTTTTTCTCAGGAAAACTAGTGTATACATTTAACTGGAAGAACTAATGGTTTAATTGACCATTTATACCTTGTAAACAGCATGAATTGATATATTTTTTTCTTTTGAGCTAGCATAAGACCCACCCAAATTTAAACTTATGAGGGTCGTTCAAAACATTTCCGCACTTCCATATTTTCGTTGTAAACGATGAAGGCGGGAGGAGTAGTGATTGGTCGTGTCTGAGAGTGTCATGTGATTAGTTCTGTCTGGCAAGCCAGCTGCCCTTGCAGTTTAGTATAAGAGTTGTCACCCTGTGCAAAAGATGGCTGCAACACTTATAAATTGTACCGAAGAGGAACAGTGTTCTGTCATATGCTTTTTGTGGGCAGAAGGTGTGCCTGGAGTCAAATCATCTCCGCATGTGTGCTCAGTATGGGGATAAAGTTCTCTCTCGTAGAGTTGTTTATGAGTGGATTGAGATGTTCAAAAATGGCCTTACTAGTGTGACGAATGCAGAGCCCTCCGGTCATCCAGCTACAGCCACGACCACGAGGAATGAAGAAAGAGAACTCTGATGCAAAAGCAGCAGTACATCAGTGGCTATGCACTCAACTAAAAACATTTTTTTCTGATGGCATTAAAAAGTTGGTAAGATGCTTGGAAAATTGCATCGCAAAGGAAGGTGACTATGTAGAAAAGTGATGTAATTTGTTTTTGAAATTCTTAATAAATAGAGTTTTTTTTGAATGCCCCTTGTATATTTTAATTTACGGCTTTCCATAAACTTTAAATAATCACCAAAACAGCCAAGCAAACGAAACACTTAGCTTAAACATAAAGGAGTGATTTATAAATTAATTTGGTTCACTCTGTACTATATTAAAAACACTACCTTACATTATTTAAAGTTTTACCTTGTGAATGTAATTGTTTTTTTCAAAATATACACTTCTGTCAAATCTGATGACTGCAACACGCTCCAAAAAACTTCCAGTGTTTACCACAGTATAACATCACCATTTCTTTTAAAAACACTTCATGGGTGTTAGGGTACTGAAAACAAAAGTTGGTTACATTTAGCAATTGTAATTTACTCCCATTCATCCATTATGAAGGTCTTCAGTTGGTTAATTGTACTCCACTGCTGTATTTTGTGCTTCATAATGTGCTTCATATTCTCAATTGAAGACAGGTCAGGACTGGGGGCAGGCTAATCTACAATGTATTACCCGCACTCTCTGTTTATGTGGTCGTGTGGTTGTAATCCTGGCAGAATGTGGTTTGGCATAGACCTGCTGGACCTGAAAAAGATGGCATCTGGATGGCAGCATCTGTTGCTGAAAAATGTGTACAGTGCATGTCTTTCTGTGGTGTCCTCGCAGATAAACAGCTTACCTATGCCAAGGGCACCAACACACCATCATACCCTGACTGACAGGACAGTGGCTTTTGGAAAACACACTGATAACAGCTTGGATGGCCTTTTTCCTGTTTGGCCCAGAGAACACAATTTTTTTTTTTTTTGTATTTCTGGCTTCTGTTTTGCACAACAAAGCCTTAACTTGCATCAGTGAATGCAGCAGTAAATGTTGTTGACACACAAAGGTTTGCAAAGCATTCCCAAGCCTGTGTCATGATATCCATTACAGCTGCACAACAGTTTTTAAGACATTGACATCTGAAGAATTGGAGATCATGCACATTCAGAAGTGGTTTTCGGTCTCTCCCTTTATGCATTGAAATTTGACCTGATTCCTTGACTCTTTTAATTATATTGTGCACCGTACAGGGTGAAATGCCCAAAATCCTACCAGTTTGACTTTGGGAAACATTCTTAAAGTGCTTGATTATTTGGTGAAACATCTGTTAGCAAATTGGTGAACCTTGGCCTATCCATACTCTTGAAGGACTAAGCCATTTTTGGATGCTGCATATATAACATAACATGATTGCCTCACCTGTTTTGGAATGTGTTGCAGGCATCAATTCGAGGATAAAACATATCTTTAAAAAAGTTGATAAGATAAAACATGAAGTACATTGTCTTTTATACTGCTTTTATTTAAGAATGTGTAAGTAAATTTAGCATTAACAGTTTTTATTACCATTTTCCCTACTGTCCCACCATTTTTGGAATTGGACTTATACCATAGATTGGGCACTCTGGAGCAGACCCCATACCTGGAAAGATACCAGTATAGTCCAGGTAATGGGCAGCAAGGGGTTTTAGTCCAATAACTTAACAAGGTGGCCACAATACCAATGATAAAGAAAATATAAAAGTGTTCCCCACTGGTCCTTCTTGTACTTCATTAGGGGTGTCTTATCAGAGTATTAAACCAAAGTGTTCCTTGTCTAGCTTCATCTTCCTCAACACACTGGCTTTATTTTACCTCCATACCAGATTAGCTCTCGTCTCTGCCCCTCTTCAAATTCCTGCTTGTTTTGTACAATGACAGATTTGTGGACTCTTTGAGAAGACTTGCAGCCATTTTCTGCCATTGTATAAGCATAGGTACTTAGGCCTCTACATGTAAACTAGTAACCCATTCACCCTGAACTCAACATTCTTCATGCATTCCAACATCAGATGTCTGAACTGACTTTGCTTTAACTTCATTGGTGGATATGCATGTATTCCTTCATACTGTGTCCTTGAGTGCTGTATGGTAAAGATCTCTATTATCTCCACCGTTACACCTACCTTTGTCGCAGGGTTTCATGCAAGACCCTGTAGATAAGTTGCCAAGGCATGTAAAGGAACTTTACTTTGTGCTTCCATCTGACATGTGGTAGCTTTGAGGAACTGAACATTTTCAAGAAGTCCATTAGTGGCTTCATAAGCTCCTTAAGCTTTTGGACATTGCTGCCTAGCCCTCTTCAGTGTAGATAAATCTGTCCTTGTCAAGGCAACATTCTTAACGTGTGCCTCAGATATCTCTGGGAAGTCATCTAGGCAGGGCAAGTGAATGTCTTCAGCAAATTCTGCCTGCTTCTAACAACACTATCAGTACTGTTTTTCCCAGTTTCTTTATGGAGGTGGGATATCCCATCCAATCCTGTGGTTTATGGGACTTGGAGTCCTCAGGTGGATAGTGTGTTCTGGTTAAATGATAAGAGTGTGTCACTAAGAAATATACATAAATACTCCCACTTTCCCTTATGGATCTACACTATCATCAATATCATGTTGGTCCATAGAGGATCACTGTCATTTTGCCTGCTTATCAACTATCTCTAAATTTGTGTCTCTGGGCTTTTATTAGCAGACTAATATTGTGTTCTAGGAGTACCGTATCATCTATTGATTCCTCTAGAGATTTATGTATGGACACCACCTCTGCTGTTAGATGGGGAATCTTGGCAGCTTTGATCGCACTAACTTTCCAGTTCTCCACTGTTCTTCACTATGCTCTTTGACTTGCAAGTGACCTAACAAAAATGGATTGGAAGTTAATACTGTAATTAAACTTTTGTCATTGATGTCTCTTTCATCTTTTCTCCCAAGCCTGATGTATTAGTTCTTGACAAAAGCACCAACTATGTCCATAAATAAAACAGAAATATGCTGCATAGCTCTTCCCCCAGTGTACCCTAAAAGTCCCATGTATTACAGGCTTCTTAGAAGCGCTTTCCCTTTAAATTTTCTTTGACTTTTTTGCATTTCGCACTTTATATCAAATTCAGGTTCACAAAAAAGTATATTTTTGTTTTTCTGCAGGACCTGGGATGGCCTGGCTTGCAGGTTGGAAGCCTGTTTCATCGGCCTCGTTCCAATGTTGTCATTGTGGTCAGGGGAGTGAGTGAACTTGAGGTGGCCCAGCCTGAAGCATCATATCCTATTGAGAATGTAAGAATCTGTTTCCTGTGTCCTCCTTAAGTTCATTGAGCTTAAGTTTTTAATTTCAGAGAACCCCACATGTATGTGCAGCTCTTCATCAACCCTGTGGTGCAATTCGCAGCTATTCTCTTTGAATAGGCATTGAGTTACTTCATAACCCACAGTATCTGTTGAGAATATAACATGTATTCATTATACAAAACTAACATTGCACTGTAGTCATAGATTTTAAATATAAAGATAACTATAGAAATCAAGTGCATAACCTATGCAGTTTGTTTTTGGTTAGTTCATATGCAGATGTATGAAAGTAAAAATATGTAGATAAGGCAACGCTATCTGGGGCCAGTAGGCCAGCATCTGTAGTTCTGAGGGTGTGAACACTTCAGTTGGCTTTTTTTTCCCCCCAGCAGTATGTCTCCCACACATACGTCATACATCTACCAGCATTGGTGCTACATAAAGCTCCATTCAGTGCCTCTTACTTGGTAGAATTTGCACATACTTTCTGTGTCTGCATGCAGTTTTTCTCTGGGTACTCTGGTTTTCCACCCACCTGACCAAGTCCAATTCTGTCAAGTGGGGATATGTGGGCCCTCTGATGGGCTAGCACCTTTTGTTCCTTCTTTGCTCCTGATACTGCTGGTATAAATTCTAGCCCCCATGATCCTGAACTGGATTAAATGGATTACAGGGTGTATAATCGTGTCCCATAGCAGATTAAGACTGGTAATTGCGGATATTCTCTAAAATATTAGTGAAAATTGCTTACTGAATATCTATGTTATATTACAAAAAAAAAAAAAAAAAGGCAGTGTTCAAATTGTGTCCTTGACGAATATTATTTGAGCAAATACTTACCTTAAGTTAACAAGCTGAATGCCACCATTTGGAAAAAATATAATTATCCTAGTGGAAAATTAAAGTATAAAGCACATGTGAAATATTTTGTTGCGAAGCGAGGCAGTTCTTTAGTGGTCATATAACCCTTGAAGCTCTTTTAGAATCAAAGGGTAAATTCAAGCAATAAGCTACTCACATCAATTTTTTTCATGAAGCCTCCTCATGTTAGACATGTGATTTTACCTTTAAGCAAAACTATCCAGCCAATCAATTTACAGGCAGTAAAAGAAATCACAACCAGTTTCTTGCTGTACTTTTTATTTTTGTTCTCCTGGCAATAACATTTTTTTTTTTTCCCCTCTTCTGTGCTTAATCCATTTGGTCGTGAATTTATGTGACACCAGAGTTAATTATATGGGTTTCATTTCTTGATGGGTGCTTTTGTTTATATATACAGTTAAAATCTCCTGAAGTGTGCCTAATCATCCATCCATCCATTATCCAACCCACTATATCCTAACTACAGGGTCACGGGGGTCTGCTGGAACCAATCCCAGCCAACACAGGGCACAAGGCAGGAAACAAACCCCGGGCAGGGCGCCAGCCCACCGCAGGTGCCTAATCATTCTATTGGATATCACAGATAGATGGATGGATGGATAAATAGATACCTTATTGATCCGGAGGGAATTTAAGCAAATTAAGTATGTGTAACTTAGTATTTAATTAAAATATTTTTATTTTTTATGTGCTAGTATGCTTCATTTAGTAACACAAAGAATTCCAACGGTTCACAGTGACATGCTGAAAAAACATTATGGAACAACAACAGCAACTTGTAATCTTCTGCACCATAATTCTAGTGTGTGTGTTGGTTATTTACCAGACAGATTGTAATGTACTCTCATAAGCATTTTTATTTCTTGTTCTATTGTCCATCACTTCTGAGCTCACCCAATAATGCCAACAGGCATAACAGTCTCTTATACTTAATTCAATGCATTTTTTATTTTTTAGTTTTAATTCAATGATTAACTGAGTTGACTGCATCCAATAAATAAATAAACGTCCGAGTTGAAATAGAGGCTTAATTGACAAGTTAAAGGTAGGGGTACTAAATACATGCAAATTAAGTTATAAAAAGTAAAAATGTATTCGGTATTCGGCTTGAGTATGTTCAGCTGTGATTAGTAACTACCTTGTCTGCCCTACAGGCTGTTCCCATTTCTCTTGATGGAGTTGCAAACACTGTGCATTCTATGTTCTCTGAAGACACCCCTGTTGTGTTACAGCTGACTCCAAGTGAAGAGGTGTGCTTTTTGATATTCTGATAAATAGAATTGTTTAGTATGTACTTAAGCTTCACATTTCTAATCAGAGAGCAGGATGATGGCTCAGTGATTAGTATTGATACCTCACAAATCTGGCAGTTGGGGTTCAAATTATGTATCTAGTCATTATAAGTGTGGAGTTTGCACATTCTGCATGTGTCTCCCCAAATCCCCAGCAAGTTTAGTTCCTTCCACATCCTACAGATCTGTATGTTAGGTTACCTATAAGTCCTGTGGTGGGCTAGTGTCACAGTCAGTGCTTCCAGGGTGGGCTCAAACCACACACAACCCTGGACTGGATTAAGTGAACTTAGTAACATTATGTTATTTTTAATATGAAGTCATCATAGTAGCTATGATTTGGGATTTCTATCCAATCATTGCTGACTGTAAATGATTCATTCCATTTTACTGTGCTCATTACATAGCAAGGCTGTAAAGATGATAATCACAGAGTCCTTGCACCATTGACTGACAGCTTCCTTGGTAAGTCCAGTATTATCACTCCCGAACAAGTCGTCTGCCTGATTCTAAATGCATTTTAAAAGTATCAAATTCAAAAACTAGGATAGTCTTTTTTTTTTTTTTGTCAGTTTGTTGTTGTTTTAGTGTATCACTTTGGAATATCGTGCATTGAATAAAATAAATTGTGTACTTTTTTTGCAGAGGATTTATATGGTGGGGAAAGCCAATACTGTGTTTGAAGATTTGCCTGTGACATTACGACAGATCAGAAATCGAGTTTTCCAAGAGAATTCTGTGTTCAACTCTCTCATGCCAAACTCATTGAGCCGAAATAGTGAGGTGAGGCAATATTATTAACAGCAACACCAGTGAAGGCCGTTTCCTTTAGTTGCCTTAACAGTGCCTTTGCCTTTCTGTTTTTTTTATTTTTATTTTATTTAATAATGATGTATTTTAAAAGAGAAATAAGCATGTTATTTGCTTCCTTTCCAGGTGGATTTGCTGTTTCTGTCAGAACTCCAAGTTTTACATGATATGACCACTCTGGTAAGCCTGCTAGATTTTGTGTATTGTAGGCCAAGGTCTATCAACTGAGCAAATTCAGCTCATTTTGTGGGACAATATGAATGGAGGAAGGCTGCTTTTTTAATAGTATAGTCCAAATCAGTCTGAGTTATAAAATTTTGTCAAGATCACTGGCAAATGCACTGCTTATACTTTATTTTTACTGTGTTGTTCTTATATATCTTGTGGCCAGATGCAAATTTGAAAATTTGGAACACCAACTCGGTCGTCATGTTTAATATGATTGACCAAACAAAAAAAATTACGTCTTTAGGCAGCAAAGCAAGTGGCTACTCAAGCACAATAACAAAAAACAATAAGCTATCAAAAAAGCAAGGGTCGTTTTGTGGAGCTGTGTCCGACGGGTCCCACTAAAGTGGGAAATGGCACCTCCTTCTGAGCAATTGGGCTTCTTATAGGGTAGTGTGGAAACCAGAAGGGGTGGAGCTAAGTGACCTCACTGGGTGGTTTCTCAGTGCTGCAGGTACAGAAGAACTGAACGTTTGCAACAGTGTCCCTTCTCAGCCCCAGCTGGTTATCATATAAATCAATTCAGCCTGTGAGGAGATCCTCCAACACGCATGTGTGACAATCTGTAAAGATCTCAGCTTTGTTTGTGAGTGATTTCATGTGGCATTTGTTTCTACATGGCATTTGATTATAAAGGCATACTTTCATAGGGGTTGCAGTGCACACAGTAAAGCTGCCATTGTATTTTTTTTATATTTATCATTGTGTGTACCTTTTTTTATCTTGCAAACATTTATTCCATTTTATGTCCATCAGTGAGATTTCACTTAGAAATTCTCATTAGTTGAGCTTTTCAGCCTTCTTTATAATATGTAATGTCATGAAGATCCATAGTCTGTTCAAGAACCATTTTTATAAGGGAGAAATTTTACAGTCTAAAAGAAAATTATTTCTATTTTTAAAATCTGTACTTTGCTGTGGTGTAAGGGCTTGCAGGCTTCAATGATCATTAGAGCTTTATTACCCCTTGCCTCATCTGGTCACCCTGATAAACTTTGAGTGGATAGGTCATACAAAGCAGTCCAAATATTTGACACTCACGATGGTTCAAAAATAACAATTGAAAAAACTCTTCCCCTGAAAAGCGATGCTGTAATCCACACTGGAGTCATGCTTGAGTAAGCAGTCGAGGAGCCTAATCAAGGTCAAGATAAAGAAGTCACTGTAATGGCTCACCCAACAAGGAGAAGAATAGTGGTCAAGTTTGTGATTAGTCTTAACATACATGTGTACATAGATCCAGACAGATTACATCTGGACAGTCATAACTGGAATGATGAGGAAAACATTAAAGAAGTTCTCTACATTTCAAAAAAAGATGCCACTTGGTGCTTTTTTATTCATACATGGAAATGCTTAAGGAGCCATAAATTGTAAGTGTCTTAGTTAATGCATCTTATAAGTCAAAATCCATACCATAATCACCACAATAGAGATGTTGTGGAAAGAACTCAATTGAGCTGTTTATGCTGAAGTACCGACCAGCATTTCCGAATTAAACGGTTTTACAGTGAGAGCTGTCAAATATTTCTCTAGTCATGTGAAACACTGACCTTGAGAAAGAGTGACATTGAATTTATAAGAAGTATTTGGTGGCCATCACTGCATTTAAATATGGCTAAAAAAAAGTAGCTAAGTGCAAGTAAGAGATTGCTTTTTCACATGGTGCCAATTGGTTTTAGGTAATTTTATGAATTAATACATAACATTAATAATAAATAAGTGCCTATGTTGCATATTCGATTTTTACATGAAGACTTTGAAACATTTTGTGTCAAATATTTGCAGAACTAGAGCAAATCTGAAAAGAGGCAATCAGTTTTTTATGGCACTGAATTTTGGTGGTTATTGAAAGCCAAGCAAAACAAATTTTAAGGCAAAAATAACATTGTTAGGAACAACTTTGGAGTGGGAGACTCTTTAGAAAAAATAATGTAAATTCTCATATCAGACATGAGAGACTGATTAATATTATAAGAAGTGTTTTAATGCTGTTTCCCAGCTGAAAGAATGCAACACTATTTGTGGAACTAAAAGATTTTTTTCTGTTTTCGTACTCACTGAGTTTCTATTAAATAAACGTTTCTTAAGTAAATAAAACGGTAAGGTGTATTTGCATTATGTGTGTCTATTAAATATTGGAGTTGCTAATATTTTTTTTTTTAATTATTTACACATTAGACATAAATTAATACACACTAAACTGAGTAAACACTAAAGACATTGTTTTCATTTTATTTTTTCTAATTAAAAAAACCAGCTATTACACTGAAGGCCTTACTCCTCTACATTAGATAACAGTTGTAATAATTTGCATTTTTGATTTGCTTTTTTAGCTGTCCCGGCATAAGCATTTGGCAAAAGATCATTCCCCAGATCTATATTTCCTGGAAATGGCTGGTTTGGAGGAGATTGCCAAGCATTATGGCCCTGAATCGGATCAGTTTAAGGAAGCCACTCAGATACTTGCTAGTCAACTGCAAAAGGTACAAGATAAAATGTAGCTTGTCTGTGTTGTTTTTTGTGTTTTATATATCTACACCAATATCTAGCCATGGTACCTATCGAGGACAGGTAACAGAATAATTCAAAACTGTTTGCTATCTGTTACCCTATATATACTTTCAACATCTTTCCTTGTTATTCACGTGTGTGAACCTCTTTTCACCGGTGCTTCCTTTCTCAAGCACATTCCTGTAAAACCTGCTTCTCTAACTCTGTCATTATTTTTGAGATGCCTCCACTTCCTGTCTGTTTTTTTACTTTCCATCTTTAAAGTTGACTTTCATTGTGCCTCCTATGCCTTTACACATCCTCTTTGTATCTCACACTCTCACTTCCTGTTTCTTTGCATCACCAAAGCCAAATTAAGCAGTGAGATTGATCTGAGAGACTGCACACACAGACCTTGGTGTTTTATTATATACAGTACAAGGTTTGACTGCATACGTATATATGTTTTGTGGACAGGTGTGGTAATGACAGACTCCAAGGCAGTAAAATGTTGGGACATTAACCAGGTTGTCAAACAAAAATGGAAAAAACGTAAACAGTGCTTCTTGGCACTTTCCCCTTCTTAGGTTTACAAAAAGGTTTAGGGTGGTCTGGTTTCAACTGAGTTCTGTCCTCCGGCTTCTTCAGGCCCAAAGGGACGCATCCTGCTGGGATGTCTGGGATTTATGTCGGTGGTACCAAAAGGGTTGGCGCTACTTTCCCTCACCAGGCAGGTTCTCAGCACTCTGAGGGAAGAATCGAAGACAGGATTAGTGGCGATGCCCCCTCATTGCCCCAGCAGGTTATTACATACCTCAACAGAGCCTGTGAGGTAGTGTCAATGCGTCATGTGCGTGGCAGTGTCAATTTGTTTTTGGCACATTTATTACACTAGCACTTTGAGCATATTTGTCTCTTAAAACAGGCTTTTTTTTTTTGGTTCTTTGACATTTATCTTCAGGTTGCTTCAGTAATTCAGAATTAGTATACATTTCAGAAAGAACATGTGCATTTTCACACTTCACTGTTGTACATTTACATTTTTTACATGGCAGACTGGTGAAACAGGACAGGAACAGCATCATAGATGAAAACGTATACCTGCAGAGATCATACAGAATAAAGACTACCACTAGAGGATGATATGCCATTTATATGTATGCCTGGAATGGCTAAAGACAGGAGAACTCTGATGCTAGAGTGTGTGTTAGGTGCCAGGACAGTAGCAGAAAACATGGCATTCACCAGGTAACACCCATCCCTCCTAATAGTCAGAGAGCAAGGCCATAGAGGGCTGGTAGTGGGCAACACAAAGTCCTAGGCAGGGACCCAGTTTCTATTTTAAATGGTGAGGTCTTCTTGGTGTTTGCTTTTTTTTTGTTTTTTTGTTTGTTTTTTATTTATTTATTTTTACCCTTGGGTCATTTTGCTGTTTTTCTGGGTTTGAAAGGACTATTAACATAGTCTCATCAGTGCTGAAAAATTGAATGGGTTTATGGGGTATTTTTGTATGAAGAATGCAAGTGATGGTCTTGTCATTTGAGTATGTAAACAATTTCTTTTTGAGCTTTTAATAATTATTGTTCTTATAATTTAATTACTTTGTTCTTTGATCAGTTTGCAGATAACATCTTCAGCATTTACAATAACAATTCGGTGGTGGAGGTTCTGACTGTGAAGACATTTGAAACGCCTTTTGTTAGAAAAACACGGTCAATTCTGGAATCGGTACAGATCGTGAGTACTCCAGATGTAAAAGTTTAGTTGCTGGTTTATCTCTAGGTAGAATATAACATTCAAAGTCAGGCTGCAAAGAGTGGCAGTCCAGGTCTTGGAGGGGCACAGCAGCTGCATTTTCTTAAAAGCAAATTCTGGCTGTTAATGGATTTAATTTAAGCGGATTGGTGCTTTGGCTTGCCGCATTCTCAGAAAATGCTAATAATGCTGGTTTTACTTCTCTATGAATTCAAAAATGTGTGTGTTATGGTCACAGTCTTATTTTTGGATTAATTTAGTGCATTTGTTTTTGTTTTCTGAACCAATTAATTAAAAATAAGGTGTTTCCATTAGTACTTTGAGTGCAGCTTTAAACAAATTAGGTTGTTTTTTTAAATGTGTAAACATTAACTATTGAGTTGCACAATAAGGGAGGAAATTTAAAAATACAAGTTCCAAACTAAAGAATTAGTTGCACTTAGCGTTTTAAAATGTGCTGCCTTTCTGCTTGTCACCAGGCTGTACATTTCCTATGAAAAGATCAAGCCATGTGCTTGCTAGCCACCTTGCCCCTTCTGACCGGTCATGGAGTGGACAGTGCCCAAAACTGATATCCAAGACAGCAGTGGGAAACCCATCTCTAGTATTTAATACACTCGTGACCCTGTGTTCGGATTCAACGGGTTGGAAAATGGAAGGATGGAAGTCTGTCTAATATTTTCTTAATTTAAGCTGCTTTGAAGTCTATACATGATAGACTTACAAAATCAACAAACCAGTAACCGCGAGAACACGCCTCCATTTAAAGTGGCTGATCAAAAACCTGTGCAACTGATCAAGAAATGGAGGCTATCGTGTAGTTTGCTGAACACTGAGGCCAAATTCAGTTAAGGAAACCTTGTCTGCATGAATATCCTCTTCTCTATGAAGTTATTGTTAATATCTCTAGCATGGCATTTTCTTAGAACTTCTCTCACTGAATTTTTAGTTACAGCCATGCAGCCCTGATGCCATAATGTCAGATGGTAAATCACAAGATTGCCAATCCAGTCTTTGCCATTGGCTTATGGAGCCCTGAGCAAATCACTTAACCTTTCAGTCCTCCATATGAAGAAACTGTAGTGTGATTTGCACGATGTATAGATAAATTCAGGTGAATCTAGTTTGCTGTCTGGAAGTCAGATTTTAAGTGTTTTCACATTAAGTCTGCCCAGCTTTATGGTATTTCTGGCAGACATTTGGTTGGTCCATTTGCATTGGACAGTGTATGTAGTGATTGAGGAACTGGAATGTGATTGTGGTGTTTTATTGTTTGAGTTTTCTTGCTATTTGTAGAAGGTATAAAAGTTAAAGCTGTTTTGGGGTATTTGTAATAATTTGTACATTTTAGAATATAACCCATCTTGCATTTTTATTTCAGAGTAACCCTGGAAGCCCGTATAACCTTGCCTACAGTTACAATTTTGAGTATTCAGTCATCTTTAACATCATCCTCTGGATCATGATTGCTCTTGCTCTGGCTGTCATAGTCATCTCTTATAACCTGTGGAACATGGATCCTGGTTATGACAGCATAATTTACCGGATGACCAATCAGAAGATCCGCATGGATTAGTTTTCAGCATTCTTCACATTTCCACATACAACAAAATAAGGCGGTCTTGTCAGTTACGTGGCAGTACGGGTGGGGCCTTTTATTCCTGTTTTGTTTCTCGTGTGCTTAAGTTGGGGTGCAGTAATGTGTCTTCCAAGAACAGTGCAGATCCTTTGTATTTCTTGGGTTCACAATATAGAGCTGGAAAATAAAATTTTAAGTTCCCTGGAATCCAGGAGATTCTTAATTTACTGTATTTAAGAAAAAATTGTTTTGTTGACTCATTTAAAAACTTAAAAACTACAGGTGTTTCAAAAAAGACAAAAGCCATAATTTTTATAGTGCAAACAAATGAACACGAGTTCCCGTTAATAAAGAGGCAAATCTGGGTGCTGCAATATTCATCTGAATTGAGGTTATTGTGATAGAATTACTTTGCTGCAGATGCAAGTTTTCTTGAGTACTTTTGGTCTAAAATAAAAGGTCCCACCTTAAGTGCAGGTTTTGGATAATTCCATGGGGAGGTTTCGGGGAGGCATCTTGTTAGATTACTTTTAAAAGTGTCTGGTGGTTCTTACATGAGGTGATGTAACTATTTTATTTTCTCCTTCAAAAATCTTTATTTTTTAATGCTTACTGCACTGAAAAAGACAGGTGCAGTTTAGTTTGTCCAGTTTGTTTCTGAAGTTTTGTGAGAGAAGTGGACAATTCCTCTGGTGTTGTAAATGTTTGTTCACAGACAAAATAGTGTAATTGTCTAATTTTAATTTAAAAATTCAAAACTTTGTATATATTGCAAGATATATATATATATATGTATAATAGCCATGAGGCTAATATGGACTTGTGTTCGCCTCCTGACACTCTGATATTATTCGTCCCAGTTTGATCATAGAGTCCGTTAAGATGCCACTGGGCTTATTTCTTTTTCCTTAAAGTAACTGTAAGCCATGGATGTGTATATCACATGGGTGAGTCTGTTCGGATGGTCTCTTAAAACTCATACTGGGGGGGATGCCAAATTGATCAACTTTAAACTTGTGTTTTGGCCATGTTTAGGATGTGCTGCAAAATTCCTGTAAAATTTTTATGTTAAATAAACTAATGGCCATCCACTATATTTTTCTCTGTCTCTTTTATTACTGACAAGTACAGATTTTTGCAGTTATCTCAAGGGAATCCTCCTAGCATGCCATCCAGAACCAGAATAATAAGAATTCAGACCACCCTCCATTGTATAAACTTACCTAATCTGGTTGTAGGCTCATGGACATCTGGAGCATGTGCTGGCAGCATCTAAGCAGGACTCATCCCTGGATTGTGCCAAACCACCACTGTTTAAAAAACAAAGGAACTTTATATGTGCCTTGTCATATTTAATTAAATGGACTCAAAATATAAACACTTGCTGTCCCACACTCAGACCTACATGGATGCCTGTTTAATCTTCGGTGGGCAACTTGTCTGCTTCCTGTTCAAAACCTTCCTCTCCCTCCCTCTCTGATAGTTCTTGTCATTTCCATTTGTAGTGAGCTTAGTGCCTTTACGTTGCAAATTACATCATCCTGGGGTTTAAGTCCAATGTCTCCACAGAATATATGTAACCTTTAGTATCCTCTAGTAACCCCACACTTTTCTGCATGCCACTGCCTGTTTCTTGGTTCCCATTAACCTCCCTGACTTTAACCCCAAATGTGACATGGGCTTGGAATTCTGTTCAAGTACAGTTAACCACAAGTCAGACTTGGGGTGACACGTAATGATCCTCTTTACAGCCTGAGTAATGCTTTGGGCAGTATTTTGCTGCCATCTAATGGATGAAGTAACATGCTGCAAAAAATCATGCATATTTCTGTTTTTGCTACTCTTTTAAGATATCTTGTCAATATGCATGAGTGGAGATGGAGTGTCAAAAAAAAAACTTGATGGCAAACAAAAAAATGAACATGCTCTTATTTAGAACGTACTGAAACTGAACCATTGCTGGCATCAAGCGATAGTGATGACGATATGAATTGGTCATCGGACATGGAAAGTGAAAATGATTTTTGATACAGCACTGTATGACCAAATCACCTCGATATACCCGGTAAATATAACTGCGTGAAGCTTCAGTGTGGTGTGACAGAAGCTGTGTGACAAAAAGGTAAAATAATTGTGATAGAGTACAAGGACAAGCAAGACATTAGCCCCCATAGCACTGTTTACAATGTGGCAACTGTCAAATTCCATGTCAGGGAAATATGGAAGTTGCTATGCCTTCGATGTGATAGCCTAAAATAACACAAGAGGCGTATCGATTGCGCAGGTCAGACACTCAAATTCTACCCTCTTGTGTAGGAATGATAACAAGAAAAATGTGCAAAGAAACACTTCTGTCCTGTTTGCAACAGCGGGCTGTGTGTTGGTGATTGTCTCAAAGCATATCACATGAAGCACTTGCATTAAATCTGCATCAGTATAGCAATGAGCCTAGACATACCTTTTTCAACTGTGTTTATGCTGATCTTTTGGTATTGGCATGTTTCAGTTACACAACATTTTCCTTGTTAAAAAAGGCTAATTTTTCCAGGAGCTCACTGTGTGCTTTCATTCCAACCAACTTCAGCTTTTATTTGTACTCCCACCTTAATTAAGCAAGCTGTTGTTTCCCAGTTTCTATTGTTTTGTTGCAAATCAACAAATTACACAACTAGACTAGCTAATGTTTATTGTAATATATCAAGCATTTGTGTATGTTATATAGGAATAGTTGAATATTTTATCTGATGTTTAAGATTTTCAGACTCATCATTGTGCTCTTCTTTCCGCTTTCCCAGGTATTTTGGTAATTTAAGCCGTTCTGAACTATTATGCAAGCAAGTTGTTCTGACTCTGAAGCAGCAGCAGCCTTTCTGCATTTGGTGCTGTTTACCCTATTTGACATTTTCATTATTATGATAAAATTAAGGGAGCCAACTAAACAGAAGAAAATGTAAATGAATAGAGAAACGACAAAAAAAAGAGTTGGAATGTTTAATTCATTGGCAAAAAATATGAAGTCAAGTCAAGTTGGGGAGTATGCACTTGTACAGTGTATTACCACATCCACCACAAGACGAAACAGCTTGGCAACCCTCCAGGCAGACACGTGGTCTGCCACAACCAGGTGCTACGTGGGTGACGCCTTGGCCTGGTCCAGCCACTCATGTACCCATCAATGAGGATCCTATAAGTTGGATCACCCTTGAGAAATCCCCATAGTGCCGTAACTGATGCTCCCTCACAATGCAGGTAATGTGCCTCATTCGGGACTCCCAGAGCAACCTCTCATTCAACACAAAGTCAAACCAAAGGTACCCAAGGATTCTCCGAGAGTCCAGTCTTCATCTCGGTCACTGGACAGACATACCTCAACAGAGCCTGTGAGGTAGTGTCAATGCGTCATGTGCGTGGCAGTGTCAATTTGTTTTTGGCACATTTATTACACTAGCACTTTGAGCATATTTGTCTCTTAAAACAGGCTTTTTTTTTTTGGTTCTTTGACATTTATCTTCAGGTTGCTTCAGTAATTCAGAATTAGTATACATTTCAGAAAGAACATGTGCATTTTCACACTTCACTGTTGTACATTTACATTTTTTACATGGCAGACTGGTGAAACAGGACAGGAACAGCATCATAGATGAAAACGTATACCTGCAGAGATCATACAGAATAAAGACTACCACTAGAGGATGATATGCCATTTATATGTATGCCTGGAATGGCTAAAGACAGGAGAACTCTGATGCTAGAGTGTGTGTTAGGTGCCAGGACAGTAGCAGAAAACATGGCATTCACCAGGTAACACCCATCCCTCCTAATAGTCAGAGAGCAAGGCCATAGAGGGCTGGTAGTGGGCAACACAAAGTCCTAGGCAGGGACCCAGTTTCTATTTTAAATGGTGAGGTCTTCTTGGTGTTTGCTTTTTTTGTTTTTTTGTTTGTTTTTATTTATTTATTTTTACCCTTGGGTCATTTTGCTGTTTTTCTGGGTTTGAAAGGACTATTAACATAGTCTCATCAGTGCTGAAAAATTGAATGGGTTTATGGGGTATTTTTGTATGAAGAATGCAAGTGATGGTCTTGTCATTTGAGTATGTAAACAATTTCTTTTGAGCTTTTAATAATTATTGTTCTTATAATTTAATTACTTTGTTCTTTGATCAGTTTGCAGATAACATCTTCAGCATTTACAATAACAATTCGGTGGTGGAGGTTCTGACTGTGAAGACATTTGAAACGCCTTTTGTTAGAAAAACACGGTCAATTCTGGAATCGGTACAGATCGTGAGTACTCCAGATGTAAAAGTTTAGTTGCTGGTTTATCTCTAGGTAGAATATAACATTCAAAGTCAGGCTGCAAAGAGTGGCAGTCCAGGTCTTGGAGGGGCACAGCAGCTGCATTTTCTTAAAAGCAAATTCTGGCTGTTAATGGATTTAATTTAAGCGGATTGGTGCTTTGGCTTGCCGCATTCTCAGAAAATGCTAATAATGCTGGTTTTACTTCTCTATGAATTCAAAAATGTGTGTGTTATGGTCACAGTCTTATTTTTGGATTAATTTAGTGCATTTGTTTTTGTTTTCTGAACCAATTAATTAAAAATAAGGTGTTTCCATTAGTACTTTGAGTGCAGCTTTAAACAAATTAGGTTGTTTTTTTAAATGTGTAAACATTAACTATTGAGTTGCACAATAAGGGAGGAAATTTAAAAATACAAGTTCCAAACTAAAGAATTAGTTGCACTTAGCGTTTTAAAATGTGCTGCCTTTCTGCTTGTCACCAGGCTGTACATTTCCTTTGAAAAGATCAAGCCATGTGCTTGCTAGCCACCTTGCCCCTTCTGACCGGTCATGGAGTGGACAGTGCCCAAAACTGATATCCAAGACAGCAGTGGGAAACCCATCTCTAGTATTTAATACACTCGTGACCCTGTGTTCGGATTCAACGGGTTGGAAAATGGAAGGATGGAAGTCTGTCTAATATTTTCTTAATTTAAGCTGCTTTGAAGTCTATACATGATAGACTTACAAAATCAACAAACCAGTAATCGCGAGAACACGCCTCCATTTAAAGTGGCTGATCAAAAACCTGTGCAACTGATCAAGAAATGGAGGCTATCGTGTAGTTTGCTGAACACTGAGGCCAAATTCAGTTAAGGAAACCTTGTCTGCATGAATATCCTCTTCTCTATGAAGTTATTGTTAATATCTCTAGCATGGCATTTTCTTAGAACTTCTCTCACTGAATTTTTAGTTACAGCCATGCAGCCCTGATGCCATAATGTCAGATGGTAAATCACAAGATTGCCAATCCAGTCTTTGCCATTGGCTTATGGAGCCCTGAGCAAATCACTTAACCTTTCAGTCCTCCATATGAAGAAACTGTAGTGTGATTTGCACGATGTATAGATAAATTCAGGTGAATCTAGTTTGCTGTCTGGAAGTCAGATTTTAAGTGTTTTCACATTAAGTCTGCCCAGCTTTATGGTATTTCTGGCAGACATTTGGTTGGTCCATTTGCATTGGACAGTGTATGTAGTGATTGAGGAACTGGAATGTGATTGTGGTGTTTTATTGTTTGAGTTTTCTTGCTATTTGTAGAAGGTATAAAAGTTAAAGCTGTTTTGGGGTATTTGTAATAATTTGTACATTTTAGAATATAACCCATCTTGCATTTTATTTCAGAGTAACCCTGGAAGCCCGTATAACCTTGCCTACAGTTACAATTTTGAGTATTCAGTCATCTTTAACATCATCCTCTGGATCATGATTGCTCTTGCTCTGGCTGTCATAGTCATCTCTTATAACCTGTGGAACATGGATCCTGGTTATGACAGCATAATTTACCGGATGACCAATCAGAAGATCCGCATGGATTAGTTTTCAGCATTCTTCACATTTCCACATACAACAAAATAAGGCGGTCTTGTCAGTTACGTGGCAGTACGGTGGGGCCTTTTATTCCTGTTTTGTTTCTCGTGTGCTTAAGTTGGGGGTGCAGTAATGTGTCTTCCAAGAACAGTGCAGATCCTTTGTATTTCTTGGGTTCACAATATAGAGCTGGAAAATAAAATTTTAAGTTCCCTGGAATCCAGGAGATTCTTAATTTACTGTATTTAAGAAAAAATTGTTTTGTTGACTCATTTAAAAACTTAAAAACTACAGGTGTTTCAAAAAAGACAAAAGCCATAATTTTTATAGTGCAAACAAATGAACACGAGTTCCCGTTAATAAAGAGGCAAATCTGGGTGCTGCAATATTCATCTGAATTGAGGTTATTGTGATAGAATTACTTTGCTGCAGATGCAAGTTTTCTTGAGTACTTTTGGTCTAAAATAAAAGGTCCCACCTTAAGTGCAGGTTTTGGATAATTCCATGGGGAGGTTTCGGGGAGGCATCTTGTTAGATTACTTTTAAAAGTGTCTGGTGGTTCTTACATGAGGTGATGTAACTATTTTATTTTCTCCTTCAAAAATCTTTATTTTTTAATGCTTACTGCACTGAAAAAGACAGGTGCAGTTTAGTTTGTCCAGTTTGTTTCTGAAGTTTTGTGAGAGAAGTGGACAATTCCTCTGGTGTTGTAAATGTTTGTTCACAGACAAAATAGTGTAATTGTCTAATTTTAATTTAAAATTCAAAACTTTGTATATATTGCAAGATATATATATATATATGTATAATAGCCATGAGGCTAATATGGACTTGTGTTCGCCTCCTGACACTCTGATATTATTCGTCCCAGTTTGATCATAGAGTCCGTTAAGATGCCACTGGGCTTATTTCTTTTTCCTTAAAGTAACTGTAAGCCATGGATGTGTATATCACATGGGTGAGTCTGTTCGGATGGTCTCTTAAAACTCATACTGGGGGGGATGCCAAATTGATCAACTTTAAACTTGTGTTTTGGCCATGTTTAGGATGTGCTGCAAAATTCCTGTAAAATTTTTATGTTAAATAAACTAATGGCCATCCACTATATTTTCTCTGTCTCTTTTATTACTGACAAGTACAGATTTTTGCAGTTATCTCAAGGGAATCCTCCTAGCATGCCATCCAGAACCAGAATAATAAGAATTCAGACCACCCTCCATTGTATAAACTTACCTAATCTGGTTGTAGGCTCATGGACATCTGGAGCATGTGCTGGCAGCATCTAAGCAGGACTCATCCCTGGATTGTGCCAAACCACCACTGTTTAAAAAACAAAGGAACTTTATATGTGCCTTGTCATATTTAATTAAATGGACTCAAAATATAAACACTTGCTGTCCCACACTCAGACCTACATGGATGCCTGTTTAATCTTGAGTGGGCAACTTGTCTGCTTCCTGTTCAAAACCTTCCTCTCCCTCCCTCTCTGATAGTTCTTGTCATTTCCATTTGTAGTGAGCTTAGTGCCTTTACGTTGCAAATTACATCATCCTGGGGTTTAAGTCCAATGTCTCCACAGAATATATGTAACCTTTAGTATCCTCTAGTAACCCCACACTTTTCTGCATGCCACTGCCTGTTTCTTGGTTCCCATTAACCTCCCTGACTTTAACCCCAAATGTGACATGGGCTTGGAATTCTGTTCAAGTACAGTTAACCACAAGTCAGACTTGGGGTGACACGTAATGATCCTCTTTACAGCCTGAGTAATGCTTTGGGCAGTATTTTGCTGCCATCTAATGGATGAAGTAACATGCTGCAAAAAATCATGCATATTTCTGTTTTTGCTACTCTTTTAAGATATCTTGTCAATATGCATGAGTGGAGATGGAGTGTCAAAAAAAAAACTTGATGGCAAACAAAAAAATGAACATGCTCTTATTTAGAACGTACTGAAACTGAACCATTGCTGGCATCAAGCGATAGTGATGACGATATGAATTGGTCATCGGACATGGAAAGTGAAAATGATTTTGATACAGCACTGTATGACCAAATCACCTCGATATACCCGTAAATATAACTGCGTGAAGCTTCAGTGTGGTGTGACAGAAGCTGTGTGACAAAAAGGTAAAATAATTGTGATAGAGTACAAGGACAAGCAAGACATTAGCCCCCATAGCACTGTTTACAATGTGGCAACTGTCAAATTCCATGTCAGGGGAAATATGGAAGTTGCTATGCCTTGCGATGTGATAGCCTAAAATAACACAAGAGGCGTATCGATTGCGCAGGTCAGACACTCAAATTCTACCCTCTTGTGTAGGAATGATAACAAGAAAAATGTGCAAAGAAACACTTCTGTCCTGTTTGCAACAGCGGGCTGTGTGTTGGTGATTGTCTCAAAGCATATCACATGAAGCACTTGCATTAAATCTGCATCAGTATAGCAATGAGCCTAGACATACCTTTTTCAACTGTGTTTATGCTGATCTTTTGGTATTGGCATGTTTCAGTTACACAACATTTTCCTTGTTAAAAAAGGCTAATTTTTCCAGGAGCTCACTGTGTGCTTTCATTCCAACCAACTTCAGCTTTTATTTGTACTCCCACCTTAATTAAGCAAGCTGTTGTTTCCCAGTTTCTATTGTTTTGTTGCAAATCAACAAATTACACAACTAGACTAGCTAATGTTTATTGTAATATATCAAGCATTTGTGTATGTTATATAGGAATAGTTGAATATTTTATCTGATGTTTAAGATTTTCAGACTCATCATTGTGCTCTTCTTTCCGCTTTCCCAGGTATTTTGGTAATTTAAGCCGTTCTGAACTATTATGCAAGCAAGTTGTTCTGACTCTGAAGCAGCAGCAGCCTTTCTGCATTTGGTGCTGTTTACCCTATTTGACATTTTCATTATTATGATAAAATTAAGGGAGCCAACTAAACAGAAGAAAATGTAAATGAATAGAGAAACGACAAAAAAAAGAGTTGGAATGTTTAATTCATTGGCAAAAAATATGAAGTCAAGTCAAGTTGGGGAGTATGCACTTGTACAGTGTATTACCACATCCACCACAAGACGAAACAGCTTGGCAACCCTCCAGGCAGACACGTGGTCTGCCACAACCAGGTGCTACGTGGGTGACGCCTTGGCCTGGTCCAGCCACTCATGTACCCATCAATGAGGATCCTATAAGTTGGATCACCCTTGAGAAATCCCCATAGTGCCGTAACTGATGCTCCCTCACAATGCAGGTAATGTGCCTCATTCGGGACTCCCAGAGCAACCTCTCATTCAACACAAAGTCAAACCAAAGGTACCCAAGGATTCTCCGGAGAGTCCAGTCTTCATCTCGGGTCACTGGACAGCGTCCATGTCTCACAACCGTATTTCAAGTCGGGAAGCACCAGGACTCTAAAGACTTGGACCTTCGTCCTTTTGCATAGACATCATAGAAATCCAGCCACTACAGTGGACCCCCAGAACTGAACTTGAGAACTACTGCTTTAAAGGGTCAAAAAACTCTTCTTAGGCTGCCTTGTTAGGTCTGAATATCAGGCTACATGTAACTTACACAGGCCAGCTTCTTAGCCTTGGTCTATTATGTTTCTCCACGAGACTTCCAGTTACACCCATGGCCTGGGCACCCTGTTGAATGACCTGCTGAACAAAAGAACGTCTTAACCCAAACCAAGGGTTCTCAGCTTTTTTTCTTGGTGTACCAACCTGAATGGAAATGGTTTGTTTTTTTGGGTTTTTTTTTTTTGGTTTTAAAATGTTAAGTACTGAACTTGTTTTTAGGTGAAACTAAAGGAGATATTTTTCAACCCAATATCCCCTCCCCACACATCATTTTTGGGTGAGTGTTAACAGGAGTGTTTGAGAGAGTCTAAAGTTTCCAGACTTTTACATTAATAAAAATATACTCTTTAAAGGCTGGATTTCAGGGTAATAACTAAATGGATTGGGAGTTATTGGCTTTGGTGGTTTTAGCAAAGATTTTATAGACATTAGATAGAACTTTATTTGTTTGTATCCTGGGAGAAGTTTGATTTTTTTACAAAAAATAGGTAAACATTGTGGAAGACAGGGGCTGCCACCAAGCACCAAGCCCCAAATCCCAGATATAACTGATAAACATAAAGTCACAGGTTCAACTGTAATAGATTCTATTGCTTAGTGCCTTATATATAATTCAGTACATACTGTATATGGATGACAGATCCTTCTTTTTTTTTTTTTTTGTAACTCCCTATTTTGTTTTCTCTCACAAATGTTGACCTCTGACTCCCTGAGGCAAGGCAGAGCGGTTCCCTTTAAACTGGATCCCAGGAGTACTTCCGGTGTTCACCCAAAGTCTGATGGAAGCACCTCTGGGTCAGGTGGAATGTTCTATAATGCAGACATGGTTCCTGTGGTGTTAAGGGTCCACAGCTCACTGAGCACAGGCCATTTTTAATAAATAATCGATGTGCTCGCTGCTTAGCGAGGGGACGTTGGGCCATAGTGGGCGCTGGACGATCCGTAGGGTGTGGGCGTTTCTCACCTAGTGCACAGGTGAGGAACTGCCCACATTCATGATTGTCCCGTGGCTAATGCTGCAGCTGCGGTGGCCCTCGTCATTTTAAAAAGAAGCGTGAGTCGGTTTTAAGGGAGGAAAAAGGTGGAGAGAGAAAGGAAAGGAAAGGAAAGGAGAGGACGGAGGTTACCGGGAGCAGGAGAGGAAGCAGACGGTGCGTGAGTGTGGTGAGCGCGCGATCGAGCGCTCGTGGACAGCTGCGTGGAAGCTGGGTGTTAGGCCGACACCCAGGCGTTTGTGTTGATGTCGCTCCCGCTGAGCGATCAGGTAGCGGGAGTGACCAGGGAAGGCGACTGGCCGCATGAAGGCCATGGAAAGGCAGCGGAAGTCGGGAGACTTGGTGCTGGAATCCCCAACGTGGGCGACCTGGCCGTTGGTTGGAAGCCAAGTTCTCCGAGACTGGGATGAGTGCCATACCGAAGCCAGGGTTCGGGAGGTCTCCAGTCTCATGCGTGTGTTGTAGGAGGGCAGCTGCAGAGAGCGTCTTGCCTGCTGCTTGGCCCAAACGGGATTAGCAGGTGAGACGCTAACAGAAGAGCACCGGATTTGTTTGATGGTTTTTAAGACTGCTTCCTGATCATTTTAACCTCTGGTTTTAAAGGATTGTTTTTCTATTGATTTTAACCTCCTCGTTTTCATTTAATGGATTATTTATTTATTTATTGAAGAACTTGGAGTACTGCACTATTTATGAACACTGTTTTTGTTTTGTTGATTTTTAATAAAAGCACTGTTGCACTTTTTGCACCACCCCTTGCTCAAGTGTTTATTTGCCTCCACTGACTAGCTCACTCGGTAACATTATCGACGGTGTTGGGTTCATGTGCTTCCAACAGCAAAGGGAGTGTGGAGCCAGAACCCACATCGTCACAGTTCCTCCATGCAGCTCCCTCTGACAGCACCACAGGACTACATCTCCCAGTATGTCTGTAGTCAAAAAAAAAATGGGAGCAGTAACACAAGAATGCTACCCTCTAGTGTATTGAGGACGTATAGGCTCCCAGAAGGCTAACTCCCCCAGTTCCTTCATCATTCTGGCCTCCCTCCCTAGCAAAAGATCAATTCTCAACCTGGTCAGGACACCAATCCATTATTGTCTTTCCTCTCTAGCCTCCCCTCCTGGCAGGGCACCCCTTTCCCTCCAGTCGGGATGCCAGGCAATCCCTGATGACACAACATATACACACTCACTTCCGTCTGAACACACACCAGAACTACTAAAAAGAAAAAAAACTACTGACTTGGCTGTCACAGTCACAGTGTGGCATTATGCGGGCATTGTGGTGTTGGTATAAAGGAGCCCCAATAGCGTTTCTTGACACTTCTGCTGAATAATTTGTACTCAGTGTTAGTGGGTCAGAGAAAGGATGTGTAGCATTGTTTGCAATGGCACTCAGTTTTGTTTTAATTCTCTCCTTTACTGCTAACTCCAGGGGGTCCAGAGTGCATCCTATAATTTAGCTTGCCCCTTTAATTAGCTTGTTGATTTGGTGGGCCCCTCTTGAGTGACATTACCAGCCTAGCACACCACAGCATAGAAAATCAAACTGGCCATCACTGAGTTATAGAAGATATGAAGGATGTCACCACCTACATTAAAGAAACAGAGTCTGCTTTTTCCTTTTCTTATATACTTTCTCATTGTTATGAGCCCAATTCAGCTTGTCTTTGATGTGGACCTCTAAGTACTTGTAAGAGTGCACTACAGTGCGCATCACTTTTGCACATTGGAAACAGCCTTATTCCAAAATGGATTCAATTCATTTTTCCCTCAGAATTCTGGGTGGTGTAATAACTGGAGACCAGAGGCGGTTTGGGGCACCACCCGCTTAATTTTCCTGGCTGCAATAGAATTTGAGACATTTCAAACAGTTGTTTACACAACAGAGTCCAAGTGCCTGCCTACAGGCCTTTATAGCTCCAAATGATGTCGAACTTGACATCACCCTTGGGGCAACCGAAGTGACCTCATTCTCCCTGGTGTGTCCTTCCTGGAAATGGCGGCTCCTGGTGGGATTTCCGGTAAGACCTGCAGAGAACTCTGGGTGGCTGCAAAGAGGAATGGGCTGCAGGTCAAGAAACCACCTCGTGACCCGCGGATTCTCCCTGTGAAGGGCCATACTTTAAAGGCGCATGATCCGTCACCAGAGTGAACACGCGACCCAAGAGGTAAACTCTTTTCTTTGTCAAGTCGGTCAAGGGCGCCGCTCTCGAGAAACGAGGCACAAACCGGCGGTAGTACCCGCCAAACCGAGAAAGGATTGGACTTGCCGCTTGGTTTATGGACGGGCCAGGCCATTATGGCTTGCAACTTGGAACACTGTGGCCTCACAGTACCCCGCCCACTAGGTAGCCCAAATAACCCAGTAACATTTCTTGGGGTTGATGCGAGCCCGTCTCCCAATGTCCGTAATACTGCTGTGACCTGCTGTATGTGCTCCTTCCAGGTGCTGGAATAGATGACAACGCCATCCAGATAGGCAGCACAGAACGAAGTTATGGGGCAGCCGCGTTTTTCCTTCGGACTCCGTTAAAGGAACCTGCCAGTACCCCTTTGTCATGTCAAGTGTAAAGCATCAAATCGGGAAACTTGGTTGAGCCGACGGAAGTCATTGCAAAACCTCCAACTGCCGTCAGGCTTAGCAATCAAGACGATGATAGGTGTGCAAGGGGAGGAGTTGGTCCCAATTCCTCCCATCCTTGCTGACTACCTTACGTAGCATTTGCTTGAGAGTTTGATTGAATCAGGCTTGTGGCATCATATTCAAAAATTCTCCCCAGGCCGGCTGGGCAAATTCCTGACTTGAGGTGCATCGACAAAGTATTGAGCAAAGGCTGTGAATACTTGTGTACATGTGATTTCTCAGTTTTTTTATTTTTAATAAATTTGCAAAAACCTCAAACTTTTTTTCACGTTTTCATTATGGGGTGTTGTGTGTAGAATTCTGAGGAAAAAAATGAATTTAATCCATTTTGGAATAAGGCTGTAACATAACAAAATGTGGAAAAAGTGATGCGCTGTGAATACTTTCCGGATGCACTGTACCTCTACATCCACTCCTTGAATAGTAACCTGACATAGACACTCTTTGGTTTGGCAAGTCATAATCAGCTATTTCCTTTTGCTAAAGCTAAAGTTTTGATAATTCTTTCTTTCCCAAGTAACAAAGTTCTCCACCTGACACCTGAGAGCCTCTGCAAGAGACATATTTATAGTCTGAGGTGTACAGAGTGAAGGAGGAAGGAGACAGGAATGTTCCTTGTGGTGCTCCATAGTTGCTTACATCACTATCAGAAACACAGTCCTTCAGTCTCACAAAATGTGGTGTGATAGTTCATCAGGGCACCACAGGCTCATCCACCTGCATATCTCTGAGTTTGCCACCTAACGTATTCCTCACAGTGCTGCCAGCTTTGTCCAGGTGAGAATAACCCTTGTGGAGCAGACAAAGAATTGCATACTCCACTCCAATCTTTGTCCGATTAGCAAACTGCAGTGGGTCCAACACAAGGGTGGTCTAACAAAAGAGGACTAATATAGTCCAGGACCAGTCTCTCAAAGGTCTTCATGAAGTGAGATGTATGTGTCACTGGTCAGTAGACATTAGAGGCACCTGCCTTCTTTGGAACAAGGAAATTGCAGCATGTTTTACACTACAGAAGCACTTTCTGGAGCCTTAGGAACAGACTGAACCGGTGACAATTTCATGCTGCATATCACAAATGATGAAACTTTGTTATTTACGCCTATGTTGTAACCCAGAATTTGCCACGGAACTGAATGGTAATAATTACTTTGTCATTATAAATCAACATTTCATAAGGTAATAAAGTGTAAACATTTAAGTAAAACATCAAGTACAAAAAAGAAATGCATTCATACCATATACAGTATAAATATTACAAAACAAGCCTGAAACAGATACTTGCAATTTGTAAGTGACAATCATTCCAATCACATTTTCACAACACATTTTAGAAAGCACACGGTCAAACACACCCAAACTTTGACAGCAGACCCTGCCTTTTTAGATGCCATCATCAGAGAGCTTTTGAGCACCAAGATGCTGACTTGACCCAGGCAGAAGGAGGTGATCTAAGGAGAGATGGTCATGTTATTAAAAGAGAGATAGAATCAGAGAATAAGTAGACAGGAATACAATGGGACAAGAAATGAAGCAGAGTGACACAAGGGTAGGACTGCCATAGTCCTTATCATGTGGATGAACACTGTAATGAACAGTGTCTATCAATCAGCAATTAACAGACACTTAAGTCAATTGTCCGCATCAGAAAGGGGTGTTTACCCACCAAACCAATGTGATTTGGCTTAACGGATGCAGGTACTGAGTGGGATATAGAATACTGTCTGGAATCGAGAGATGGGAGCAGTAAGGTGAAATAGTGAAGATCAAGCCTGGGCTTTTAAATTGCTTCTGAAGGCCGAGGGATCAGATTGCATGTGGCAAGGACTGAGTCGGGGTTCACAGTTGTAACTGTGCCTGAACAGCCATTTGACTAAACCTGTAGGTGGCAACCAGATGCAGTGGCATGAGGCTGAAATGACAAAGCAGCTCTTTTGCTACAGCTTGTGGGACTCTAAGTAGCTTGCTAAGAGAAGTACCACTTTGGTGTTCTTGTTAAAGCAAAAAGAATTAAGCTCCTTTTTAGTTGTCCTTTATTTGGGTTGTTTTAAATAACTCCAGGAGGTTATTACCTATTTGGGGCATGTTGGCCACTGGGCCCAAGAAAGTGGAAGCTGTGCATTTGTGGCCAACATCTAATATTGTAACATTGCTTTTTTGAGATCAGTTTCCTACTATAGAAGGTTTATTGCAGCATTTGCAGCAGTTGCCCAACCCCTACTTCAGTTAGCATAAACAGAGATTCATTTTGAGTGGAATATTAAATACCACAATGCATTTGAAATTTTAAAGCAATGGCTTATTACTACACCAATACTGTAATATCCTGATCCCCCTAAGCAATTTCTTTCAGATTCTGATGCAAGTGATAAGGGGATTGGTGCTGTTCTTTCACAGATGCTTATAGGATGTGAGCAGGTGGTAGCTTGTGCCAGTTGGGGGTTGACATGAGCAGACAGAAATTATGCCACTACTCATAAGGAACATTTAGTTGTTGTTTTTACACACTACTTTAAACATAATTAACTTGGGAGAGAATTTCTTTAAAGGACAGATTCAAACACAGATAAAACAACTTTGTAAGTTACACAGGATAGCTGAGTGCTGGGATAACGTTATTGGTTAGAATTAGGGGAACTTTAATTACTTACATTGAATACCTGTGGAGACAGCTATAATTTTTATGAGATCTTTTTTTAATTTGTGCCTAAAGAAAGAACACAACGGATTTAATGAATGAGGACCACAGACTGCAGCATTTTGCCTTCTGCTGCAGATCCATTATTTTACATGCAAAAAATACAATATATAAAATGGATTCAAACATATGAACAGCATATATAGAACTTAAAAATGTGCCTTTATTTTTTTTTTTTCTGAAAGGACATATGTGAAAAAACTTTTGTTGTACTCCATCCTATACAACCAAAACAATTTGTAACACACAGAGAAGGTAAATCTAGGGAGATACAGAGAGGACCGCTCAGCAAGCCATGGAGGCAGTATGATCTTGTGGTGAAGGACCTTGACTTCAAAACGCAGTCGAGGACTGGCATTTAATGTGTGACCCTGAGTGAGTTAATCAGCTTCACCTGCTTTGGTGCAAATTAAAGAGACAACTGCTGCACTGGAGAGGCAACAGCAAGACGCTCCCCAAAAAAGAAAGGGAATGGTTTTGCAGGTGGTGGCCACAGACAATTGCTTTCTCCTTATCCTTCTTGACGGTTTCTTCTCTAGTTTTGCATTTTGCTAGTGTCCTTGTCACTACTGGTAGTATGAGGGGTTCCTACAGCCTATTCATGCTTCACAAGTAGTCCAGTTCCTCCAGGATGGCACAGGATGAACAAAATTGAGTGTCATTATGAACAATGCTGCACATCCTTTCTTTGACACACTAACACTTTCAGACAACAAATTATTTAGCATAAGTGTATCAGGAAATGCTACTAGGACTCCTTTACACCAACAGTAATATGTCTGCATAATGCTTCACTGTGACTGACTGCCAAAACAGAAATTTTCTTTCTTTTTCATGTTTGTCTTTTTGTGATTCTGGTGTGAGTGTCTATCTATCTATCTATCTAAAGAGCTTCTGTAAAAAATCGCATTTCCCCTGTGGTGACAAATAAAGTTCTACCTACTATAAAACCATTTTTGCCCTAGGGTATATATATAAAGCTGACGTCTCGCAGATCTTGATTAGTTCTCATGAGACTTGCTTTTTCAATAACTACACCAAAAATATCCAAAATCGTAGGTGAAAAGCAAGAACAAGCTTCTCACTGATTGATGTGGTTTTGTTCTGGCATACCATTATTTGCTCAATTATTCGTTGTTTTTAAATATCTGAAATAGCATTATTATGTACTATTATTAATGTAACTTGTAAGAAAAAACTATCCTAAAATTTCCCCTTTGTTGATTGCTTTATTGTGCTAGAACTATAAATTTAAATTATTGAACAAAACTGGGTGAGGGTAAATTTATTTTCAAAAACCCAAGGTGGTATACAGTGCAAAACAGGATGGGAACCCCTGCCACAGAGGAAAAGCAGATGTGCTAAGTATGACTTGCATACGGGCACCAACAACCAATATCTGATTTCTTTTACTTCTGTACGTTTCATTCAGAGAAACATGGGAGGGAGCCTGCTGTGTGGAATAAATGTGCCACAGGCTGTTGTTGCTTTTGAGATTATCCTTTGTTTTGTTCCATCTATTTTGTGGCTAGAAAGCAACAAAGCCTCATGAGTTAGAATTAGAATGAAGGCTGTGGCTTTACAAATGGAATACTTTATACATGCTTGCATGTGCACCTGTCTTTATCAAATAAAAGGTATGGTCTAATATTTACGAATCTTTGCTTGAAAGAGCACCCTGTGTGCTTTTACACTCCAAACAAACAATAAAAAAATAATCATCCTAGATAAAGCATGTTGTTGTTTACTTACCGTTGAAAGGTTCTCAATAAAATGATAATTGATTCCAAGTGTTACCAGAAAAGCACTGCTGAGCCATTGTGGTTGAACTTGGGTTCGATTTCCATCTGGGCTGCTGTCTCTGTGGAGTTTGCATGTTCTCCCCCTGTTGATGGGGGCTTCACCTTCAGTGTCAGCTCTCAGCTGGAGCTGTGTGAGTGCCCCCTACCTTGGCCTGCTGTCCCTTCCAGTAATGGTTTCTGATTTTATGACCATAAAACTTGAATAAGCGGGGTTAGATAACGTATGGTGAGGTGACTATAAATCATTAACAGGAATGGCCTGCTCTCAAGTTCTGTATAAATGAGACGCGGGCACAGTCCTCTAGTCGTCCTCCTTTGGCTGCCGTTGTGTCTGTAAATAATGAATGAGGAAGGCGTACAAGCTGTGAGAGGCAGCGTTGTAGGAGTCTCCAGCGAAATCAAAAAATTGCACAGGGACAGGGGGATGCTGCCGTAATTGAATTTCTGTTTTGATTTTTGAGCTGTGCCAGCGCCTGAACAACTTGTCATTTCGAGCCTCCTACTGCTACAAAGACTTGAAGAAGCCTGGCGGCTTTGATTTAGTGTCGCCGGCGCAGTGCGGATCGCGGAGCTTCCAGCCGCTCAGGCGTCTTGAGGGGAATGTTAAGCAGTGTCGCGAGTGCGCTTGGCGCTTTCCTTCTTCTTTTCCTTTTTCGGGGGTGTCTCTCAATAGTAAATTCTCAATAGACGGGTGGCTTTTGTAACTGAAAAAAGCAGACTTGCGGTAAAAGTCGACTTTTAATCTGCTCTGTGACATTTTGAAAGCAGCTGTCATGCAAATAAATCATACTGCAACGCCTCTGGGTCGAGACCTCAGAGGGACACGTCTTCTCGGGTGGCGGCGGACTGTCTGAAGTTGGCGGGAGTACTCGGCTATAAAGCGACCGCGTATACAGCAGGAAAAATGGGGCGTGCTTACAGAGCACTTCAATCGGACAGGGCCCCTGGCTACAGAAAACCATCGATTCGGATTCTTGGCCGCAGATGAGCCTCGGATTGGACCCTGGGCTAGGAGAGCCGGGACACAGAGTGGCATATAGGTTACCACTGAACCCAGGTGAAGCAGAGTCGGGTGACGTGTATGAAGCACCAGAAGTGCGTGGCGCCGCTGAACACCTGAGTGGCAGGAAAAAGCCAAACCTGTTATTTTAGGGGTCACTCACCTGCAGAGGCTCGTTCTATTCCTCCGTCTCCCAAACTCCCGGGTCTTTACAATACTGAAATGTCCGTTAATGCACAACTATGTCAAAATAGTCGCTGTCACACAATACCGTTAGCTGCCACCACCTTCGTTTATGCCCGGTTTGAGTATGACAAATTCACGCACTCATGCTTTTTATTAACAGAAACTGAGGTACCATATACAGACAGGATTCCATGTAAACTTATAAAAGAAGAATACATGAATCATGAATTACTAAGTGAAACACTGAATAACGGAAAAATAACTCATTAATGTAAATCAGCTGTTACAATCAAATAACTTCCACAATCGTGACCAAATGTTACAGCGCCCTGCCGCCAACCAAAACACCACAAACTTCACTTAAATGTACTGTAAATGTATTCATATCTTCTCATTAAAAGACACAAAATGCACCCGTCAAACACAATTAAAACAAACTTCCCTTCTTCGGTGAATGTTGGGATTCCTAC